>NC_056744.1:1138027613-1138152613 GCF_019279795.1 Protopterus annectens
ACCCTTTAGGGGGTGAGAGGGGGGTGAAGTTGACATTGAATCGATCTGTCAGGATATTGGCAATATTCTTGGGATCAGTATATTTAATGCCATTCTGTTGTACCTCAGAATAGATCTGAGCATTGCCATTCAGATTCTTGACATAACTATAGAATGCCTTGTGGTTGTCCTTGGAATCTTTGGCAATTTTATTTTCGTAACTAGCTTTGCAGGATTTTATGAGGGATCTCAGCTTCTTACTGAGGCTGGTAAGGGAGTATTTTGCATCCTGGGATTTTTCTCTTTTCTGCAACAGTTCCTTCCTTCTGTTGTATAGTTTGTTTATGGCAGGGGGCCACCAGATTGGCTTCTTTTTTTGGAGGAGAGTATCTTGGTTCTATTTGGAATGACACGATTCATGCATGAGTGGATGTGCTCGTACAGTGCCTTAGTGTAGGATTTAGCAGTCGAACTTTCAGTTCCCGTCTGTATGGGTGTCATGAAGTTTGCCACTTATGACTTGAATAGCATGAAGTTAGCTTTGGAGAAGTTTTTTATGGAGGTTTCCCTACTGGGGGGTGGGGGTGGGATGTGGACATCAAGGGTGATTAGCTTATGGTCAGACCTGACCAACGAGGGGGTGACCACTGGCATGGAGCATCAATCTCCCATGTTGGTAATGACCAGGTCTAGGATATTTGAGCCCCTGGTGGGACTATGGATTAGTTGATCCAGGGCATTGGAATTTATGAATTCCAAGAACCATTGGGCTAAGGTGTTGGTGCCCAAGTAGTTTTCCAAATTAATGGCAGGGTAGTTGAAATCACGCAGTATTAGGGTGTTTGGTTGTATCTTAATATTTTCAAGTATGTTTAGAAAGGTGTAGTGAGAATCTTGGGGCATGGTGGGGGATCTGTGGCAAGCTACAATTTGGATTGCAGTCTTACCTAGTATTAGTTGTACCTGTAGAATTTCAGATGCATTGTGTTGGGCAACTAGCCTGAAGGTGTGAATATCCTTGGTGAATATGGACACTCCTCTGCCTTTAGTGTTTTGGTCCTGGTTTGGTGGCCGAAAAGTGTGGTAAGAGTTGTAGCCTGGTATTGCAGGGGTGCTCTCTGGTGCCTTGAATCAGGTCTCAGTTATTGCACAGATATCGATGTTCTCCATTTTTAGAAGTGCCTCGAGATATATATATATATATATATATATATATATATATATATATATATATGTGTGTGTGTGTGTGCATGTGACTGCATATACACACATACATATGTAGAAGGTGCACACAATATGGAACAGCCACTATGCCTACAGTTAACACCTGAACAACTGTATACTGTATGGGCCACCCATACAAATGTCAGTCATTGCCTGCAACATATACCCATAGAGAGGTAATAGAAAAGACACCACACACAGGTTTGCAGAAATGGGGAATCTTTAATTGTGTACTATTACAGTTCTATATGCCATGTCATTTAGCTGTTCAGATACTGACAACCATATAAACAGAGTACTGCAACTGTGAAACAGTTACACTAATACAGTAGTCTGGAAAAGTTCACAGCTGTTGCTGTCCAGGCCAAGAACTTCAAATTGTACAATAGTGAAGACAGACTAGGCCATAGGATACCAAACAATCAACAGTACGTACTGCAGGTGTGCAGTTCAGCAGCCTCTATCTACACTCTGTAAAAACTCAGTAGGTGGTAAAGATTTTATGTGATTAAATGGGTTGTCACTGTTACATAACAAGGCATAACTGACACCATCATGAGCACACCGACAAGCAGAACAGTCTGTATGGCAGGAGGCAGTGGGCTTGCAGTACCCCAATTCATGTAATTAATGTAAATATAGGCAAAGTATATGGTACTGTACATCCAGATACCTTGTGGCAGCTCACCCCTGATACCCCCACATTATGTAATAGCCTAGGTCATTTATGGTGCTCCCCACCTAGACTCAATAATACAGGGCCATATACCACTGTTACATGCACTGGCCTCTGGAGTGCATAAGGGCACACATGTATTGTGTAGATGACACCAACACATATATGGCCCCAGCCCCACTGTATGTGTGGGGGATACAACAGCAGTGGACTAATGGCAGCAATGGCAGTGTGATATACTCACAGCCCACTACAGAACAACCCCCAATAGCATGACATATCTGCAAAGCTTGGTATGTAGATGGAGGACAGAGGCTGGAACACAGGCACATATGTGAACACTGTTGCCATACACTAAGCAAGTTGCTGGTGTTACAGGATAGTCTGCAACATACCTTTAGTCAGGGAATTGAGGTTAGAAACAGAAATGGATGTAGCCATGTACTCATAGCACTCAACACACACACTGCCAGTGTAATATCTGCCACATGACCTGTGTGCTGGACGGACAACACATGATAGGCATACCTCTGTCCAGCAAGAGGATAGGCCCACAGTAGTGAGCTATGCAGACAGACTGCATTCCAAGGTAAACTAGTATGTACACACACACCCTGTAACACCAGTACTATACAAAGCATAACACAACTCTACTCACAGTCTGCCTGTAGTTCCTGATCCTCCTACAGACATGTGGCCGCCCTGAGTGTGCAGGTTCATCTGTAAGAGGTATTGCTACCTGTTGTCTGTAACACTGATGCCCACAAGTGTAATCATACATATATATATATATATATATATATATATATATATATATATATATATGGCTATCTGGATATGTATATGTACATATATTTCCACCATGTGTCCTGGACATGGAGTGTAGCTTTACCCCAGCCCTTATAGTCCCAAAGTCATAGTGCAAGGGTATGTCAGGTATGTATAGTAGGTATATTAGTAGACTATAGTTACTGTCATTGGGATTGTCTTCACAGACATGGTGTGTGTGTGGAAGGTCACATCTGCTTATAACATGTGTGCCATTGGCTACTGAAAGACATCCTAAGGAAATCATTGTAAAGTATCGCCGCTAGCATGTAATGCCCCTGTGGAGTGCAGCAGAGATATTGGCCAATATATGTGGAATTTCGGACACACCCTGTACAGTCCAGAGGTATGCACATAATCCCTTAGTACACAACATGTGTACCAGGCCTGACAATATGGATGCAGACAGCCATGTAGATGGGTATAACACATAAAGACTGGTATAAATTTGCCACCATAGGTTTTGCATTCACACACTCCTCTCTGGCCTGACACATAATGACTGCTGGTACAGGGGTGCCATGGACACATACTACTCACTATATATTGACATACATCTGTACAGCATCCCACTGCTCTGTCTGACATACATGACTTTTAAGGGAGGCCCAGCAGCAGTACATCTGGCAAGTATCTGCACATGACATCTCACCGGGTAAGTACACTAAGCTGCTAGGCATGTAACAATGCACTGTGCATGCTACAGGCATACTGGCTCAACACTGGCCTACATCTCCTATGGGGGAATGCACATGTACCTGCATATATAGCAGGCTCAACAGGCATGTCACAGCACCAGGTAAGATATACCTGTGTGAAAGTGCATAACTACAACCAATGTGAACACAGCCACAGCCACATATGGTAAGCTAGCATAATATTACATTATATGGACTCTCTGTTCTACACCATCCTCATATGTGCCACTCACAGAATGACCCTAAATATACTGGGCTGTTGCTACACAGTTTGGTCTGATGGCTGTCTGTGGTATGGGGCATGTGTGTGTATGGCCCTACAAACATGTACGCCAAAATGGTACAATATAGTGGGGCAGCATCTAACATCAGATAGAAGGGGAACTAGAACAATGACATCTACCACAGTCTGTACACAGGCTAAAGTATATATTAACAATACACACACTACCGACATTCACCATCACTATACAGACCTCAGTACTGTACAAACATCCACAGAATGTCCAGGTTATGTCATGAAATAGAAACCCTACTGCACATAACATGTGTAGCAATCAGATATATCACTGACTTGTTATTAGATATGATGACACTATTTATGGTGTACAGCACATATGCAACACTTCATGCACGACATATGTACAAGGGTTGACAGAGGTGTGGCTGACAGCACATACACAGGGCCAATATAGACATGTTGCTGTGATAACATCATACATTTACCATTGTAACGGGGTTTGTTTCAACATATGTCTTATGAGGGATATGAAGTCAGTAACTGTCACGGCCTTCACCATCTACAGACTGCAGTCCTCACACTACCTTCTGCACTCCACAGATAGATGCTCCGTGGCTAACACATGAAACCAAAGGCACAACACTGCCCAGTCTGCAGATAACCCTGCAGATGGGGATTCCTCATAAACATGGAACTGACATGGCAAGTATTGCCACATGTACAACAGCCATATCCAGACAAACACTGTTAAGCCAACATTACTCCAAATGCAGTATAGCAGCACTTACAGTCTGTAGTCAGGTCAGGCACATCCCCCTCCTGTTTGTTGCCCTCTTTCCACAGTGTATGCTGTTAGAGGTAAATCCCCAATCCATCTGAGATGCTGTTTGCCAAACAACAGATCTAGTTCCTGCTCACAGTGAATGAAAAGGGCCAACACCACCATGATGTTCCTAGATATCAGAGTGTATTTCCATGCAATTGGCTATGGGAATGTTACCACAGCTGCTCTACATGGAATCAGCAAGGGGAGGGCTGCAATTCATGCAGAGGTTATCAGCTGATCATAAGCATCACTTAAAATACACATGCTGCTGCCTAAGCAAAGCAGGTGTAGGTCTCCACATCCACCAGAGAGGGAGTGGGGGAGGCAGACAGAGGCAAATACATGTCAGGGAGGAGTGGGAGAATAAAACTGAAGCATGTTTGTGGCAAACACGTAGCAGCACAGGGTACCAACCCCCCAACAACTTTGCAGTGATATCAGAGTTCGATGCAGTTATTAGATGCACCATATGGGTTACCTGCTGTGGAGCACTCAGAACATATATGTGATGGTGAGTGACATCTGCAACAGGGATGTGTTAGATATACGGTAGGTGACATACACATGCCTGTCTGCATGAACAGGTGCCACCATCAACACAGCCACACTCTCACAGGGATGCACACACACTGACACACTTGGTAGGGCCAGGAGTACAACTCATCACTAGTGGGATTGCCACAACACATCAATGTGCAGGTATCACATGCACCACATGGGTCATATGGAGGTCATATGGGCAAAGATTATGAGGAGGTGTCAAACATCAGACAGCATACTTCAGCATGCCCAGGGGGGTTGTAGTGAGTGTGGATGTGGACATACACACCATACAACACACACACGAACACACTGGGTGTCAGTACTGACATGCATGGGTGCATGTCTGCACGGGCGTGTGGTGGTCAACTGTGCTAGCAGGCTATACAAGGATAGGTGATGGGTATACCTTGGCATCAGGCCACATGACAATAGTTTGCATTGTGGCTCAGGGCTGTTGTTTCTGCATTTGCCCACACAGGTGGATATTGCATCCCCTGCCATGTATGTGTTCCTTAGTACATGACATGGATGGTGTCTAGGATGTGCACACTTCCCACATGCATGTACAGTGACATGTGGAGCTGTGCCTGGGGTGTCTGGCCCATATTGTGAACACAGATTATCATCAGATTTGCCAGTCTTGCCCACCTGTGGCAGGTACTGGTAATGGGCAGCAGGTTTACCCTGCACCTATATTGATAGCATTCTAACAGCATTCCCTGGTGTCAGTGGCATATGTCCATACAGGGCATGTAGGCAGGCATGGTATGCCTGTTGTGGGTCACATGTCAAGGCACCACAGGTGGTGCAGGTGTCCATTGGGGAACATGGGGGAGGTGCACTGTCTGCATGTACGTGCATATTGGACAGACGGGCAGGGTGACATGCCCTCTGTAGCCCACTGCTATCACTCCATAGTTACTATCGGTGGCCAATATGCAGTGTACTACAAACATAGTGGCTGTTGTCTAGGCATGTGTGTGTATGAGACATGCGTTGAGAGTGTGTTCTGGGTAATACTAGGGTTGCTAACTGTGATTGTCTGGCCTTGATATCACATGTATGGCTTTGCACCCCAGCCTCTCAGCTATTTTACATCTGTTATCCCAGTACAGTTGGCATTGTGATATATCGTAGGGCCACCATATAAGAAATATGCAAACTCCGCTCCACATTGGCCACACACTCACAACCACCTCTACACAGGATGCAAGTTACAAACACACACACCTGTCATTTGTGGGAGTATAACCTCTACCGAGTAGAACCTCTATCGAACTAGTTTATTACACTACAGCACTACACAGTTATAGTATGCACCATGGACATTACTGAAGTATTCCTTCCCCAAAGGTCTATTCCACAATGAATGACATCAGCAGGATTACCAAAGTAGGACATTTCAAATGTATTGCGAGTGAGTAGCCTAAAATGCATTGTTCCCTACACAGACAGTGAGACTCACACAAAACATCCTCAACTGACATGTGTGGGTATAGAACCCATGCCCAAGGTCTATATCACAATCCAGCATGGAGCTGTTATAGGACACACCACAGGGATTACTAGAGAGCTCTTTCCCCAAAGGTGTATTTCACAAGGAATGACATCAGTAGGATTACCAAAGTAGGGCATTTCAAATGTACTGCGAGTGAGTAGCCTAAAATGCATTGTTCCCTACACAGACAGTGAGACACACACAAAGCATCCACAACTGACATGTGTGGGTATAGATCCCATGACAGAGGTCTATCTCATACTACAGCATGGAGCTGTTATAGGACACATCAGGGGGATTAATAGAGAATGACTTCTCCAAAGGTGTATTTCTCAAGAGATGACATCAGCAGGATTGCCAAAGCAGGGAATTTCAAATGTACTGCGGGTGACTAACCTATAATGCATTGCTCTGTACACAGACATTGAAACACACACAAAATATCCAGAACTGCTATGGCTGGGGATGGAACCCTACCACAGCTCTAAATCACACTCCAGCAGTACGCAGTTACCAGACATGCTACAGAGACTACTGGGCTACAATGTTCCCAGAGGTGTATTTCTTGGTGGGTGACATCAGCAGCCTTGCCAAAGTTGAGTATATGAATTGCAAGGAGTGTGAGCACCCTAAAAAGCATTGTTCTTTACTCAGTCAAAGACAGCAGACACACACATACAGACACACAGTTGTCAAGTCTGGGGTTAAAGCACCTACATAACTACTTTATCACACTAGAGCAGTACACAGTTACAGGATGCACTATGGAAATTACTGGGCTTGAATTGTAATGAGTGTGAGTACTCAAAAGCTTTGCTCTCTACTCAGTCAGACAGACACACACACACACACACACACACACACACACACACACACACAGTTGCAAGGTCCGGGGTTAGAACACTTACCGAACTACTTTATCACACTACAGCAGTATGCAGTTAAAGGATGCACTACAGAGATTACTGGGCTACAGCTCTCCCAATGGTGTATTTCACATTGGATAACCTCAGCAGGCTTGTCATAGTAGGGCTATGGGGAGGGCGTTGTGTGCATGGGCCATAACCCATTCATCTACGGGTTGACATGCCACATGCTGGCACACACTGGGTCATATGTCACAGGTATGTATATACAGCTACTAGATGACTACTTCCTTGTACAGTCATTTTGCACAGCTGGCACGTGCACCACATAGTCTATAATGCTGACAGATACTGGTGGCTAGTATACTGGTGGCTAGTATCTGCAGTGGGTGATATCTGCACCTCATGTGTTTGGAGCCCTTTGGCTGTGTGCTGGGTGGGACAGGCCTGGATGGCTCCTTGTCACAGAGACCCTCTTCCACACACATCTATGTATGTCTACCTTTAGCTTATTTTAATGTATTGTCTTGACATATATGTCTGTATTCCTATCCACTGTGTGTGCAAGGCATGAGTGGTGCATACTGATAAGTGTCTGCACTAACAACTGCAACTACCAGATTTGTCTGGTCCACTGGTTTTAGCAGTCATGGCCTTCATGTGTTTAAGTGTGTGAGCATGCCCATTATGGCCATCTGTATTGAATTTGTGGATTGTGTCCAGGTAGTTTGTGCTGTAGTGCTGATCTTTGTGTTGTACACCAACAGGTAGCATGCTGTCTCTGCAGGGTATCCAATCCATCGATCATTTGGCTTTGACTGTTACTACATTTCTGCATAGCAGGGGGTGGCACACCTGACTGTTTCTACATTTTTACATAGGGTTGGAGGGGCACACCTGACTGTTTTTACATTACTATGTTGGATGTGGGGGGCACACGTCAAACATGTACACATTCACTATGACCATACTGGTATGTCAGGTACTCCATTTCATTCTGTATTGCTAATTATCATGCTGACAAGAGGCATACCAGTGTACTACAGATCATGGCTTTGGTTGCCCTACATATTATTGTCTGACTTCCTACCCTTCGGAAATAACATCCCACTGCCTGCCCTGCTGTGGTCAATTTCTGTAGGCCTGGGGGGGGGTTAACCATAGCCATTATTCTGGGGCCATGCACAGGCTCTGTTTGGGTTTGTTTACACCTGTCCTGCTAGCTGAGACTGTTGTTGGGTATGTGAACCATCCTGACTGGCATGTGTGGGTCATATGGACACACATGTCACACAGCACATTTCCTGCAGTGGGTTTTGTCACCCTGTGCTGTACAGGCTACTATGGTGACTCCAGTATGTGTTACAGATGTCATGCTGCTACTATGGGTGTCTATTGTCTGCTGCCACAACATTCAGCCACCAAATTCCCTTGCATGCTCACATCCATACCATAGCTATAGGTAACAACACATTTTACTCCATTTGGCAATTGGTAGGTTGATTGACTTACCTTGCGGGTGTGCCAGACTTGCAGATGGTGCTGGAGGGCTGCCTATGTTGGATGCACATCATACACTCCCTATACATGGTTGAGCACAGGTAGTGTCATATTTGGCATCCCTTTTACTGTATGTGCAAGTCAGAGAGAGGTGTCATTCCCTGGGTCTCTACTGTGTCAGTGCATGCGCTATGTGTTGCCTCTTTGCCAAGGCCAGGGCATACTAGACAGGCCTCCTTCTGCCTACTGGGGCAGGCTCAGGCTGTTCCTCCTCCAGGTCACTCTGTGCCTGTGCAGGCCTTGGCATTTGTGAGGGCCTGTGTGGCCCTGCCCCATGCTGTTCCTGCTGCAGCTGTTTCCGCAGGATCAGATTGTGTAGCATAGCACATACCATAACAATTTAGGGTACATGTAGCTGGTGAATACTGCAAGGCTCCATCGGATGTGTCCAGACACCAGAACCGTGACCTGAGCATCTCAAACACATGCTCTATTATATGACTGGCCTGTGTGTGTGCCTCATTATGTCATTGTTGTTCAGGTGTGTGTGCATTTCTGATGGGTGTCATCAGCCACGGCTCCAGTGTGTACCCAGCATCCCCCATTAGGTGACCGTAGGGGATGTCCGCATTGGCAAATCTCTGGGACAGCTGCATCAGAAGCCATATGTGGGAATCGTTATAGCTTCCAGGGCAGCCAGCACACACACATTCATTATAATGCCCTGGGCATCACAAACGACCTGGCAGTTGATAGAGGGGCTGCCCCTGCAGTTGATGTAGGCCCTACCCTGCTCACTGGGTGGTGCATTGATGCATATGTGCGTGCAGTCTATAGCACCCACTACCCCAGGATATTCTGCTATTTGGTGGAAGAGAAGCATATTGCTGGTCAACACCTCACGGGTGTGGAGGAAATATACATGCTCACTGGCATGTACAGACATGGCATCCAGGAACTGGTGGACTACTCTGGATGCTGATGCCTGTGAGATCCCCATGTTATCCCCAGTTGTGCTTTGGGAGGTACCTGTGGCTAGTATACCTAAGCCTACACATACCTTGGAATCCAGTGGAATGGGTTCCCCTCGGCCAGTTTGGTGTGTCAGGTATGGCCGGCACAGCTCAACAATTTGCTGTAGGAGGTCTCTGTCCACCCTATAGCGCTCCACTATCTTCAGCTCATGTAGCCCCTGGGTCTGTGCACTCTTCTCTGTCTCCTCACTGTGGGTTGTTCGGCAGCATTCACATCCTCACCACCCTCAGCTTCTTGCACATGTTGTTCTATGTTGCCTGTTGCAGCCCTTCTCATTTTGTAGGTTTATTTATTAAAATTTCCGCACTTGTATACACCGGTGGTGTAGAGTGTGGGAAAAACCAGAGGAGAAGGTGTTTGCTTAGTTTATAGTAGTGTTCTGAGCTAGGCTGGTCTGCTGTCTGTGTAATTGGCTGATTCTGATACATTTCACCTGCCAGCTAAGCTAGTTCTCCTTGATTACCTTCCTACTGCTGTTTTCCCTTCCCATTGCCTTCTTGTTTAAGCTCGTGTGCGCGCCACGCAAACAGAGTGCTCAAATGTGCACACTGCTGCTATTTCCTGGTTTAACTTTTTTTTGCTTCCTATAAAACCCAGTGCGCAGCGTGCACACCCACTTAGGCATTGCAAAGAGTGCTAGGCAGGTTTAGACACACCCCCTAGCTTAGCTGTGCTAAACTAGGAGCAATCCCGAGCCACAGGGCTCCAGTCCGCTTACAGTATGCCTGACACCCCCCCCATGATGTCATCTATATCCTAGTCTTGCACCCAGCTATTCATACTCTTACACTGTTGGGACCTGCCTCACATCCTGGGGAAACTTGGATTCACTATCCTTCCCCTCATTTCCATAGGATTGCCTGCTAATGCATAGTTACATGTCTCACACTGGGCCTCCCCCCTTAGCAACCATTACTCACTGGCCAGGTTGTCTTCTGCCTGCCATTGACTTGCATGGCCAAATACTGATTTTAGTTAGAATGCTTATTTAGGTTTATTTTATTATTTTCCTCCTGATCCTGTTTGCTCGCTGCTGCCCTATGAGTAAACAGCCGAGATCGGAGAAAAAAAAATAAAAGTTTTTTTTTTATTGTTTGCAATGCCAGTGGCCTTATACTTGGCCATTGGCATGCTTCCTCTATAATATGCAGCCTTTATTTGGAGCTGTCATAGCTCCGTTTCAGATTTTGCAGAAATGTACTCGGTTACTAACCGAGTACATTTCTGTAGAGAGCACTAGTCTTGCACAGACTATTGCAAGCTTCCTGGATTGCAAAATCACCTCCTTTGCATGAATTTCTTCTGCCAAATGAGGTGATTTGCATACCAGGGCTTAGTCTGTGCATGATTAGTGCAGCAGCTCTCGTGCACACCCCTGCAGGCTGTTCCTGGATCGCACGGCAGACATATTGCCTGTCAGAGCTCCTGCGCTAATCATGCATGCTGTGCAGGGCATAGAGAATCCAGGGGCTTATTATTCAGAGCAACTGCAGCACTAACAATGCCATACAACACCAGAGTAAACAGTACCAGTACAGGATATCAATCTTTTATTTCTAGGCACAGTTTTTGTATCTGACAGACCTGTGGGGGTAATGTTTGTTTGCACTACCTGAATGTTGCCACACATATTACCAGATTCCACATAGTATTATGCACATACGTCTCACTCTGTTACTGCACACACTCTGGTCACAGCTTGACAACATGGGGGTGGAGATGGGACATACTTGGCTTATTACTCTCATAACATTTTGGGGAGTTGCTAGAGTGACAGGTTTGTTCCTATAGATGTCTGACAATCAGTTGTATTTCTTATTTGCTGCCTAAACGTCTGGAATTATCCCACTGATTTGCCAGGCGGATAGAGTGACAAGCAGCAGATATTGGCCAATTTACTGGACATTCTGGACATATCTGTACAGTTGTTTGATATGATACAGCCTACTACCACTCCCAGGACTCGAACCATAGCTGTGTGTGCTAAAAATACAACAGTTCACATCTTAGTTGAGTGTGCTATTTGGATTATGTTTTTTGTGTTTTCACTGTTTTCTAAGTCTCTCTCAGTTGTACTATATAATCTCTTGGGATTACAACAGTCAGATACAGACATTCCTAAACATTTTATGTTATGTAGCACAGTGTGGGTAACAGTGCTTAATACAACAGTACTATTAAGAGATAGTAACTCTACATTATCACATGATACCAGAGTAAACACATGTAGTCCAGCAGTTAGACCTTTATTGTGAGGCTATTATGTGTTTATTTACATACAGCCTATATGAGACTCTTCTTGCCATATTCTCTGGTGCATGCAGTACATACCTTAAACAATACATGTTTTATACAGGCAATTAACTTACTACTACTTTTAGATTTATTTCCTATGACAGTACATGCAAGAGTATTACTAACCTGCCTCGCATTGCAACTGCTGCAATCTATAGGCATGGGCTTCCTGGTTCGCAGCCCGCTCATCTGCCACTGTGAAAGACATAAGAAGAATATTTAGCCATACCTATCCATAATATACATGAGCTGGCAATTAGTAAACAGGTAGTGGACTGATACTTACACATGGCTGGGACATCCCCTGTCCTCTTAGCCTCTTGGATCCACAGATCCAAGAGATCACCCTTTCTTCACCTCAGGTCAGCATAGTGATGCCTGACCTGCTCACCAGTTCAGGGTATGTCATTGGCACTGGTGAAGTCACGGGCGAGATGATCCCAGTCTTCCGCTTTGTATTGGGAACCCTGGTACTGGCCCTGTAGCAGTCTCTGGTCATGGTCTTTCACAAGGAGTCCTGCCATGACTCTGGACTCCTGGATGGCCCAGTGCTGTGCCCGGAAGTGCACACCATCTCCAGTACCAGCCATAGTGCCTACAGGAGGAAGCTGCAACCAGTTATGAGATGTACTCCCACCTGTGGGGTTTAAATAGGGCTGATTTCCCGCACTTTGCCATGATTGGATGGTTTTGAAAAATGCTAAGCTATGGACAAACCTGCTTACCTAAGACTGGGATTGCTTAAAAGGGTATACCAATGGGCAAACTGATTTAGCTGGCCTACACATTGCATATACCTAGTAAGCAGGGCTGTGCAAAGCTTAGCATTGCTTAAATTTTAATTTGCATACTATTTGCTGTTTGGCATTGATTTATTATTCATTACAGTTTATATATGTGTTTGGTATCCATGATTCATGTGTACGTACACTGTATGGGGTCCTTGTGTTTATTAGGGGATTTCAACACTTTATCACAATGACACCTCACACCTGGACTTAATGCAGTACTACAGTTCACAATATTTATGTTATGTAGTAGGTTATACAACATAAAACTGTATATACATTCCTGTCACATGTTAAGTTTAATATTCCTATAGTAAGGATCTGTTTGGGAATACCTCAGTCTTATGTATTGCTGTGATGGTTTAGTGGTTAACTACTGTAACTATAATGTATGGGGTCCTGGGTTCACTACCTGCAAGGGCTGTTTATTTTGTTTCTGGCCAGAACAGCAGCTGCTGCATACAGAGTGATTAAGGCACTTTCAAGCAATTGTAAGTGGGTTTGCATGAAGGTAAGCAATGCTAACCTCCAGTTAAATATGCTTACACAGTTAGCTTCAATATTGCTTAACCTGTCTGCGCATTGCTTACCCCCGGGCAAACAGGCTTAAACCCGCTTACTACTGCTTAAATATGCTTACTCTTGCATAATAGTGCTTACTCCCACTTACCACCTCAGTAATTTAGACAGTAATGTCAAATGACTCTTGGGAAGGTGATGGATTTGGAAACTCTATGGATTTATTATTCATTATACAGTGTACCTTTGATTTGTATCCCTGATTCCTGTGTACATATACTGTATGGGGCACTTTTGATTATCTGTGGATTTTACAACATTATGACAATGACAACTCACATCTGCATTTAATGCAGTACTCCAATTCACAAATATACGTTATTTAGTAGATTATGCAACAAAAAATATTGGTCATAAAGTGATTTGACATAGAAAATGGAATGGACTGGCGTGGGACCCGAACCAGAAATGACTGTTCGAAAGGCAAATGCTCTGCCCTCTACAATATTGCAGTACTGCTTCATTTGCATATATCTTGCTTTTTATCATCTTGTGCCATTTAAGCTGCATTAAATGTAGCTAAGCGATGGGCAAACCCACGCACCTATGTTTAAATTTTATCTGTTTCATAAAAAAAAGGCTTCTTTATATTTCATGTTTTAACTATTGCTCTTATAAACTTGGGGGGATGTTGCTGAGGGTATGCGAACAGCTATGAGCGGTCTTGCTCATTCTTATTCCTAAACTGCTGTTCTTGATTGCAGGGGCATGAGTATTCTGAAAGCTCTGCTCTCAGACATGCCCTCTGCACTCGTACACACTCAGTGTCCATTTAAGAGCTCAGGCAGCGTGCATTCATTCATATGCATGGTGCACAGTTGTCCTGCTTCTAAACGGCTGCTTATGTGCAGGACTAAGCTAGTCCTGCATGGAAGGATTGTGAATCCGGGGGTGTGAGTTTACAAGGGAAGTTGGTGAGCAGTGATACTGCAAATGTATGTAAATGCGGTATGTTTGAACAAAGCATAGTTGGGTTTTACATGTATGCAGCTGATGATACTCTGCCCAGTCAAACTGTGCAGTGCTGAAACTATGCAAGGCAAAAAATGTATTCAGGAAAATTTCTGCATGGCTATTCAAGATGTGCAGCCATGCAAAAGTCAGTTGTAACTTTGTAAGTTTACAAAGTAAACAGTGAAGTCTGGCTATGTGCAGGTAGCATGAGACTTGGCTGCAAGATATTGCATGTACCTTGGCATGGTAGTGATGGTATATGAATAAGTCCACTGTACCAGCATCCTTAATAAGAAAGTGTCTGTTAATGGTAACTGGTTTAATTATTTCATATTGGTGGAAGGTTGTGGATAGGAAATCAGGAAAAAGGAAAAGAAAAGTTAAGGAAACACTGACTGGATAACATAAAGGAATGAGCAGGAGGAGGTGGGAGAGCAAGGAAATTATATAATTTCTTTTATGGAGGGATAGACCCCATTTTTCTGCAAATTATAAGGGGAAAAGACGATGGGTATAGGGAAGCAAAGGTAGCATTGAAAACTAGGAAAGATATCAGGGTAGGGACAAAAAGCATAAAACAAGTCCGAATGGATGACTACATAATAGCAAGGATTCACAGAGGGAGAGGAAAACGGTCAGACAGGGATAAAAACTAGTGATGGCTAAGTATGTCGGTTATGACACAATAGAATGGGTACATTAAAGATAATGGATAGGAGGGGAGAACGGAGACAGGCACACATTAAATTGGTCCCTGGTTTATTTATCTGATATCTCTCTGGGAGTGTGAACGCAGGGAGTCCCAAATGGTGTTAAGTTAGTTTCTGACAGCTCAGTGATCAGAGCCTGCCAGTTCAGGGATCTTTAAACTTGCTGCAGGAGGAGCTGTTATGGGCCACACCACCTCTCCAGCACCCTCTTCAGTGCACACTTCATCAGTGCCTGCAGATGGGAAACAACACAAACAGTTAAACCTGATGTTTCATTGAATAATGCATGTGAGGCTGAAAGAAATTAATATAGGCAATTATGACTGGGTCTCTAACCATGACACAGACATTGTTTTTTTTGTCTACCTGACGGTCAGGTTTTCTGCACCTCTGCTAGGCAGTCCAGCTTTACAAAGTCTCACTCAATTACATATATCCACAACCCCTTTTTCTAATTTTTGTACATGGGGTCAGGGTGTCATTTAAAGAGTGACAATCATCTAGAGCCACGGTTTACACCACCAGGTGGCTAGCCCTGCCACAGTTGTTCTTCCACACCACACACTCATGCCTGTGGTGAATTTATAGTGTCAAATACACCTTCTGAATGTCTTTGGAATGTGGGAGGAAACTGGACCACCTGGAAGAAACCCACGTTAACACAGGGAGGACATGGAGACTCTGCACAGAAGGAACCCCAGCCAGTAATCAAACTGGGTAACTTCTTGCTATGAGGTGAAAATACACATTAAGGGTTACAAGGATTGCAAATTAGAAAGGATACAATTATATTATACTGTAACAAAGCACAAAATGAGTGTAATATACACTGTATTCAAATATTCAGTATATGGAAGAATTAAAGAAGAACAGCTAGTCTTGGGTATATGTGGCATATCAAACAGATACATCAGTATACGGGAGATAGACTGATAGAAAACTCAAGGGCTGATTCAGGTAATATGACCAGATGGATTGCAAGTAACATGTAGCTTGAACCTTTACATCAGATTTTAGTAGTAAACAGAATTTGGTATAAGAGAAAATGTCTTTAAGATTAGATGGGAAAAATTCCCACAGTTTGGTGCCAAGTATTGAAATGGTCAGACAAATGTGTCTTGGATTGTGGAATTTATCTGATTCCCCTGATGGCTGACTGTAGCAAATGGTTTCTTGTCAGTCTTTCCATGAAAATCATTACTTTATAGTGTTTTCATTTAGGCTATAGTTACTTTTTCTTTGTTTCATCTTGAGTAACCGGCTGTAATTTGTAAGTCACTCAATCCATTTTGACATCACCCTTAATCTTGTATTGCCCTGTAAATTAGTTTCTTCATATGTAATATGGGTTAGTTCACTGAAAGCTGTGATATGTAATTAGCAAAAAAGTCATATGTTAGTGCTGTGACCTAACTTGCATGAATTGAAGCAAGTCTACACAGGTTACAAAGGGAAGATGCAGTCACTACATCTTTTTTAATGAAGAGGAGAAAACAATTAATTCAGTAAGACAAGTAACCTATGCAAACAAATCTGAAATTGCTATTGCTAGTGTAAACAGATTTTATCCACTGACCAAACTGACTGTTGTCAGTGACAGTAGCACCACCAAAATAGACTTAGGTATTGTAAGTGCAGGAGATGGTAGCACCTCACTGAAAAGAGGCTGCTGAGTTTATTTTTCCCTGTTCATTAACTTTGTTAGGAACTAGTTGTAACAATTATCTCCCCAATTTGCATATTTTTCTGAAACTTATTTATACATTACTTCAGATACCTAACACCACCTCCCATTCATCATATCTGAATGAGAACTGTATGTTCAAGTCAAGTCAAAGTCAAAGAAAACTTTATTGTCATTCAGAACTACACTGCAGTGTAGCTGAACAAAATTACAATGCTTCATTCTCAATGCAGGAAACAGTTGCACATATAGACAGAGAAAAATTAATAAAATATCACAGTAGAAATTTAATAAGTAGCAATTTGTAAGTAAACAAGGACAGCAGTGACCCACACCCATCCCAGAACAGGAGACAAGGAAGACAAGGAACAATATGAAGGTAATATTGTCAAAGTAAAATTGAAACAATAGCAGCATATCTATGATTAGACTGAATTACTGCACAGTTTGTATATTGCACTTTACCGTCCTTCAGTGTGTAGGTGAGCTACCTTAGTATTACACTTAGTTATTGCACATCCATAAAATAAGCCCCTTTATAGGCTAGTTATGTAACAGATGTCATGGTTTGTTTTTCCCAAGAGTTCAACAGTCTAACAGAGAGCGGAAAGAAACTGTTTTTAGTCTGGTGTTCTTACAGTGCAGGCTTCTGTATCTTCTGCCAGAGGATAGGTGAGTGTACAGACTCTTGGCAGAATGTGTTGGATCGCTGGAAATCTTTTTGGCCCTGTCGATGCACCGGCATTTGTGTAGATCTTCCAGAGGTGTAAGGGAGGTGCCAATGATTCTTTCTGCTGACCTTACAACTCTCTTGAGAGCCTTCCAATCCTGATTATTACAGCTCCCATACCAGACTGCAATGCTGTTGGTCAGGACACTTTCAATGGTGCCCCTATAAAAGGTCTGAAGTATGCAGCTTGGTAAGTTCGCCTTCCTAAGTTTCCTTAGAAAGTGCAAGCATTGCTGAGCTTTTTTGACTGTGCTGGATACATGGACTGACCAGGATAAGTTCTCCGTGAGATGAGCACTCAAGAACTTTGTACTCTTGACCCTTTCCATTGTCATCCCTTTCATTACTAGAGGTTTGTGTGGTACTTGAGATCTTCTGAAATCAGCAATCAACTCCTTTATCTTGCTGACATTCAGTGCTAGATTGTTGCTGTCACATCAAACCAGTAGATAATCAATCTCATTCCTGTAGGCCTCCTCCTCTCTGTCTTTGACCAGGCCTATAACAGTGGTGTCATCTGCAAATTTAATGATCCTATTCATCTCATGTGTGGCCATGCAGTCATGTGTCAGCAGAGTGAAAAGGAGAGGGCCTAAGGCATACCCCTGTGGTACTCCTGTGTTCAGGATGATACTTATGGAGCTGTTGTCTCCCACATGAACCTTTTGAGGCCTTTCAGTAAGGAAGCACAGAATCCAATTGCATAAATGTAAGTCTATGACCAGTTGAAGTAGCTCCGATATCAGATTCTGAGGGATGACAGTGTTGAAGGCAGAACTGAAATCAATGAATAGCAGTCTTGCATAGTAGTTTTTGCCTTCTAAGTGTGTCAGTGTTTCATGGAGTGCTAGTTCATAGGTTAGTACTAAGCTAACTGCCCTTGCAAGCCATTTTAAGCTTAGCCAATTATCCCTTGTGAGACTCAAACCCTGCACCTTGTGTTTGTAAGGCAAACACCTTAACCATTAGGCCACCCTCCCAACCCATGTACTGTGGTTTGTCCTGTATGCAAATCTCAGTGCTTCCAGTGACACAGGTAAGACTGAGGCTATATGATCTTTGACCAGCCTCTCCAGGCACTTCAGTACCATTGAGGTTAAAGCAACTGGTCGGTAGTCATTCAGAGTTGTTGGCTGTGCTTTCTTGGGTAGAGGAATGATAGTCATCATTGAGTTACAGTTCATGAAACACTACTGCACGGAAGTTCAAGAAAAAAAATAAAGCAAATACAAGAATGTAGGAACAATGCTAAGCAAGTGATAATGAGGGTTGTAGGATGCCTACCCATTCCAACTTTTAAACTGACGCATTTAAATTCAGTGATGGATTGGATAAGGTAAGAGTACAATGGTAGGAGGATTTGATATCTTGAAGATATTCCATTGGAAATAATTGGACAGAAGAATTTTCTGACTGTGGAGGAAACATAGAGGCAGTTAACCACTGAAGTACCCAGGTCTCTTCATAGCATACCTGTTTAAAGAGGAGTACCACTTTAGCACATGTGGTGGGAACAATTTTTTCACCAAATGTTATTATGCTGCACTTTTTTGCATTTATCTTGAGTCCATTTTCTGTGCACCAGTATGTGCATAATGCATCCCTTGCTGGAGCTGTGTAGTATCAGTGTATGAATATATAACAGTGTCCACCTTGCAGTCACCAGCAAACTTCATCAACCAAATGTTTGGTATATTAGATTGGATGTTTGCAAAATAAATGCAAAACAGGAGAGGTCCCAGCACTGAGTGCTGTGGTACCCCAGTAGTTTCAATGTTATATTCAAGAAAGATATCAGCAACTTCTACAACCGGAGATCTTTTGGATAACCAGTTTTCAATCCAGCATATAACACTGGGGTTTCCATTGTTTCTCTAATTTTTTTAACAATATCAACATGGGTGTTACTATTAAAAGTCTTGTCAGGCCAAGATAAGCACTATAAGCTGAGTGACAACTGCCAACAGTCTTCTTAGGCTTTTCAAAAAAGCTTACTAATTTGAGCAGATATGACTTTCAAAAAACATACTGATTTAGGAATAGAACATTTAAGTTGTCTATATCTGCAGAAATGAGTCCTGCTATGATATGTTCCATGGCTTTGCATGTAAGATTGCAGATAGTGATTGGCCTATAATTACCCAGGTCTGTACAGGGGCCACCCTTGTATAGGGGAGTCACGGAGGCTCTTTTCCAGACATCAGGCACAAAACTTGTGGATAGGCTGAGGTTGAGCAGTTTAATTAGAGGTTTAGATAGTGCAAATAGACACCAATAAGAATATAACCAGTTTATTGTCTGGTCCCATTGCAGTATTTTAAGACTTGCTCCAAGGTGTTTTGGGGGAAACTACATTTTCAGGGATCCTGTGGGTAACTATGTGGGATGAGGTAGCTCAAAATTTGATAAAAAGGATAACAGTAGATCTTTAGTAGGTCTGTGCAAAAGACGTTAAAGGGCATGGTTCTAGGTCTGGTTATTTTGAAATTTAACATTTTTCTAATTCAACAAACTTGAAGAGGATAACTGTTACAAGCAGATGTTAAACTGACAATGCCATTATAAAACATATTGCTTCTTTTCTAGCATCCTATAATTAATGAACAGAGAAGTAACTTCTTCCTTACTTCCTAGAATAGATATGAGATAATTCTACACTTTCATAAAACAGCTCAGCTGTATTAGTACTTACATGTCTGCTATAGTACTATGGGGTAAAAGAAATGATCACAGGTGTTGATAGTTCTAATTATATCCATCACCATCATAATAACTGAAAAAATAGTTTTTCAAACTTTCATCAAAACGATCTCATCTAGCATTTCTAGGATCAATATATTATAATTTTCAAGTATTGCAACTAGCTGAGACAAAAGGATCTAAATGCAGAATTATAATCTTAAAATCATAGAAACAGCTTTGGTTAAATTGAAATCACTTTAGATATGACTATCTTCGTTTTTAGCTACTGAGGGGGATACATTTGGCATCTAAAGTTAAAAAAAATTATAAAATACATCCCTAACTAAGGCCAAAATTAATAGTCCAATGAAAGTATTTCTGGCCAAACTGCTGGAAATCTCATTAATGAACTATGTAAAATTTAAGATATTTTAAGGAATGACATTATAGATTACAAATGGCTGGATTGCAATTAGTGACATTATAGAGGGCTGCAATGACTGTAATTATCATCTACCAGTAAATGATTCAGACAATGAAAGTAATTCATCAATATTTGTGCAGCGTTACAGCAGACCTACACTGTGACAACAGCTGTGACAAAGAGCAAATTATTATCCCAGGGGAAAAAAATTAAAAGGGGATATTCCCCTATGACTCTGTGTCACCACTGCTGTTTGTCTTTCCCTTAAGCCAGTAAACTGTTTACTTAACAGATCAGGCTATGGTTAAAATTTGGCACTACTTTTTGTGGATGATGGAAAATTGTATAGTTCATCAGATGAGGAACTGAAAGAAGAACTACATATTGTTAAACCTTTATCAGGTGATATAAGAATAACATTTTGTCATGATAAATGTATAAAAGCAACATTTAAAAAAGGAAAACTGCAACACCAAGAAAATAGCAACCTGTGCAGGAAAGTGATATAAAGGAACTTGAGCAGGAAGGAGCATGTAACTATTTGGGAACAGGTGAAGGGTCAGGAATAAAACATGAACAAATGAGAATAAAGCTCAATAAGGAATAATTTAGAAACTAAAACTAATACTGACACTTGTCTTGACTTCTAGGAATAAAGTTTAACCTATAAATCAGTTTGCTGTTCCTGTTCTAAATTATAACTTAGGAGTTACAGAATGACTCTGAAAAGTACTGGATCAATTAAACATGAAAACAAGAATGATTCATGTTTATCAAATGATATATAAAAATCAGTGTACACCAAGATGACGTATTTCCTCACTCTGAAGGAGGTGTGGGCCGCCATGAAACTGATTACATGTATAGAATGACAATTCTGGAGTTGCATACATATCTACTGATCTCATCGGATCCAAACCTAGTGAAAGTTTTAAAACATGATGAGAAGTCTATGATGACATCTTTGCTTAGTTTAGCATAAGTATTTCGGAATAAAGTGGGGATGGAAATCAGTCTAGAAGTAGGCAAGAATCATACAACAAATAAATGTGCCCAAAATAAATGAAAGAATATAAGGAAAATGATCAGATGAAAAGGAAAAAAAAAAAAAGGAATTCCACAAATAGAGTGGCAAGTATATAGGTTTCCTGGAAAAATCTCATGTTGACCACAATTTTTCAAGGAGAGGCAAACTGAAACCAAAAGCTGAAGGCCTAATAATGGCAGCCCAGGATAGTGGATTGCATACAAGTTGATTTACAAAGTCCACTGAAAATGTTGGAGAAGCATACAAATGAAGATTCTGTAAAACTGAACTAGAAGCAATTGCATATCTTATTGCTGGGGGTTGCTGTGTGTGATACACTCATTGCAGAGTGGCTGTATATTGAAAGTCACAATAATATGGTGCAAGACTGCAGCACTGGGAAGTGTGCAAATACTGCAACATAGTAGTTACTGAGAAGCATTGGAAACATAAATCAAAAAGCATTATAGAGAATGATGACATTTATTTCACATGGGATTGCTTATTACCAACAGGACAAAAAAGGTGTGAGACAACCAGATATAGTTGTCCATGAAAAAAGACAAACGTGGTGTTGATTATTGAAATTGCTGCACCCAGTGATTAAGGTGTCCTATTTACAGAGAAACACAAAAGTCAAAAAAAGTCATACTGGGAAACAGAAATGAGAGCAATGTGGATAAATATACCCAGACAGTTCCAATAGTAGTAGGAGCAACAGAGCAAATAAAAAAGAATTTACAATCAGACTTAAATATATTACCTACACATGCAACTGCATATGAATTACAGAAACAGATAATTCTGGGAACACTGTAGAGTGTTGAGAAGAGCACTCCTAGCTTACATCAGAAACTGAAACAATACTAATTTCATCCTATACTCAAAGTAAGTGGTACAGATTATTTTGGTTACCAGTCTCCAGAACAAAGAACAGACAAGTATGGTTATCACAGATTACTTTTTTTGCAGTGAAAATAATAGGTTAATATATAGCATCTGGTCCAAGTATTTTCAGAGACCACCAAATGACTAGAAACATTTGTCATTCGAGTACCCCACAGTTGTACTACAATGATGGTCTAAAGATTAGCTGTCCACTCTGGCACCATTTGAAACCAAATGACACTCCATGATAAGGCCACAGCAGCTGTTAGAATGAGCTTGCAGTTTCTTTCACAGATCAGAGAGCAAAGTTCCTAGACAAGAGTCAAATTATATTCAGACTGCATGAAATACAACAATAGATATGGATTCATGAATTAGAATTACTATAATGTTTTCAAAGTTATCAGAATCACCTTTTAATATTTTGTAGCATTAACCACAGAAATGCAATCTACTCTGTACACCAAGGTAGAAGAACAGCCACTAAGCAACAGTTTATTGAGCATTTTCATTCACTCTACATGGAATTCTACATACTCTAAACAGGTCTATGTATTGTGGAAGGAAATGCTCAATAAAATTTTGCTTAATGGTTTTCCCACATTGCTGTTTTGAACGGCTTATGTTTCTCTGATTATCATTTTTCTTCCTGTGTGTGGAGTGGTTTTGGGACTGTGCTTTGCAGGTATATGTTTCTTAGCATTATTAGCTATCAGAAAAGTCACCCCCAGGGTTAAATACATAAACACCGTGTTTGAATAAACATCTAACAGACAATAAATGATGTACTTCCAGCCTTTCAGTACATACATGGTGGTAAATGTCTAACAAAAAAGTATCTGTCCAACCAAAAGCAGTATGCCATGTCCAACATCTGTTTGCTGCACTTTGAATGTTTCCCCAAGCGTCATACAGAAATTGTCTACTTAGACTTAAAGCAGAAAATGTCAACCACAGACTTTATGCATAAAATGTTAGCTACAGATTTGTTACTATAATCAATAAGTAGCTCAAATAAAACATGCAAGTACTGTCAAACCTTCTCCAGCTAGTACAACGTGGCTTTAGACCAAAGGCACCAAGCAGCTCTAGTTACCATTATTAAAAACAGAAATTAAAAAATAGAGTACTACAGAGCCAAGCAGTGTGTGGAACTTACCAGATATGCCATCTGGAGCAGACCACCAATGCCATCTGGAAATGACCAGCAATGCCATCTGGCTGATTTTTTTTTTTGCAATCTGTTTTGTTTTTTTCCTGTGCTTATGAGTGCTAATTTTGAACTACAAAAGTGTTAATAATATAAATCTGATTATGCTTTGCTCTTTCACACAGGAATATGTTAATTCTTGTACTTGTTTTATGTATATTGCTACTACAAATATTTCTATTTTTAATATATCATGCACTGGTCATCTTTATATTGAGATGAATCTCATTTGTTTGTCCTTGATTCATCTATTTGAGCATTTATCTGTATTTATTTATTGTTAATTATATATTGCGGTTCTTTTACTTTAACTTTCTACTGTACAGCTGAACTCATCTCTTCCTTTCTCTTTGCTTTCCGTATGCTTTCCTGCCTTCTGTCTGCTTAATGGAGCTGAGAGCTTAATCGGTCTTCTGTGTATCTTCGTGATTTCTCAGCATTACATTCCTCTAGCTTTATGTTTTTTTTAATGAGCAACTTCTGCTTTTCTTTTTTTTTCCATTACTTTGTCCCATTTTGCCATTTTGCTTATTTAAAAATGTCCCTCATGATGATATTTTTGGTTCTAATGCACATCTGATACATTTTTAGTGTATTTTTCAAGCTAATTTTTGTTCCCACTGCTGCAGTGAGCATTTCACTAAATTTATATATCTTACTACAGCGATATTTCAATATATTAAAATGTGTCTGACACTTAATGATTTAAATAGTTTATAATGTCTAACTATATGATGAAATTAAAGATCTGACCTACAAGCCATATTATACTAGTGGCATGGCTTGTACCTGTAGATACATACTGTACTGCTCCTTGTGAAATGCAGTTCCCATAGTACTGAGTCTGGACACAGCAAAATGACCATTTTGATTCCAAGTTCATTGGCAGTAGTAGGAATGGTGCTTTGGGTGACCATGCACATCTTGAACAGTTAACCAAATGTGAGTCAAAATGAAAGCATGATCTTTTCTAATAGATCTACTGTCAAGTGTTTGCCTGTGTTGCCCACCCTTAAGATAGGTTTCATGATATATTATTATTTAATATATTATTATTATATTATATTATATTATATTTTATTATATTATATTATATTATATTATAGTATATTATATTATATATTATATTATATTATAGTATATTATATTATATTATATATTATATTATAGTATATTATATTATATTATATTATATTATATTATATTATATTATATTATAGTATATCATATCATATTATATTATATTATATTATATTATATTATATTATAGTATATTATATTATATTATATTATATTATATTATATTATAGTATATTATATTATATTATAGTATATCATATTATATTATATTATATTATATTATATTATATTATATTATATTATATTATATTATATTATATTATATTATATTATATTATATTATTAGTTCAGTGTTTTGTTGCTTTAGCCAGTAAGGTTACAGTTTTGTGCAAAGGCCATGTTGTATTGGTTTTTACAGCACAAAATCAAGGTTGCTAATTTTTCTCCCACTACTGAACTAATCAACTCCATGGACTTACACAGGGGATTTTCTATACCACTACACAAAGAAGTACCACAAATTTAGTTACATTGTTTTACAAAATATATTTATAATCTGAGCTAGATAGTGCCTTATGCGTCCATAAGGGCTTAATGTTGTAATTATCATCAAACTCTGCAGTTAAGTGACTTAAAGAAGCCAAACACTAGATATTAACTTATCATTTAAAAGCCTGCTACAATCTAAGCAGAGCAATCTCTGAGTGCAGAAAGACCAAGGTCACATTTTGCCATATAAACACAAAGACTGTTGTATGTGGGAACAAAGAAGACTGTTCAACTAGACATAATTTTTTTTTGTCTTTTCAAGACTAAAATGTAATTAGTCATTATTCCATCCAAAATGGAAGCTAAAAGTGGTTTGACTCTAGCAGTAAGTTTTTTTTACAGCTCCCCAACATATGCTCAAGGTTAAATCACATGAGTCCCAGTTCCCCACAGAAAAAAACAAGTCAAACGGCATAAAGTCAAACACTGTTTACCATAGGAAATCATTGCTAGCACAGTTTCCAAGTGCACTACGGCAATGGTCACGTTGGTGCGACTGTGGAGTTGGCATATATAAGTTATGGGTAAAGGGGGCTTGCCTCCCACATCAGGGTATGTACAAGGAATTGCCCCCATGTGAAAAATAACTAAACTTGTGTTTTTTTCACTTTTTTTAATTTTGGGCATTTTTTAGTCTTTTCAGAGTGTCAGTTTTCAGGAAGCCAGCAACCTTCTTCAGCATGTTATTTGCAATTTTGGGATGGACTTGAAGAAGAAAACAAGTTAAAAGAACAAATGCTATGAAGAAGAAATTATACAAACTTTTTTTTTTTTCCAAAAACTTTTTATTTGTTTGAGCAATATAATAACAAACAGGTATACAGCCAGTAGTGTGAAGTTAATATATAAGGTATAAGCGTATAGGCTGAACATATAGACAAAACCTAACAAATTATATACAATATTTACAACATAATAACGAAGTTAACAATAGTGCTACCAAGATAGAGTAGAAGTAAAATGAAGATGGGGTATAATATATGTCTCAAATCAAATCAAAGGTTTTAGGGCTGTTATTCACTAAGAATGAGGTCAAGAGCTTTATCCCAAACTTTTTTGAAGAGGGCAACTTTCTTGGGGCTTTTCATGATAAGTTTCTGTGCAGAAATATGTGTGAGCGCCAAGTCTTTAAAGTTTTTCCAACAAAGTTTAGTACAATCTGTCCAATTTTTAGTGATATATAATTTCATAAGCGAGCACAGAATAATCAATATATGTATATCAAGCTTGGAAAGATTAGTAGTAGGAATATGGAGAATTGCTATTTCCCAGGAGAGGGTCGATTTATGGTAGCCCATTTTCTCGAGACGGACTTTCAGGGAAGACCAAAGTTTATGAGTGTGGTTGCAGGACCATAGGATATGAAACAGGTCTGCTTTAGGAGCGGAGCAGCAAGGACAAGACGGGGATTTTTTTGAATCAAATTTGTTTAAATTGTAAGGAGTGTAGTATGCGTTGTTATTGATCATTAGTTGGGTGTAAAAGAGTTTTTTAAAAGGGGAGAAATCTAAGGTATTTTTTATAGCAGAGAGTTTTTGTTTCTCTGACAGATGAGAGTTGTAATTGTCCCAATAGTTAGAGAAAAGACAAATCGAGTCATGTGTTATGGAGGATAGGAGTTTATATGATTTGGAGAGCATATTCTCCGAACTCAACTGGGTTTGAATAATTGTCTCTGTCTTGGTGATATCTTGACTGTTAACTGTAAAGTGTATGAATTTTGAAGTAACCAATTCTCGTAATTGTCGGAGAATAATTATATATTTGTTACTAAGTTTGAGGATTTTACGAAGATTAGTGAGTGAAACATTTCTGTGTTTAAGAATATCCCAGACCATAATATTTTTAATAAGAGGGAAGTTAGAAAGATTAATTGACATATTATTTATTTTGATATTTGGATTTAAGTGAAGAGGTTGGAGTAGGGAAAAAGCATTGTTCAGTTTGACAAGTTTTAGTAGATTTTGAAGGGATCTGATTTTATGTTTTAAATTAATGGATAATTTAGAACTGCAAAGAACATCCGGCGAAAGAAAGGGGAGAGCAGCAGGGTTTATTTTATTGGTTAGAGTGTGTTGGTACCATAACTTGGCCCAGGTAGGGTAGGAGTTGTAGTCTTCCTGATTGAGTTTCGAGATGAACAAAACTCTATTAGCACAAATGATTGTATAATAAAGCTGGAAATCTGGCAGACTAAGGCCACCCCTATTTTTGGGAGATATTAATCTAGAGTATGAGATTCTGACTGATTTGGGATACCAAATGAATTTGGCTAATTCCTTATTAATGGTTGATAGGAAAGATTTAGATACTATCTGATCCGAGGCATTAAATTGAAAGAGAAGTCTAGGCAGTATATTCATCTTTATTATCCCAGATTTAGATAGAAGAGATAAGTTCATTAGTTTCCATCTGTGTAAATCCTGGAGTATCCTTGTCCAAGTTTTAAGCATGTTGTTTTGAAACATGGAAAGTTGATTATGGGCAAAGTGAACTCCAAGATATTTAGTATCAAAGGTCGTCTGAAAGTGCGAGTCAGGGAAGTAGTTAGGTTTATGACCTATAGGGTTTATAGGGAAAATGTGTGATTTCTTAAAGTTAATCTGGTAGTCTGAAGCCTTAGAAAACATGTCAATAGAGTTAGTTATTTTGGTGAGATCAGTATTAGGAAATTGAAAATAAAGGTTTAGATCGTCTACAAAGGCCGACAGTATAATTTTTGTATTTAGGGTTCTAGGAATCGTATGGAAAGTATTTTGAGCGGTAAACAGAAAGAACGGTTCTGTAAATATGTTGAACAGAAAAGGGGATAAGGGACTACCTTGTCTTGTGTCATTTGTGATCTTTAAGGGTTTGGATAGATTTTTGTTGATCCATAAATGGGTGTATGTGTTATTATAAAGGACTTTAATCATATCAGAGAAGGGGCTAGGAATGTTGAGATGGGACATAGTTTGGAATAGAAAATTCCAATTTACCCTGTCAAAGGCTTTAGACGCATCTAGAATTAATGCATATATCGGGTTTTTCTCCTTTTTGGTGAGATGAATTAGAGAGTCTAATGTTAGTGTATTATCCCATGAGTGTCTCCAAGACATAAATCCAGCCTGCTCCATGGAGATTAAAGAGGGCATAACTTTCTTCAATCTTTTTGCCAGAAGAGATGCCAATATCTTAATATCTATATTAATTAATGAAATGGAATGGTAGTTATGGGGGTCAGTTTTATCTTTGTTATTTTTCAGGATTAGAATAGTTTTCGAGGTATTCCAATGTAAATCCGATATACCGTTTTTTATTATATGATTGAATACCTTCAAGAAAATAGGGGATATTAGCACGTTAAAGGTTTTAAAGAATTCAGATGTAAAACCATCTGGACCAGGAGATTTACCTGTCGTGAGATTGGCAATAGTATCCAAGATTTCTTGAATATTCAAGGGAGCAGAAAGCATATAACATTGGGATTCATTTAAGGAAGGAAATTTAATGGAGTTCAGAAAGCAATCCATATGTTTATTAGTAGCTAGATCTTCTTTCCTAGAGTAAACCTCTGAGTATAAAGATGTGAATAGTTGTATTATTTCTGAATCTGATTTATAGATTTTGTTTTGAAAGTGTAAGATTGTGATTTTAGGAGCTGTCAGGTTATTTTTTATTATTCTCGCTAAAGTTTTGGAGGGAACCTGCGACCAATCTGCTATAAGTTTTTGCTCAGATAAAGAAAGGTTTTGTGTATGGAGTTGTAGAAGTTCTTTCTTTGAGTCGGATAAATCTTTATAAGTACTAGAGCCTGGATTAAGCCTGAGTTGCTTTTCTAGGTCAGAAATCTTCAAGATAAGGTTGGATTCTTTACCTTTATGAAGTTTTTTGAAATAGGAAGCTTTGTTAATGAGAAGGCCTCTCAGGTAGGCTTTACAAGCTGCCCATTGAATGTCTAGTGGGATATGTGATTGTAGAAGATTAGAATTAAGGTCTGATAGTGTTTCTGTGATTATTTGAGTTACATCTTTATTGGATAGAAAATTGTTGTTTAATGTCCAGTTATTACAACGGGATATGGATGTTAGATTGGGATTAAGATTGAGCTTGAGTGATATTCTTGAATGATCAGAAAAGAACCTAGGTTCTAAGAAAAAGTTGGTCTTGTAACGTGAGAGAGGATCAGATATTAGGAAGAAGTCTAATCGTGACCATGTATTGTAACATCTCGAGTAATATGTATACATTTCATCTTTGGTTAGGATTTGGCTGAAAGATATGGGATCAATAAGATTGAAGTCGAACATCAGTTCCTCTAAAGCTAGAGAAGCTTGGAGATTATATGAAAGAGATTTACCCGTGCGATCTGTATTTGGATCTATAAATGCATTCCAGTCACCTCCTATTATGATATAATGGTCATGAAAGCTAGAAAGGATATTATATATCTGTAAGATGAATATATGTTGTTGGGAGCATGGGCCATAAACATTGAAGAAAAGGATTGGCTTATTAAAATTATGGAGCTGAGAGGTGAAGTAACACCATCTGCCATCTTTGTCAGATTTCTCCTCTATAATAGACCCCTGGAAACTATTTTTAATTATAATGACCACTCCTTTAGAGTTGGATTTATTGCCAGCAGAGACAATGCTTTTAATCCATTTTTTTTCCCCTCTTTGTGCCAATCGCCTTCAACCATATGAGTTTCTTGTAGGTAACATATATCAGCCTGGGATTTAAATAGAAGGTGAAAGAGGAGTGATTTTTTGGACTTGTTCTGTAGCCCTCTAACATTCCAAGAGTCAATGTACAGCATCATATATACCACTCATAAGGAGGCTGTGAGTTTGAAGTTTAGTAAACCTTGAGTTTAGAAGTTTGGGATATCTCCGAGACCATGTCAGCAGATTATGTAAGATAAGGGAACTACAAAAATTATTAACATTAACAGTAGTGGTAGCACTGTATTCCTTCAAAACTACCCCGGTGCCTATCCACCCATAACCTACAAGTGAAAGAATACAAATATAATAGTATAACAAGTTACTAATGAACTTATTTAAGAACATACGTAGATAATGTAAAATTGACTTGTAAATAGTCCTAAAAAGGACTATAAGTAAGGTAAGTAACACTGTACATGTATACAAAACTAACCATAACCATAGATAGGTCATACTATAACCCTGTAACCATCCCTCCAAGAGCATCAAGAGAGAGAACAGGGAGTGTTAGAGATATAGTGTATAAAAGTATCCAAGTATCAAAAGTAGTTATGCAAAGGCTCAGGTAATGGATGATAATAATACAAATTTGTGAGTAGAAAAGCTGAAGAGGGATGAAAGAAGTAATTGTGGTTTCTCTTAACAATTAACAAGAGAGACTATATGAGAGGTCAATCAGGATAGCTTGTGAGGCAATATTATTGATGAAGATAGAAAAGATTGATATCAGATTAACCCTATTCAGGGTATGTCTAGGTATTTTAACTGCTGTATCCAGTGTCAGTAAAGTGTTAGTTGTTAGAATAGTAGAGATTGTATTAGATAAGGACTAGTTGTTGGCTATGTAATGATTAGCTGACTAAAAGATTATCTAACTATAGCATGCACAGTTTAATGTCAGTAGTCAACAATATAGAATAAGGGTTCAGATTAACAATATGAAGGTAGTTACATTTAACTTAAGGGAATTATAAAATGATTGAGAGAAAAAAAACAAAAACACTTCACGCTTTGCTTCTCTGAATAGATCCATGTGAAAAGTTGTAATTCTAAGTCAGCCTTTTCCATCCCATGAAAGTCAACAAAACACATAAGACTAACTAGGCTGCATTCGGAGCTGGCTCTTTCGAATGCCTGAATAGGCCCAGCCAGCATGGCACGAGAGTTCTATAATTCAAGGCTTCCAGTATCTAAGCAGAAGAGTGTGTTACAACATGCAGGACTTTGCTTAGGTAAGCGGAAACAGGACAAACAACGCAATAATAGTTAATGTGTTTTTAGATGTTGTCTGTCGTTTTGAGCCCGAATATACATCAGCGTGCAAGGAATCCACAGGAAGTCACCAGCTAATTGTGCCCCTTCGGGTCGTATGGCTAGACAAATTATGGTTCCTCTTGAGGCATTGAATGAAGGGTTTTGGGATAGAATCTAATCAATTTAGAGCCGGTGAGTTAGTGTAAGACTAAAAGTCATAATTTTTCTTCAAATTTGAGGGTAAATATAACATCCACGTAGCTGTTTTAAGTATTAACACAATTGCAGATCCAATACACACAGTTTATGTGAAACAGGAAATGTTGCTGGATTCAAGAGGTATTCATGTAGTCGGAGTGCTGTTAAAGGCTTTAAGGAAAGCCTCTTTTGCTTCCTTGGGGGTATTAACCATATATTTCTTGTCATTGTGAGAAAATATCAAAGTATTTGGATAGCGCATCTGAAATTTAATGTTTTTTTTTATCAGATTAGCACAGAACGGGGCCAAGTTTTGTCTGAGTAGTTTGATTTGATATGGTAAGTCTTGGGAAAAGGTAAGTTTGTGCTTATTCCACGTAAAATATCTTTGTTTCTTCGCTGACAATAAAATATTTTGTGTGTCTTAGTAGTTAAGCAGTTTGGTATATATTTGACAGGGGGAAGTAGCATCTTGACGTCTGTGCATAGCTCTGTGAGCTCTCTCCACAATTAAGCTATCTGTCTTACTCTCTGGACCCAGTAAAGCTAAAAAGATTTGTTTGGTTACTGATAGCAGATCTTGATTGTCGTAGGACTCTGGAAGACCCCTAATTAGTATGTTATTGCGGCAGCTTCTGGCTTCCAGGTCAATAACTTTAGATTGCAGGTCCGTTATCATGTTGGTTTTGGCACGCAAATCTTCTGAGAGAGACTGAATTTGAAGTTCATTAGCCTTGTTACTGTGTTCAAGAGTGTCAATTCTTTCTGTTATCTGGTTAATGGATTTACCAAAATTTGCGAGTTGCTCAGAAAAACCTTGTATGGCTGCATGGATAGGTTGAAGTGCTGATTTTAATTCATCCAGGTGGAAGTTAGTGTCTGATTTATTTTTGGCATTTGTTTTATTTGGTTCTGTTGTTTGTTTATTTACTCTTTGCCTTTTGGAGCTAACATCCTTTTCTGGAGATAGTATTGTAGATATTTTTGCTTTGGTAGATTGCGTTTCCAGAGTTTCTAAGTTGTCAGCCATAGCCCAGTTGCGAAGTGTAATGATGTGAAGTAGATGGTTCGAAGGCCCCTTGGATATGCGTATCCAGGAACCGAGATGCAGCAGAGATAAAAATGCTCTTTTTTTGGTTTGATAAATGTCACAAGTCTCCGATTTTGATGTCGAAAGATTGTTAAGTTAGTTCTTTGCAAAATTTAGAAAGAATGGCATTTACATAACGTTGAAACTCCTATGTCATTAGTAAATTTGACGGGAGCTCCATGGAGAGGGCACAGTCTAGACGACCACCATCTTGGAATTCCAAGAAATTATACAAACTTCATCCAATAATATGTTCTGAGCCATGCTGAGTCTTGAAATCTTATAAGCTCTGTTTGGCAGCATTTACCCCACCCCAGAAACTTCCTGTTAAAATTATTCCTACTGGCTGATCATTTGATCACCCACTATATAGACGAATTGAAAAATTGTATGTGTATGTTGCTTGCTGGGAAGGATCTATTTCCTCACTTTTCTTGTACATAAAAAGCAGTGGTCATGTAGTCATGCTTACTTTTATAGACATTTTTGTATGGTATAATTTAAAATTTGTCTGCACTTTGATTGTCTAAGTTGACACATGATGTCAGCTTATCAGTGCATAACTCCATGTTGCTTTACCATCAAGCAACGTATACATGCATTTTTGACTAATTCTGACTTCATTCTAAGCATTTGCATAGAATACTTAATAATTGTTAAGCTTTTGGCAAACATACACAATTGCTCTTACATACACTTTCAAGAGAGTGTTCATGTCCTATTACAAGCTGCTGCAGCTGCAAGCTGTTGCCCATGCTACCACGTGGCTCCTGCTACTGCTGCCAGACTTTGTAAATTACAAGGACTGGCAGGTAGAGCAGCATTATGTTGAACTGATGCCTTTTCAACAAAAGCATAACGTTTCAGTAGTCTGTAGGAGGGGGCATGCCGGCTGTGTGTAAGAAGCAGCAGCTAAGCTGCAGCTCCCAAAATAAACTAAATCAAAAGTATTAATATGCTCTGGAATACATCCAAACTGCAGAAGGTTTCCTTAAAGGGATGGCACTCTTCAAAGAAAGCAGCATATTATTACAGAATGTTTTAGTGTTTCTGATTTAATTTCTTAGGGAATTGTAGATTACTGAATCTGATAAAGAGCTAACTTGCAACAGACATAACCAGCAAGCATCAGTTGTGTACTTCCATTTAACAACCATATCTCCATGCAAAGTCCTTACTGTTTTTTTTTCTTTTGGTTTGGCTTACTCAGTTAAGTGTCTTACCAATTAATAACAGGCAGCATAAGAAAAGTCAAGGTGTAAGTAACAAATTGACATTAAGACTCTTAACATTTATATTTTCTGATTTACATTCATCATCATCCTCATCAACCCCCCTTTTCCCAGTTTCTACATGGGGTCAGGGTGTTGTGTTAATTGTCACCATCTCTCAATTCAATGCCACACTTCTCCCTTCGACACTCATGCCTGACTGTCTCAGATCTTCTATCACAAAGTCCATTCACCTCTTTGCTGGACACCCTCATTTCCTCTTACCTTCTTCCTGGCTGTCCCAAATCTTCTTCACCAGATTGTCTTCCACTTTTCTGCACATGTGCCCAAACCACTGCAATATGTTCTTTTTGATCTTTTTTGCAATTGCAGCTACTTTGGCTTTTGCACTTTATTTCCATCACCTCGAGCTTTCTCATCTGCTCTACCTTTCTTGCTCAGATTTCTGTGCCATACAGTAGTACTGGTTGCACCACTGTTTGTACACCTTACTTTTCAGCTTTTTTGGCATTCTTCTGTCATACACTATATCTGACAATCTGTGCCAGTTGGTTGCAGCCCCTCTGATTCTAGCTGTAACCTCTTCTTTCAAACTACCCTTCTCTTCAACCACCCCTCCCAGATATTTCAAGCTGTTAACCTGTTCCACTATCTTCCCTTCTATCTCGATTCTCAGCTTCTTCTGATTTCCTCAATTTGCTGCCATTACCAGTGTCTTATCTGCACATAGTTTAATCCCCTGTGCCTTCAGTTTTGCATTCCATTCCCCTATCCTTTGCTGAAGCTCTTTCTCAGAGTTTGCCTGTAATACTACATCATCTGCATACAGTTGTTGATTTGTGCTCTCTGACCTGTTTCGTAATGTAGACCCTCACCAGAATGAACAGCAGTAGGCTTAGAGCTGAACACTGGTGCACACCCATTCACACTGGGAACCCTTCTGTGAAACTGAACACGGTTAGTACTTGAGTCATTGGGTCCTTGCAAATAGCCTGCACTAATTCTCCCAATGTTTCTGTGATTTCAAACCACTGCAGTACTGCCCAAATCATCTTTCTTGGGGCCCTTGTCATATGTTTTCTCCAAGTCTTGGAATGCCCAGTTGGACTCTTTCCTCATCTCCAGCTTCTTCTTAACTATCTGTCTCACTGCAACCATTGGGTCATCTGTGCTACATCCTGATCTGAATCTGAAATGCTCATCTCCCATCTTAGTTTATACTATTCTGCTCATCCATTTTTCAATCACCCTTTCCAGAACTTACATGAAGTGTGACAGGAGTTTGATACCTCTGTATTGCCCACAGTTGTAGATGTCCCTTTGTTCTTCTAGACTGGCATGAGTATGCTTATTCTCCATTCATCTGGTATACACCTTTCTCTCCACACTGCTATAGGTACCCTCAGGAGCCATTTCTCTGCTATTTCACCCGGCATCTTTATCATATCTGCTGTGACCTCATCTGAGCCTGCCGCTTTCCCTGACTTCTTTTTCTTTAGTGCTATTCTTACTTCTTCTAAGGTGAGCTCCTCTTCTTCTCTCATTGTGGACTGTGTCTGGTGCAATACAGCTTCTGTGGGGTTTTCTTCATTCAGAAGCTGCTGAAAGTATTCCTGCCATCTGTCTTTGATGTCCTGTGGACTGGTGAGCAGGTTGTTGCCAGCACCCCTTTTGAAGGGTGTCTGACTATCTTCTTTATCTTTTTGTCTTTTTCTTGCAACCTGATATAGTTTCTTTGTGCCGCCTACTGAGTAGGATATGCAGAACAGTAGAGTACCAGAAGCTGGTAGAGTGGCACCAATGCCCTGTTCTTTGCTACTGCAACTCTTTTCTTAGCTTCTTTGCTAGCCAACCAATATTCCTTCCTAGCCTGGTCCATCTTTTCAATCTCCCACTTGTTTCTGCACTCCTTCTTTCTTTTGATGACTTCCTGGACTTGCACCACCAGCTTTCCTTATGTACCTTCAGTGGCGGCTGGTGACTTCAAATCAAAGGGGGGCTGCAGGAGAAAGTTGAATGGGTGGGATCAATGGGAATGCGTGTGGCCAACTAGAAAGGGGAGGAGCTATGATCAAAACCACAAAAACTGTAACTTTAATTAAATATGCTGCCCTGGGTGCCAAACCATCATTATTTGAGTCCAATCAAGAAAAAAGGAAAGTGTAGAAGAAAACAATATTTCAATCCATTGGCTGCATGGCAGCTTACTTAATATCTAGAGGGAAACAAAAAGGTTGTGAGGAATGACAAAATAAATGACTTTTTAAATACATTACTGGAATGCCAGTTAAAATCAAGTATAAAAAAACAAGCAGCACTCAACTCAAACCACTTCTCCTTGCACTGCGGTTCTAATTATAATTTATATTCAGCTTTATTAAAGTACCAAGTAACATGCTGAAAGTAGCAATCTCTGTGATACCCCCACTTGTAAAAATGTTTCTTATCCAAAAAAGACCTGCTGCCTGACAACATCTATCTACTTGTTTCATGGGGAAACATGACTGAAGTAAAAAATGAAAAGCAAACAGGAAACAAGCTCAACCTACATTGCTTAAAGGATTACTGCACAGGATATGAACCACACATGATAGATTGGCATTCTGTTTAGTTTGCAGGTAAAGCCTGTAATGAGCTGTTAAAATAATGCAATCCTGTCCTTTATTACAAATACTGTCATATGCATTTCAATACCCAAGGCTTATATGTTATCTAGTTATGTAAGTGTTCTCTGCATGGCAACAAAAGAAAGGCTTTCGATGTTGGCAATTCGTTAACAGTATGCTTATTAAAACTTACTTGCATCTTACAATCTCAGACAAGCTTACCAGATGGTAGTTAAAACATTGCTACTTAAATACAGAGCAACAGGCACTTTCTGAATAATAAACATAAATCAACAGTATAAAAATATGACAGAAATGAGAACAGTCTACAAAATCAAGGACAGATGAAAAGCCATTGTAGTACTTGTGTCTACCTTGGATGGGGGGATAGTCTGCACATTTACACTGCATAACTGTTCCTTGCCTTGCTTGGACACATCCAGAGTCACTACATAGGGGAGTGGGGTACAACAAGTATGTCACAATTTGAAATGTCTCTGGCTGACTGCGATGGCCCTGACACATTTGTCATACCTCTCAACCTCAGAGCAAGAAATCTGGACAAAGCCATACATAGAAGTGGGACAAAGGCCCAAAAATAAGGACAATTTTTAAATATTGCTCTTATACACTTAGAAAGATAATAGAATAGTAGGTCTTGCATTAGTATGAATTTTCTGAAGGGTATGAAATCTGAAACTGAAATGTCTGTCATTATTTTCTAACTTCAGTCTTTAATGATTTGCCACTAATTTTCCAAAAAACACAATTTTATGAAAAATGGACCAAAAATGTGATTCAAAAATATAAAATAGCCACACAGTACAGCTGGGAACCTGCAAAGAAGGGACAATTTTTAATATTAGTACTGCTAACTTGAGCAGCTGACAAAATAAAAGAATCTACATGCATTTCTGAAATAAAAGCAATCTATAACTGATTATTACAGTTATTTATTAATTGTAAACCCTCCATGTTTTCTTCCAAAATTGCCATTTTGCGGAGAGATTATTAGGGGAAGAGTAACATTTTGAGCCAAAATCGGGTACAGTTGAGAGGTTTGGATATGCCTAATTCTATAAAGCAATTTATTTGCACGTACCTCTCAACCTGTTAATGCAGGAAATCTGGACAAGGCTAAATATATTGGGGGAACATATAAACAGTACTAAAAATTGCTCTTGTATAAATTGAGACAGTTAGTAGAATAACAGGTCTTGCTTTACCATGCATTTTTCCTAAAGGTTATGAAGTCTGAAACTCAGTGTCTGTCATTATTTAGTGACTTCATTCCTAAATGATTTGACAGAAAACCACAAATTTTATGAGGAACAAACCAAAAATAAGAAGCAAATATCTCTTCATTCTGCAAAGATCTGGACAGTTGAGAGGTATAGTTCAGCCGGGACAGTCTGAGTTTGCTGCCCCCCCCCCCTCACAAAATCATGGTCGAATGGAGCTTCACCCCCTACAGCCATTCCAATGAACCATTACTTGGCTATTTCACCCCATTTACCATAAACACTAACCAGGAAAAGCCGAAAAACAAAACCCATAAAGACTAATGTGCATACTGATTTACTTCTGCGATGATTTGGACTTCATTTGAAAGTTTTCTTTTGCATTTTACAGCGCAAACACTAATAGATATCATATCTGCTAAACAAAGCAATGTAGTCTCACAATGAAAACAAACTTAGCATTAAAACTTCTCTGCCCTTGAAAACTCACATTCACTGAAACAGCATTGAAACCCACATTCAAAGAAAATACAGTTTGCCAGTGGAAGATTAACTTTGGGTTTGGACTGTTTTCAAATCACAGGCCCCTTGCACATGAAACATACACATGCTCTTTCATACACCTTCCTGATTGTATTAAATTATATTCCTTGTACAATACAGTACAGTTTTAGAGGGTGTTTTAAATTTGTTTTGAAAATTTTCCAGTAAACAATGAAACAAAATGCATGCACCAGTAATGACAAAACAGCCCAATTCAGAACATTTCCATCATAAAAGTCTACTCAAACTTCTACAGTCCACCAGTATCAGTACATATGCACAATCTCTGAAGTAAAAGTCATCTAAATAATTCCACATTAAAGAGATCTGAAACTAATGAAGAGGCTGCTACTAGCAAACAACTTTGTATTTCATTGTTTCATCTACAAATAAAGTGCCCGTTACCCTTGAGGAATAAATTGCCTATCTTACACTAAAAAAATGATAAGCTAGCAATATTGCAATAGGGAATGGATGGCAAACTGATAACAATTTCATAGTTACTAGGTATCTTCGCCAAAAAGGAGTGCAGCATTCACTCCTTTGCAAAGTACAGTATCAGCAATGCATCTATCTACTGTGGGAGTAGAACCCACAGCCTTCTGCATCAAAAGCAAGTATACTACCTGCTGTGCTATTAACAAGGCAAGCAGACTCAGCATAAGCAACACTAAACTTTTTCTCCCCTGCAGCTCTCAGCTTCTTGTAAAATCTACTCACTCAGCTGTATCTCTGAACTTTGCAGCACAAAGAAATCTGGAAAAAGCCAAAGTTTATTGTGGGGGGGGACAAAAGCCCAAAAACCAGGGACACATTTTAAACATTGCTTGTATAATGCTGGAAAGTTGCTAGAATAAAATGCTGTGTTACCACCATACATTTCACTGCCAAGCCTTAAACCCAGGACCCTGTGCAAAACAGTCGTCAGAGCAACATACCACTATGCCAAATCAGCTGTTTTGTGAAAGAGGAAGACGGAAACTTAAATGGCTACCATTTAGTGAATTCAGTTCTCACCATAGCACAGCTGTCAACCTCTTAGCACAAAACACCTGAACAAAGCCAATAATGGGTGAATACAGCCCCCAAACATTCAGTGAATTCAGTTCTCACCATAGCTCTCAATCTCTTAGCAAAAAAACACCCGGACAAAGCCAGTAATGGGGGAATACAGCCCCCAAACATATTCAATGAATTCAGTTCTTACCAGAGCTCTCAACCTTAGCACAAAAAGTCTGGATGAAGCCAATAATGGGGGAATACAATCCCAAAAATAGGGATAAATTTCATATATCCATCTTATACACTTAGAAATTTGCTAGAATAAAAGCATTTGCGTTACCATGCACTTTTTGAAGAATATGAAGTTTGATATTCAAATGCATGTCATTTTTAACATTTATTAACCAGGAAAGTCTGACTTGGAACAAAAGCTAATTTTTAGCAGAGGCCCAGGGAGAAACACTCCAGACAGACACATGTCTTTGTAAGATGGGAGGACACTAGAGGAAACAAACACAGGGAGGGCATACAGACTCCATAGAAAAGGTAAGGCACCCCAGCCAAGAATCAAACCAGAGAACTTGTAGCTGTCAGGCAACAATGCTACCACTGCACCAATGCACTACCAGCTTTGCAAGGATGCAAATACAGAAACCACAGATTTTATGAAGAATAGAACAAGTATGAGGGAAAAATCTGCAATGTTTTTACAAATGGTGGTGGGTAGGGAATTCAGACTCCTGCCACCTGGGCTCAAGGTACAGGGTTTAAGCCTTATTCTCTACCCACCACCATGTAGCACCTGGGGCATTATACACACACACACACACACACACACACACACACACACACAGCAAATATGTAGAGGAGAAAGGTGTTTCACACCAGTGACATGCTTGTGGTGATGCAAGTTCTCACATAAGCCATGTATGAGGGAATTATGGTTAGATTTAAGTGTCCTGGTCATTAAGCAGGCCAAGAAGGTTACAACAATGGAGGCTAAGACAGGGAATTGATTGCTGGTGGCAGAGTATATTCACTAGGAGTATATTGTGCTATAACCCAGAAGGTGTGGAAGGGGATGGCCACAGGAATGCTGATGGTCCATGGACGGCTGTGGCACAAGCAGCCTTCATACTTGCCTGCATGACAATTACTTCAAGTTAACTCATGCCCAAGTCAGCAGCCATATGTCACTGATAGGGAGGAAATGGGCAGAGACCCATAGAAGAAGGGCTGATATTCATTAGATCAGGTAGGCTGTAAAAAGCATTTTAGAAAAAAAAAGTTCTGTTAAGTACAGTACTTCCTCAAGAAGACTGTAAGTATGGTTTTGGATAAGTGACTTCTTGTCACTCAATTATCAGATTACCAATAATCAACTGAGACTAAGGACTGGTAATAATGTATCATTAAATTATTCTTTTATATAATGTCACACAAAAATTAACACAAACCTACAAGTCATCTTGAGATTTTGTATTTTCTACTCCTTTCCCATCATTGTCGAGAGAAAAAATGAAAAACTGAGATTATGTAATGCAGCATCCCACGCATTTTCTAGGAACAAGTATGTAGCACAAAACCATGCTTGGTGGCATGACAACATGCAGGTTTAGCAAATGAAAGCAAAAGACATATTTATCTACCTACTTTAAACATGCATGCCTTTTCCACCGCACTGTAACATACCAAACATTCTATATAAAATGAAATATTCTTTCACAGAACTGGATATTAATCTGTAAAATGCTAAGTGCTCAAAATTATACTTGTTCATAAAAGCTCTGTATCATTAATTTTAATTCCAGATAATTTTTTCATTGTACCTTAGTAACCATAGATAGAATTGATTGCAAATATTACATTTTACGACTTTATGACTAAAACTGATGTGTTCTTGTTTGAAAAGTTAATTAAATAGTACAAATTTGGCTACATAACAGGATATTTTGCTTTCTTCAAAACTGATGTGTTCTTTTTTTTTTTTTTTTTTTGAAAAGCTAATTAAATAGTACAGATTTGGCTACATAACGGGACAATTGGCTTTCTTCAAAGGTACATAAATATTGCACAAAGAAGTGTACAGCACTCAAGTCCAAATAAGTTCAAAACAAACTTTTTATGGAAAATATAAATTAACAGGGAACTTGATAGAAACAGAAGTCACATTGTCTACAGACTGCACATTTTAAAAAAGATTCTTTCAAGAACACACTCCAAGCAAGCTGAACTTCCAGCTGTGCATGACATTGTCAGAGTACAGTCTCCACCAACTTTGTGTCATAATAAATATTGCAGACTTCCACTGAAAACCCTTAGCTTGTTTTCACTTCCCCAGGGGATGATTATAAGACCTCACAGCACTGGGGAGGAAAACTTGCAACTTGCCAGCTGGCAACAATCAAGCTAGAATAGCTGAACCTAGCAACACCTGTTACATGTTGTGTAATGAAAGAGAATATCTGAACCTTGCACATTGTATTATTTTAGCATTGAATATGTATAATTGTGTAGATTTCTATTCTTCTTTCTCCAATAGTGCTGCAGTTGCATTTATACAGATAGTTCACTTGCTTGTAAAAATGTAGAATGGTTAGGATGAGTAAAGATAGTGTTGTCTCAGAGGATCAGTCATAGGAGTAGAGGATATCTGTACTGCAACACAAATGGTCATAAACCAGGTTTTCCAAGGAAGGGGTAGAAGATATTCCAGATTTTGAAAACTTGCAAACTGGCAATAAGAAACTATATTCTAACATTGTCAGGACAAATATCATAAAATAACATCTGAATACCTGATGGCTTCACAAGTCAAGTATGACATAGTTCATTTAAGAGTCAAGAGCACAGACACACAAACATACACACACACACACACACACACACACACACACACACACACACACACACACACACACCGTGAATCCACTACCTGTCCACGACAAAACTGCGCCGATCCTCTGCAGCTAAGTCCACAAAACAGCCGCCGATCCTCTGCAGCGTGGGTCTCCCTCCACACAACGGCCACCGATCCTCTGCAGCATGGGTCTCCCTCCAAAAAATGGCCGCCGATCCTCTGCAGCATGGGTCTCCCTCCACAAAACGGCCGCCGATATTCTGCAGCATGGGTCTCCCTCCACAAAACGGCCGCCGATCCTCTGCAGCATGGGTCTCCCTCCACAAAACGGCCGCTGATCCTCTGCAGCATGGGTTTCCCTCCACAAAATGACTGCCCGCGCATGGGTCTCCCGCGAGAGATGGCAAGTCCCACGAGAGTAGTAGGCTGGAGCCTCTTTCCTGCGGGTGATGCAGTCTGGTGACCTTTCGGTCTGTGCGGTCATCACCGCACAGACCTCTCGGCTGGAAGGGCAGAGTTTCCTGCCTTTCCTATCCGGACTGCCTAACAGAGCAGTCTGGAGTTCTGGAATGAGCACGCATGCGTGCATGGAGTTCTCAGGAACCATGCACGCATGCGTGGAGTCCGTGAATTTTTTTTTTTTTTTTTTTTTATTTTTCAAGTTCATTGTACAAGTTTATTGTACAGGTGGGGGGCTGCAGTCCTGCAGTCCTATAGCATGAACTGCCCCTGTGTACCTTATTTCCATACCTGGCTTGGCCACACAGCTGTTCTGTAATCTCACACATGTTTTGAGGCATTGCCATTCTTCTTCAACTGCACCTATTTCCTCCTCTTCTTGGAGGGATAAAGCCCTGAGTAATTCCTTGAACTGCTGTGCTTTCTCTCTGGTCAACTTTCAGGTTTTCAGCCTGATCTCTTTTGACATTAGAGCCTTCTCTTGCAATTGCTTGCAGCTGATTGTAGCAACCAGTGGTTTATGCTGTGTCTGACTGTTTTACTGGGGATGACTTTGCAATCGCTAATTCTACTTCAGTGCCCTTTCCTTACTAGAAGGAAATCTACCTGAGTTGCATGTTGGCCAGTGTTGTATGTGATCTTGTGACTGTCTGTCTTTCTGAACCATGTGTTGGCTACTATCAAGCCATCTGCCTGACAGAAGTCTAGAATTGTCTCTCCTTTTATTCCTGTTGCCCCACCCTTGTGAACCCAAGCAGTCCTCATATCTTGCTCTGTCTATCCTGATATGGGCATTCAAGTTACCCATTATCAACACCAATTTATGTTGTTCTGATTTCTCCAAGACATTTGGGGTTCAAATACAATGACAGGAATGGACTTCATTCCTAAGTCAAAGTATGATTAATGTTCATGAAATGAATATTATTTCAATCTTTGAAAGTGCTCTTCCCACCACCCACAGTGTGCCCAGTAATGACTCCTTCTGCAATTTGTACAGAATTACATATATTGGTAACATATCTAAGTACGATTGTAAAATCTTTCTTATTAGACCCATTGCTTCTACAACTATTGGAACTGTCTGGGTATCCTTCTTCCACATTGACCTAATGTTTGCCTGCAAATCCTGGAATTTTATGAGTTTGTGTCTCTCTGTACATAAGACATTGTAGTCAATGGATACAGCAATTTCAATGGTCAATGCTACTTTTGTCTTCTTTTCATGGGCAACTATATCTGGTTTTCTCAAATTTACTTTTTGAAGTGTTGGTAATGGGTGATCTCATGTGATATTCATCATTTTCTATAATGTTTTGTGCCTCAAGTTTCCAGTGTTTTTCAGCTACCTCAATATTATAAAGTTTGCTCAATCCCCAATGCAACAGTCTTGCCACATTATTATGCCTTTCAGTATACAGTCCTTTTGCCATTATTATATCACAACCAGCAATAAGATGTGTGACTGTTTCCAATTCTGTTTTACAAAACCTACATTTGTCTGTTTCTCCCACATGTTCAATGGACTTTGTAAACCATCGTGTTCATAGTCTACTATTTTGGGCCCCCAATATTAACCTTTCATCTTTTGGTTTACATTCTCCCTCTCCTTAACCATCCCTGCATTCAATCCTGATCAACAAGAGATTGTTCCAAGAGTTTTCTATACTTGCCACTATATTTATGCATTTTCCGCATTTCTTGCCTTCTCATCTGATCCTTTACCTTATATACTTTCTTTTGTTTTTTGACATATTCAGTTGCTGCCTGATTTTTATCTACTTCTGGTTTGATTTTCATTCCCACTTGATGCCGATATGCTTCTTCTAAACTATGCAGGGAAGTCATCTTAGACTTATTCTCCTCATGTTTTAAAACTTTCAGTATGTTTGGGTCTTGTGAGGTCAGCAGATATGTATGCAGTGCTACGATTGCAGATCTATGTATGTAATCAGTTTTCGAGGAAGTCCAAACCTCCTTCAGAACACTGAATATATAGCCTTGGTATGCACTGATTTTTATAAATCATTTATTGAGCATGAAGCATCTTTCTTGTTTTTCTGTCCAACCTATCCAACACCTTTTGGGGCCAGTCAATAACTCCAAAACAGTAAGTTAGAACAGGAAGACAAATTGATTTATAGCTTGGACTTTGTTTCTAGATGTCAGTGCTGTTTTCAGTATTAATTTTAGTCTTACAAAATATTCCTTACTAAGTTTATTTACATTTGTTCATGTTTTATTGTTGATCCTTCATCAATTCCAAACTATTTATACACTCCCTCTTGCTCACGTTCTTTTATATCATATTCTTGTCCCAAACTGATGTTTTCTTGGTGCTACACCTTTCCTGCTTTAAAGGTTGCTTTTGTACATTTATCAAGACCAAATGACATTCTTATATCATCTGAACATATTTTTACCACTTGCAATTGTGCTTTCAATTCCTCATCTGATGAACTGTACAGTTTTAAAAGTTCTACAAAAATTAAGATAAGTCTTTACACTTTGCTGTTTTCTAGGAGCCAAACTGTAGCCATAACCTAGTCTGTTAAGTAGGCAGCTTAATGGTGTAAGGGCAAGAAAAAAGAGCAGTGGTGACAGAGAGTCACCCAGGAATATTCCCATTTGAATTTTTATCTCTGGAATAGTAATTTGCACTTTATCATGGCTTAACTGCAAAGTCGCTGTAAGGTAATCAATCAGTGTAGTATCTTATTAATCTTATACATTTTTAAGCACTCTTTTATTCATGGATGTGGGATACTGGCAAATGCTTTTTTTGTAGTATATACATGCCATACTTAAATTCTTTCCCTTTTTACAGTTCTCCACTATGACTTTATTTATCAATAAATAATCTTTTGTGCCATATGACTTTCTTTTATTACCATTTTATTCTATTGCCATGATTGAGTTTTCTTCAAAATGACTATAAACTCTGTCGGCATCATTTCCAGTGTATAGTTTATACATTGTCAGAAGGCAAGTTATTGGTCTATAATTTTAGGATAGCTTGCAGGTTCACTCTTAAATAGAAGTATTGTTTCTCCTGTTGTTAACCAGGCTGGTGTCTGTTCAATTTGTGCATATAAATAGATCTTACTTATGGCTAAATCTTTATGTAAAGATGTTAATACCTTTAGCCAGAAGGGGTCTATATCATGACGTCAAATGATAAAAAGAGCGAACGCTCTTTTATCGAACACTAAAAACCAAAAGCAGTAAATTTCGAACACATGGAACAACAAATTTTTTCCCAGGGAAAAAAAATCGCTGCTCCACACAAAAAAAAAAAAAATTCCAAACATAAAATAAAGTGTGGGGGGGGGGTGTTCACACACCCTACTTAAATATACCAACTCTGAAATCGCACCGCAGTGGAGGAAATGGCAAAGTCCTGAAAACAGCCCAGTGATTTTTTTCCCTGGGGAAAAACGTCACTGTTCCGTGTGTTCAGCATTCAGTGCTTTTGACTTTTAGTGTTCAATAAAAGAGCGTTAGCTCTTTTTATTGTTCAACGTCATAATATAGACTTGCCAGAAGTTAGGTACTGCATCTGGGCCTGGGATTTTCCAATTAGGAGCTTTTCTTAACTTTGTTTCAATCTTTCTGGCTGTTACTTCTTTCCATTTCATATCCTGCACATTTGAACTTCTTATTCTTTCTTTTACTTCTTCTATCCATTTAGCATCTGTGTTATGTTCCACAGGATCTTCACAGATACTTCTCCAGAATGTATCGGTTTCTTCTTTTTTGGTGGTGTTTTGATTCCTTTTGAATTGTTTCCCAATTCTCTATAAAACTTTTTTGGGTCATCAATAAATTGCTTATTTTGCGTTTTCCATTATATTTACCTGCATATCTTCTAAGTTTTTCTGCCTGTGCTGATATTTTTAGTTTATTATTTGTGATAGTGCATGATAGGTCCTGATCTGTTCTGATGCTGCACATTGTTTTTATCATGTCTATTTTTCTGAGTATTATCTGTTCCCTCTTCTATACTCTTCTAACAGTGACACTTCTTGTCTTAACTGCTTTATAGTTTTCTCCATTTGATGCTTCCATGATAATATTCAATTTCTCCCCTTCCTTTCCCTTACTACCCTGTGTTTTGGGGTAAGATTTTATTAATTTAGCTGCACAGTAATATTTCCTATTTACTTCTGTTATAACACATGAATTTCTATGAACAGTCCTAATTACTGTGTTCATTTGTTTAATCAAACTTCTAACTTTTTGGGAATTATTGACTTTCTGTAGTCTATTTCTTTCATTGATCTTAATATGTCTGTCCATCTCTGTTAAATCAAGCAACTCTTCTCTTAGATCATTTTATTCTAAACTGAGGGTGCATTCTTTGTTTTCCATTTCCTGTGGGCATTCTATAGAAAGTTCCAGAGCATCTTCCTGTGCCACATTCTCTTCAGTTTCATCCTGTGTCATCTGTTGCTCTTTCATATGGGAACTCACTGGCCTATCACTCCAGAACACTGACTGCATCAGAGTTGCCAGTTTCCTGTTCCTTCTTTTGCTGTGCAACTCCAACTGAACATTTGTACTGGTTTCCTACAGAATTCTCCAAAGTATCTTCATAGGGCAACTGATCTAATGTTTCCCACTCCACTGGTTTTTCCTTAATTTGGGGATCCATTGTTCTGTCCTGCTGCTATGCTATCGGAGTTAGATTTTGTACACTAAATCCTTCAATTTGCAGGTAATCCATAACCTCAGTTTCTAGTTCTTTAACTTCTCCATTACTAATCCTGTTTTCTACTTTTCCTCTTTGTTTCCTTATTTTTTGTATTGTAAAATTTTCCATGCCCAGATGCCTTTGCCTGTATTTCTCTTCAAATATCTTTGGTGCTCCTCTTTTTTTCTATTGATTAGTTTTACTTTCTCCTTTGCATAAATCTTCCACCATATTTTTCGTTCCCCATGTCCATATTTCTTCTTCAGATTTCTCCTGCTCCTCCTGCTTCTCCCTACTTTCATGACTCATTGCTCCGTCATGCAGTGCTGTAACCTGTGTTAGACTTTCTATACTAAATCATTCACTACACAAGTATTCCATAACTTCAACTTCTATTTTTTTAACTTCAGCTTTACTAATCTTCTGTTCTACATTCCTTTTTTTGTTGTGAAATTTCCATATCTGGATGCCTTTGCCTGTATTTAATAATATTTTTGGGGCTGAATTTTTGTGTTGATTAATTTGGCTTTCCCCTTTGCATATATATTTCACCATAACAAATCTATCTTTCTTTACTATGTCCATATTTCTTTTTTATACCTTTCAAAAGTCTCTAGCTTTTGTTCTTTATACTTCCACACTTCCTCAGTCACTTTTTTTTTCCAAACTGCCCAAGGTTTCTTGGTCTATATAATGTTGTACCAGTACAACAGTGTATCACCTTTCAGAAAAGAGAGAGGGCAAGAGGTAATAGCCATGAGGTAAACAGGATGTAGTAAGAGCTAACGAGAGGAAAGATTTCTTCTTGTGACAACTGAACCAAGCAGTTTCCTAACAAGAATTAAAGAGACAGAAACAAATGAAAATTTAAAAAATGGAAACACCAGACACAGACAGAAGAAGAGAGCAACACATCACATGTACAAGTGTGTGCACAGGGTCTATATCACTTAATCGAAATATGTCTTCTTCAAATACGTATTCATCAAACACTAAACAGTGGAGCTTTTGTGAACCCCAGACTTTTTATCAGGGTTAGGAATCACTTGCCCACCACCACTCTGGAACAGACACTGCACTAAATCAAACCCACCCAAGTGGGGGGGCTTCAACCACCACACCCCCCTAACAATATATACCAACTCTGAGATCGTACTACAGTGGGGAAAAGGGAAAAGTTGCTGTGATGGCTAAGTGCTTCCTAACCTTGGGAAAAAGTCTGGGGCTCTCTCAAATGCATTTTGATGATTAGTGTTCGATGAATATGTTTTTTGATTAAATGATGTAGTCCCATGTGTGTGCGCACGCACATGCACACACACACACACACACACACACACACACACACACACACACACACACACACACACACACACACACACACACACACACAGAAGGTACAGTCACCAACACTGTTAATTTATTAATGTACATATTTGCATGCAGCTACCATTTCATCATTAGAGGTAGTTTGTTTTACTTATTTTACAGCATTTTAATGCTAGCTTTTGTCTAATGTTTTAATATTTTCATTTTTATAGCACATATTTTAATATTCTGAGACACATTTATTGTTGAACTCAGCAGATTGAAGATGCTTTACTTTTTTTCCCACTACAACAGATGTAAGCATTAAACAATTTAATCAAGATTACATAAGGGAAACAGTGAAAGGCTGGATAGAAGCCCTTGGATAAGTGTCTTGGAAAAGTTTTTTAATCTGTTACCACTGCATGAAAAATGAGAAAAGTCTTTGGAAGAAACAGCAATAGAATTTGGTAAGAACGGGAAAGCGTTAAAAGGCAAAAAAAAAAAAAGTCCTGGCAAAAATAAAAATGTTCAAAACTTGGCATACAGTGTGCGGTTTCCTTTGCAGTATGGCTCACATCAGCCTGGCTAGGATCATGCTTTGCCAAGTATCCTTTTATCTGTTGAAGTAAGTATAGTGATACATCTTACCACATGCAGCTTAGCATAATGAATATTTTTCCATCCATCTGTAGATGTTACTGTGGCTTTCCATAATTCTACTAACAAACTGTGATTGCTTACTGATGCAGATACCTGACAGTTACTATGAAGGGTAGGGTGAAGAATGCAGCAGGACATTGGCTACTTGCTTTCCTTAAGAATATGTTATGAGATTGAGTACTGTTACAATTGCTCCTAAAGTCAAGAAGAAGATGCGCATGCATGCAAACCTGTATTTAGGTCAAAATGAGCTCTGAAGAATGCAGGAGAAGAAAAGGCTTAAGGATTGAAACACAAAGGCTGATGCTGACAGAAGTCACCCCTTACATTCTGCAGTTCCTCTCATGAGAAATGAACGAGTAGGCCATTTACTAGAATATGGCTGAACGTTTAACATTTAGATTATCTATGTATTTATTTTAAGTATGCAGTTGTTGTCAGGTCACTGACAAAGAGACATGAAAGCCTGACTGTGAGCCAGATAAGCAGCCCAGACATTACACATAGGGTGAGAGATTATTGATGAGGTGGATGCCTATTTACTTCTGTCGGGGAGGGTGTGTGTGCGCTACTGATATGCCCTGATTCGCTTTGGGTATAGACCAAGACCTGAAATGGCTTTTCTTTCCACTAGTTGTGATGGTGGGGGCGGTGGAACTACATAAAAAGAGGTATCATGATGGAATTGAACATGTCTGTTTCACTCTTTCTATTGCATACCCACACAGCAAGTTTGGAAATATTATAGCGATCTACATCCCCTACCAACATAGCAGCCATCATGCATCTGGTGTTCATGGCAGCCCTCATAAGGGCCTTGCTCTTGTCTTCTGTCATTGAGTGGTTCACAGTCCAAAAGCCATGAAACTTCAGGACCTACTTGGTAAAGAAGTGTGTCTTGGGTACACCCAAGTACACGTGGTGCTGGAGAGAACACAGAAGTGAAGTGGGGACTGATGTCTGCAGTTGTTCACACTAACAGACAATCTGCAAGTGTGAATCAACCCTTCCAAAAAGTATGTGGTTGTTTGTTGCTGTTCATTTGAGGTAGCAGCAGTAATACAGAACCACTGGAGGATTTTTAAGCTGATAATATTATTAATAGATATAAAAAATTGTGGCTTGCATCACTTTTAGCATGTGAAACATGCCAAATCCATTCACTGTTTCACTTCAAATCTTCAGAAAAGTCTCACTGGGAACCCTTCCCCAATTTTTATTTGCTGCAACAAGAAGGCTGGAGGCTCCTATCTAATCAAATTTCAAACTTCATCATATCTCTTACTGTAAAATTTAGGAAAATGCATAAGTTTCGCTGCTTCTCTCAAACTCTGAGGTTACCATCTTCAGCAATATTGTAATATGCAACCTCTTTCGCTGCTTTCTCTTTGATATAGACTTCAAATGTCTCGCTCGTTCACATTAATTAATTTGCAAAGTGGCAATTCAGGTTAAATGCTGTATAGCAACATCTTATCAAAACTTCATACATGTGTTTTGTTTGTAACCCTACAAAGAAAGTTTATTTTTAAACTTCACATTCTTTTTCTATAAGAGAGAAGAACTGTCCAGGTTCCAAAGCAACATTTAGATCCTTTCTCATTAAATATTGGTAATTGTAACATTAAACTAAAAAGCAGAGGAAAGGAATGTGGAGAAAAATATGCATCACTTCTCTTCAGTGCATCACATATAAGCTGGAGTTATGTCCGTCTTGATGTTTGTAATCTCTCCATAACCCATTTTCTTTAATCAGCTTCCTTTCCCAGTCATTTAATAGTCCAAAGAGCAATCATCGTAACCTGTTCTGTATAATGATCTCTGCTACACCCATTCCCTTACATGGTCTTATCTCACTTCTCAGTATGCATCTTGTGTTCACACTCAAAATAATACCAGGATATGGCACTGGGACCGTTTAATTTCATACCAGAAGTTCACACTTACATTTTCCTTTTTTGGATTTTTTGAGATACCAAGATGTTTCTTCTGTGTATTCTGTCCCCTGATGTTCATAGTTATTGTGTTTAATGTCAGCTTTTGGTGTGACTTATTGTCAAGCCTGTTTTCATAGACATAGACTTCATAGATATCCCAGTCCCATTTAGCATTATGACCATTTACACCTTGCCAGTATCCTTCCTCAAGCCACTCCTCTTTTCTCCAAGAAGAACATACCAGTCATCCCCGGGGTAAGTTTGTGAATGCCCAGTCATCTAGGTTTTCTTAAAAGAAGTATATTGAGCTGCACTACTTAACATGCAAGGGGAGATTATTCTAGAGGTTTAGGAGGCTGTCAGTTATAAACCTGACCCTCCACCATGCTTTTTGGTGAAGATTTAGAACATTAGTTCTAGTATTGGTGAAGGTACTGGACTTGCAGAGACAGCAAGGCATCAAAGCAAAGATTTTCATGTAGTACTTGTACTGAATCCATTTGTAATATTAATTTTTCTTGTTTACTGCAAGTTGAAGTAGAAAGAGATCATGACTTCCTTCAAATTGTTGTATTTTGATGCCTGTGGAAAAGTAATACGTCAATATTAATAAAGAATGTAAAGATGCATTACATTATGAGTCAATTTATTGTCTCCATTTCTTGTTTGTTTCTCTACCCTCCCTCTCTCATTTTCTTATTTTAATTATGCATTACTTTGTCTTTTTCATTTTTCTCTCATTTATGTTCATTTTTCAACTGGCCTAGAAGACCTATTAGTAGCTCAGCCATGTTTTTCTCAGGTCAGGGAATATTCATACTCTGCCAGTCTAGGTGTGTGCTCACAGGAATTTGGAGGTGTCACTGGTCCTGTAAACCCACAGTGGTGGTGCTGCGGTAGCATTGTCACCTCACAGTAAGACACTGTCCAGTTCGATTCTCAGCTAGAGCATCTTCTGCGTGGAGGCGTGCATGAATGGGCGCACCTTCATTGAAGGTTGTGCATCAGGGCTGGTAACTCGGCACATAAAAATCAACTACCAATCATTGGCGGACCGGAGTTCCGCTGTGGCGACCCCTAACCAGGAAAAGCCGAAAAACATAACAACAACAACAACTGGTCCTGTAAACACACTGGCATGGTACAGCCTGGCAAGTCAGACAGACTGTGAGCTTTGGGACTTGGTTGAAGTTATGTTAGAGCAGATAGTGATGAGACAGAGAGACAGCTTCAGCCAGTCAAGGATGCTTTTCAGTGGATGCAAGACTCGCGTCCTGTGCAAGACCATAGATTTACACCCCATCAACAATGGGGGGGTGGCCCTCCTCTGCAACACCATCAGACAAAGGAAATGTTCGAGGTCCTGTGTACTGGAGTGGTCTTGTGATGAACTCATCTTCACCTCCCTCCTTCCATAATCCTCTCTCCTACATGCTCTCCTATTTCCTTCCTAAATTGCAGGCTGATTCATTAAGGCACTGTTAAATGCTTCCTTTATAGCATGCAGGTAATGTTAGTCCTTGAATCCTTTTGGCAATACATCGGAATGTAATAAAGTTTTATCCCAACATATGTGAATCGTTTTGCTATAACTGCTATTATGTCAACATTGTTTAAAATTGTACTTGTTTTAAAATGTATTACTGGAGCTCTTCTCCTCGGGTCTCCACTGAAAATGGGCCACAAGCCCAGTTGGACAAACCCAGTTAACAAATGTCAATAAATAAATAAATAAAATAAATAACTACCATCTTACTTAAAAAACATTGAAAAATGGAGGGGGGGTTAATCATCTCCTCCATCACAACCCTCTTGATGTGTTCCACCTGTATGTTCCTCTTTGATATATCTCCCCTTTTTCAATCTTTCCTGTTTTCCCCTTTACATTTTTAATAAACCAGTCAGGGTGTCCACAAAAGGATACCACTACAGAAAATATATAAAACCCCTTTACATTTTTTAAAAAGTTAATATAAATAGTTTCACTACTCACCTCTTGCCTCATATATGTGTCAGTACTTCAAACATCCTTGTCCATAGCTGCATTCTTCCATAATAGCCAAAAGCTTCCAAAATTATACAAGCGTCTAGCTTTTTAACCTAGTACCTTGCATATACTTAAAGATTATTTTCACCACTGTTACGCATTTCACAAAATTGAGTGTTTCTTTGCAGAAGTTTTCACATTGTTGTAATCATTGCAAATAATCTGATATTGGTGAATTTGTGTATAGGAGTAGTGGTAGTCTTCACAGATAGCCTCTATGAATGTGCGAATCTCGGGACTATGACTACCACCCTAAGTATTTGTGTTAGGAAGCACCATGACTGTAAAGCAGGTAAGGAGTGTTTGACAAATGTATTATAATGCAGGGTGACTTTGTGAAAATGGAATAGTTCGTCAGTTTTTATATTTGATTAGTTAGTGTTAGGTTGCATTAGTGGCAATGCTAGTGGAAGAAACACAAAAGCTCTGTGACAAATTTGTTTGGAGGGCAGAAAGGAAGATCTTGCAGGTGGGTGGGAGGAAAGGAGAGTTCAATCAATTATTTTTTAAGGAGTATGCAGCTGTGGTGAATGCCACACAGATTGGTTAGAGGAGAGAAAGAAGATAAATGATGTAGGTGATCTGTAAAGTGGATTCAACATACTGGGAGTTCAGTGGTATGTATGTAAGACAAAGATGGAAACTAAGGTGTTTTTAAAGATGTACTTTGAGGGGAAAATAGTTATGGGGTGGTGATTAAGGAGAAGGTTTTGGAGGCAAGGCAGTGGGTGAACAAGGTACAATATTAGTGTAAATTAGATGAAGGGTTGTACAGCAGAGGAAGCGAAACCCATCAAATTCTTGAGAAGTAAGTAGATCTCAGGCAAGGAGAGTAGTTATAGCATGAATGGGTGAAGAAGGAGGTGAAGGGACTGTTGACGACATCAGTGGAGAGGACTGGTTGGTTCTAAAATAAGGTTCAAAAGGAGAGGCGCCTCAAGAAGAAGGAAGTAAACAAAACTTAAAGGGAAATGTAGTATTGTAGCTCAGTATATATGACTGAAATGTTTCAGAAATTAGTGCTGAACAAACTACAGAAAGTTTTCATATTTGCTTGACTGTCTAGGGTTTTAGTAGAATTATTCCTTGCAAAATATTATAAAAAGCATAAAAAACATATAGAGTGATATTGTCCACTTATAGCAGGCTGCTCAAACAGACAAGCCATTTATTACAACAATCACTTTTACCCAGATCAGTTAGTAAGACTTCACTAGATCTATAGATCTATTTACCAACAGGCCGTGATTTTATTAAAAAAAAAATGGATACAATTTACAGAGCAATGTGGGCTTGTGATTGACAAGCAACTAACTACTTTGCCTACTATTGATGGATAGGTCCTGAAAATCAATAGAAAGTGAAGTAATACTTCACCAAAAGAAAAAAAAAAACAGCTAATTTGCTTAAAAACTGAATAGCTAATAAGTTAATGAGGTGTGCTCAGTTCCTGAGCTTTCAAATAATAAATATTTATGAGGGAAGTAGGTGGTGTTTGGGGGGGGGGGGTTGAGCTAATTAAAATGAAATGTTACATTTGACTGCATTTTTATGATGAGACATATGTATTAGAAGAAACATTGGCTAGCTGTAATTTTAAATGCAGAAAAACTCAGAAAAAAATATTGCAAGCCTGCATTAACCTTATTTGTTGTTGCCTCCATTACAGTGATATTTTAGACTCCTCTCTGAATTATAACACAAACAGAATATTCACTATATTAACACGTAGTCACCAACATTTCCAGCAGCTGTAAATATATCAAGTGATGATCATTGTGTCTCAAGTCTGTAGTTTCTGACAATTCTTTTGCCTCCACAGCAGCAGTATTAGATTTCAACATAAACACAAAGGTGTTACAGGCCTGTACTTAATTCTTTGCATATAAAGGATATTCTTTGCTCCATTGTGTGTGTGTGTGTGTGTGTGTGTGTGTGTGTGTGTGTGTGTGTGTGTGTGTGTGTGTGTGTGTGTGTGTGGTGGGGGAGGGTCCTTCAACAGTGAAGACATTATAGCATGTAATTTTTTGAGTACCAAAAGGATGAACTTATTAGTTGACATGATGGTGTTAGTACTGGACAACAATTTTTTTGTTTTCTGAGGGCGAGACTTACAAATAGATCAAGGGTGTAGCAATGGGGGCCAATTGTGGCCATGTTTTTGTTAAATTCATACTAGCTTCTTGGAAGAAAAAATATGTTTTTGCCTCTGAATTTTATCAATATTCTAGAATTTACTTTAGATTTTTAGACAATATTTTTTACTTTATGGAAAGGTCCAATAGAAGTTGTTGAAAAGTTTATTATTTATATAAATAACACTATGGAATTTAAAAAATTTACCCACCATGTTGATTACAGTCGTACAAATTATTTGGATGTGACTATTACAACAGGGGGAAAGAGTTTTGTTTCTAACATTTTCTAACATTTTCTAAAAGCTAACTTTTAGTATTAATCGCCTACATTTTGAAAGTTTGAACCCTTATAAACAGAAAGAAGAGTTTAGTGAAGGGACAACTTATCAGAATATCTAGAATGGTGTCTGACGATGAGACTTGCAATGCGGAGGTAAAAAAAGTTCTTGATATGTTTTTTTTATTGGGGGATACCCAGAGAAGATGTTATTTGGAATTAGTCATGAAATTATTAAACATAAGTATAACAAATACCTCCCTTTGTTAGGAAATAAGTGGTCAAGAACCAGAATGCTGAAGAATGAGAGAAAAAAAATTTTGAAAGAGCTTTAGTGCTGACATAAAATAGCTATTCAGGGAGTATTATTGATATAATTAGGCATAATTGGAATATACTGAAAAATGATGAAAAAACATATAAACCTTTGCATGAACATCTACAATATGTTTTTTAAGACTGGAAACAACATTAAAGTTATGTTAGAAATGGAAAAAATTCTGGGTTTGAATTCTGGTATGAAACGAAAAGCAACTATGAAATGAAATGTGGCACATGTAACAATGTTCATTTATATTAGAAGTTGACCAATTAATTTTAAACAATGACCTCACATCTGTAATTTACCCTAAAGTAGGGAATTGTAGAACCACAGGTATAGTGTATTTAGCAGTTTGTTACATAAGTACAAGTTCTTATGTTAGCAAGACAAAAAGGGCTTTAAGAACTCGGATACAAGAACATTTGTACAATATAAAAAACTATAAAGAAAATGATAGACTATACAAGCATGTAATAAAATATGAGGATTTTAAGAGATGTAAGTTCATTATTTTGGAGCAGGTAATGAGGGACCCAAAGGGTGGGATGTGGGATGTTTTATTAGAATACAAAGAACTTCTATGGCAACTGAAGTTTGGTGCCCACATTTCCCCAGGGTTAAACGACAAAGTCTCTATTATTCCTACTTTGCAGTTAAGATCTAGTAAATTATAAGTATTGTTTGAATGATATTTTTTCAGTAAATACTTTTAAAGGGTATGCTGCTGTTAAATATATTATACATAAACATTTTTAAAGGGCATATTTCTTTAAAGTATGTAAATACCATCTTAAAAAGAATGTGTATACCTTTAAAAAAGGATATTTAAATCATTACATCATTGTAATGGAATGAAATTCTATGGAAGTCCCATTATTTAGAAGGGACAAAAGTGCTTAATCGGTTTTGATTGTTTTTTAAACATTATTTTTTAAACAAGCATCACTATTTCACATTTGTTTCACATTTCCATCTTTTGTGGTCCATTTTGTGGAATGATTGTTTTTCTGGATTTATTAACATTTGTAACCTTCCCCTTAAACCGGTTGGTATAACCAAGCCCCTTCTGGTTCAGAATTAAAGGGTCCGGGTGTGTAACCCAAGCTACCTAGGACCTGCTTTTCAGTATCCTTAGGGTTTGACTTTCAGCCCCAACACCAGTTGCCTTGGCCATGGCCTAAACCTAGAAAACACACTGCCCACACAAAGAGGTCACTAAAAAACAACCAGGAGGAAGGCGGAAGCCATAAGATAGCCACCAGATGTCATGACCATGCCATCCCCTCCCCTTAGTGGCCTCAGACCAGAATTAACTGAACTTCCCCATTAAACAACATAAGAAGAAACAGTTATGAAATATATTTCAGCTGCTAGCATAATTACTAGAAATTTAACAGGCCTGCCGGACACAGATATTAAAACTAAGCCTGCTCTGGCTGCCTTAGGGACCAACTTACTAAGCAGGGTAAGCCAGTGGATAGGGCAAATCACCAGGGTCTTGGATTTATCCAGGCAGACTTGATGACCCTTACCAGGCTGATCAGTGTTAGTCTTTCCCAGCTAAATCAAAAGGAGTTCATTATGAATCACTACATCCTCCCAGCATAAGGAGTTCAACAATTCGCTGGTGGAGAAAGTCCCAAAATAAAGACAAGAGAATAAAGCTAACCACATGGTAAAAAAGTAAAAAATCAAAAGCTGAGACAAATAAACATTTGACAATAATGACCAGGAGATGAGACCTATTAGCTTTCTGGTATGTTTTGAAGTCCCTTTAGGATTTTCCTAGCATTGAAGTATCCTGGTCAATAACCAATGACCTGAGTAATCATCCAAAATCCCCAGCAATAGCCCTTGCAACATCTGTGTACCAAGAAATGCATGAACAAGGGCAAACCCACTTTCTTTTACTTCTGGGTAACAAATTGTAAAAAAAACTTTAAAGGATTGAACTGATGATGAATACACCCTTTTTGTATTATTAGCCCAGGAATTTGATACTAGAGATCCAGCTATCCTTCTCCAATCAACCAGACATCTGGGGAAATGAATGTCCCAAGCCCTGACAAAGTGTAAGTGGGACAAACTGTCAGCAATATCATTCACACACCCCAAAGCACGTATGTTTGAAAAAGTTAAGTTGATTTGCAAACACAAAAAGTCCAGCAGCCAAATGATAAAATGCACCCATTTAGACTTTAAGGAGAGTTTGCTCAGAGTGTGGACTACTGCCAGATTGTCCAAATAGAAGGAAACCCTGCAATTCCTCAACCACTCTATCCATACCAAAGTGACAACCCATACTGGAAGCATTTTCAGAAAGGTGATGTCCTTCCTCCTTTCTAAAACCAGGACTTAGGGCATCCATCACCAAGCATAGAAATGTCAACTCTTGTGCTGGCCTCTCTGACTTATCCTCCACTAAAGGTACCCCCAAGCTAGTACAAATGTCCATGAATATTGACATTCCTTTAATGGCCCCTTCCTTTCCCTCCCTCACTATCATGAAATCATCTAGGTAGTGAAGTGCTGATTGCCGGGAATGGCTGTGCTGAATACTTTGATGGTAGTACAAGCTATGAACACCCCATTGGCATGGCCGTGTCAAACTAGATTTTCCTGTCCAACTGAAAACTTAAGAGTGGCCAGTCTTCTTGCCATATTGGGTGCAGGCATAAAGCCAAATAAATATCTAACTTGCAGAGCCATGGACTGGGGTATCTTGAGATAGTTTCAGTCGTTTGTTCAGGAGAAGAATAGTGCACTTTAGACTGTCAATGAAATCATTGACAGAAATGCACCCTCTGGATTAGAAAGATCAATTTAAATTCCATCTCTTTTTTTTTTTTTAGGGATGAAGCCTATAGAGGATATTTTAAAAAGAAAGCCAGAGAGGTTGCATAAAAGAGCCCAACACCCTACCAGCTAATACTTCTTTCTCAGGTATACTGAAGGCAATATCCTCACAACCCTTGATCAATAACAGATTCTTAACTGGTCTCAGACCTAGAGGAACCAATGAGCCAGTCCTGAAGCCATTAACAAAACCTTCAATAAGAAACTTTGGAGCTTTATTGCTAAGGTAAGCTCCCAGCAACTGAGACAATTTATCTAGCTTGACTGGGGAGTGAGAATGACTGCTTCCTGTCTGAACCCTTTACACACTGGCTTTTGAACCATGAAAAAGATGATTTCACTTGATCAGGTTACTGTCAGAAGGCTGTCTTATTTTCCTGATACATGGACAAGTTGCTGTATGTCAGGTGGCCTGTCTTAGAAAAGCATCTAATGGATGGGTGTCCTTTGTCACAGGAAGAAGATAAATGAAGGAACTTACAAGTAGGCTAGAAGCACTTGCCACTGTTGAAAACCTAATAAGATTTCCCCTCTCTTGAAGCTCTAGTGGAACCTCTTGTTCTCTAGTGGATTAGGTTTATCCAGCATTGTCACATAGCTAAATATCAGGATGCCATTGCTCCCATTTGATAGATTTGTCCTTGGCTTTCATCTTTCTAAATGTCTGATCATAAGATGAGCATGCTAAACCTCCTTTAACATGATGTGCTTCCCTGATTGCCAAAAAGTAGGCAAGCAATGGCAAAGCCTGGTGGAATCCTTTTTCACAATAATGTGAGGTGGCGTAAAAGACCGCTGAACGCCAATGAACCAGGAAAACAAACTGCAACACCGCCAAGAATTAAACTGCAATACCGGCAAAAATAAGATGCTGAAAAAATCTATAACCACGGACTCCAGAACCAGGAAATTTCAAAATTTATTCCACAAAACAATCAGGGTTAAGCGCTTTCACACACAAATCGTGTGCTTCCTCAGAACAATACATTCCAATAAATTCATAGCTTAAATAGCAAATTTGGCGCCAACTTTTACAAATGCATATTGAAGCTTCTTAAAGCTATAGCGCTTTTATGTGCAAAAGTGTTAAACCTATGAATGGTTCATAAGCTAAAAATTTAATATATGCAAATACATTAAAAACAATACGTTAAAAAAAATAAATGCATAAATTTGTTAAAACATATTAACTTCTATATTAACTGTGTGTTCCTGATCACTTGAATACTAAAAATGAATACATGTCAAATATACAGTATAAAGCAATACCCATATAAACTATTAAATTAAACATAGTTCTTTAACAACTGTTGAAAATTAACTTAGGCAAATATTCATTAAATACTAAATGGCAACTTGGAACAAATACTTCATTTAACTTCATTAATAAGTGCTCCATTTAAAAAATACTCCATTTAAAAATACTTCATTTAAAAAAATGCTTTTAATTTAAAGTTTAATTTAATAGTTTATATGGGTATTGCTTTATACTGTATATTTGACATGTATTAATTTCTAGTATTCAAGTGATCAGGAACACACAGTTAATATAGAAGTTAATATGTTTTAACAAATTTATGCATTTATTGTTTTTAACGTATTGTTTTTAATGTATTTGCATATATTAAATTTTTAGCTTATGAACCATTCATAGGTTTAACACTTTTGCACATAAAAGCGCTATAGCTTTAAAAAGCTTCAATATGCATTTGTAAAAGTTGGCGCCAAATTTGCTATTTAAGCTATGAATTTATTGGAATGTATTGTTCTGAGGAAGCACACGATTTGTGTGTGAAAGCGCTTAACCCTGATTGTTTTGTGGAATAAATTTTGAAATTTCCTGGTTCTGGAGTCCGTGGTTATAGATTTTTTCATCATCTTATTTTTGCCGGTATTGCAGTTTAATTCTTGGCGGTGTTGCAGTTTGTTTTCCTGGTTCATTGGTGTTCAGCGGTCTTTTACGCCACCTCACATTTCTTTAGTACTTTTCGCTGGATTGTTCTGTGGTTTTTCACAATAATGCCAATAAATACCATGCAACCTAATGACCACATGTCCCACTTCCTAGATATAGCCTTGGTTGAAGCTTTTTTTCCCAATTGCTGCTAAGGCTGCCATTAGGTCCTTTGACCCAGGATTATCAGCATTCAGTGTACAATGGATACCCTTAGTATCAACCAAGTCAAATATGCTGATGAAGTCCCCTCTACGTATTTCCTCTTTGATGCATGCTGTGATATGGCAGGTAATGTGAGAACACAGAACTGTATTACCAGATGAGTTTATAAAAGTCTTGGGTGACAAAACTGGGTGATGCTGAGGTCAAGGTCAGCCAAAACAGAGTTTTTCACAGAACTAGGAGAGACTGCTTCCGACTGTTGGGTTCCCAAAGAGAGGGGAGAGGCAGGCCCAGGGGAAACCCTTCCTGGGAGACTATTAGTGCAGATGTGGCACCAAAATTCCTCTCCAAAGCTATGTCAAATACTCTTACCCTACCTTCCTCCAGAAGTGAATGGATAAATTCATCAATATATTCTTCCACTGTCTGTCCCCCATCACAAACATTTAATTCAGACTCCCGACTTCTGTCATCATCATGCCATACCTTAAAGAAGTTGGGTTCTTTGCGTAGCTGGGATGTCTTTTCTAGCATTTCTCCTTGATTTCTTCAGTGGGTTGGACCCCAGTATTATCTCATTTTCTAACACTGGCAATGTTTGTTTTCTCCAAACTGAAACCTAGTCCTACATGTGGGCTGCTTATACCTCTGGGAAGGAACCCTGTGCTTCTTGCACTATTCAATGCCACTTGTCTTTGAGTACATGCAGAGACAAGGGACCTGCAAATAGAATTAAGAGGTTAATACAGTCAAGCAAAAAAAAAAAAGAAATGACTATTAGCCAGCAGTAAAACCTACCATAATTAAAATAACCTGCACAAGAACATATTATCCTGCTAAAGAAATAGTACCATCTTGGCCCTTATTACTAACTCCTTATACCACTTTCCTTACTTTTAATATATATTTTTTTTTTGCAAAGTAAACCTTAATTATGATTATTTCCAGTCCTTCTGGGTCCTCGAGTGCCACCCAAATAAATTAAACAGCCAAAGAAAATCCTGCTGCCCGAGAGAAATAATACTTAGTATAATAAGGAATATCTATCAAGCCAGCAGATGGTGACACAACTCTATACAGGTTCTGGGTGCAATAGTGCTGCAGGATTCTTGAAAGAAATCTTGACATCTCCTGAACTAAATAACAACTTTGACTAACACAAACTGCAGGGAACACCAACCCCTTTAATTGTATTACCAGCTCAAACAAGAAATTAGGCATATGAAAGAAACCCCAATTCCCCACTAACAACTAGGACGCAACCCACCACCAAATCAGAAACCAAACAATGGAGAAATAACCAGAAACAACCACACAAGCCAAAAAATAAAAAGTAAAAATAAACCACATTGCTACAAATTAACCACTTGAAACCAACCAAACAAGCCGTCCAATACTGCCCTGCATTCATATCCATCCCCACTATCCCCTGTGTACCAATAATTTCAAGCCAATGTGGTTCTTTTTCCCCTTAATATCATTTATTCCCAACCTATTCTTCAAACTCTGTCAACAAAAAGACTCCAAACCAAATCTCTGCACTCCTTCACTCCTTACAAAGTCCTCCAAACCCCACATCCTCAAGGAAATCTGAAAGATTACCAAAGATGCAACAGACACCAAAATACAGCCTACCTTACAACCTACATAAAAGCTGAAATACCAATTACCGATGCCAACTCACACCAGCAAGAATGCCAGGTTGTCATGCCAACCTGAAATACAGACAGAACATGACTGAAGAAACACAACACTGACGAAACAGCAAGAGATTTGTCACCTCCATACATTTTTTTATAAAACCTTATAAAGGAAATATAAATTGACAACTGCTAAGACCTACTTGTGTAGTCACTGACAGCTGCCTCCATTCTTCTTGTTTATACTCTCAACAACTAGATCCTGTGAGCCTCTGCCGTGAAAGTTTGGAAAAGTTTCAGTGCTTGCCTAAATAAGGGAAGGAAGCTCTCGCTCCCCCATCCCCCACCCCCGCTCAACTCATGGTCAAGCAGCTAATGGGCAAGCCTTCCTTACATGTATTAAGCACTTTCTTTCTTTCCTTAGGTTCTTTTTCTGTCTTTCCATAGATTCATCATTGTAGTTCCTTCCATAGTTTTCCCTGTATAACTTGATATAGCAGATGCTGGTATCACTGAAGCACAGCTCATTAGTTTACTCGGTTGCATCTTATCAGCACTACATAAAAGCTGGTTTTGCTCTTACATTTTAGGTATCATCAAAGTTAACCATGGCCTGATCTCAAACCAGGCTAGATAAATACTTTTCTCCACCTTAGTTAATTACATACGGAGATATGTTTGAGGCAGAGCTCATATTTAATATTAGTATTTTGTTTATCAGCACTGTATTCATTTAAAACCTAGATTTGCTCTTACTTTCTGTGTATAGCTGATGTTAATAGTACCCCGACATCAGATCAAGCCATGTCAATACTTTTCCCGCTCTATTCACTTATTACTCAATTTACCAATACAGTTAGGTGCCTTTATATTTACTTTGCATTGTTAGTTGCTCTCACATCAGTACAGAGTTCCACCTCTCAGGCATTTTTTTTAGGTTCTTTGACTGTGGAAAAAAATACACAGTAATGACTTGATACCTTTTTAGTTAGGTCAGTATTTCCAGTTATTCTTATTTTTAAATATCTTCATTAAACCGCAATTCAATCAAATCTCATAGGTGTATATACCTTTTTAAAAAAAGAAAATAAACCATAGTAACACTTGTTCATAGCTATGTCCATGCAATACATCTGTATGTTTTGTTTTTAACAATTATCATTCACTCCAGCATTATATAAGTTCCTCAGTCCCTATCTTCTCTTAAACCTCTCTCTCTTCCTGATTATCTTCTGCTTTCATTCTAAGGTAAATGTTTATTGTTCTATGTGGTTGTTACATTTTTTATATATAAGTCTGTCCACAACTTCACTTGATAATTCTCTCACTGCCTTTAAACAAATCAATGTATTCATTTATCATCTCATTAAATCTTTTACTTTAATTAATATCATCATTTAACTATATGGTAACTTGATATATTAAAGTCAGCAACTTCTAGAAGACGGATAATAGTTTTTACCATTCTGCAAGTCACATTTGCTTCTGCCACAAAACAGCCTTTCTTGGAGAGAGCCATTACTGAGTTGTAAGCATCTGTTACTACACTTCCTCTGTTTAATTTGGTTGTTGGATTAAATATTTACAAATTTTACTTGTCAATATTTTGAAGTATTTGATTCCGTTCACATATTCACCTTGAGCTTCATCATCTTTAACGTTATTTTTGGTTTTGTGTTATTGCTGTTGCCATTTATTATGCATCCAGAGGTATGTTTATTTAGCACATTGTCACTGTTTTCTGTTATATCTCTGTCATTCTTTAACACCTTTTCCATGCCTGACCTTAAATTATACCTATCCCTGTCTCTGTTCTATATCTTTTCTGAATATGTCTTGTCACTTCTGTAGTCACTCTCGAACAGTCTTGCAAAATATGCAAAGTGAATTGATATTATTAAGTTACAGATATTTTTTTTTTCCTTTTGATGGGTATAATTCTATGTATTTGATTTATACTCCGGAGTTCCTGAACAATGATATGCTACTTTTTTCTCTCATGTTGTGCATTCACATACATTGCCTTTAATAATAATCCTATTTGTTAATTGGGTAGGTCCACTGGACATGATCCTTTTTCAGGTGAGACCTGGGAGCAATGGCTGCTTAAGTGAGTTATTCAGGGTCAAACTAGACAAATGAGAGCCGAAAGAATCAAACCTTTTACCACAGGAATTACAGCAACCTTAACCTCTGCACAAATTGCTAGACCAAGACTTTGATCACCTTCCTTTCAGATCATTGTGTCAACATGCATTTGTGTTGTGCTGTCTAGTTTAAGACTTGTTGTTTTGTATTATTTCTTTGTATTGGCTTATCTAACATTTCTAATTACCTGAAAGAGGCTAATATGTTTCTAAATTCATACTTAACTAGGTGATTGCCTTCTTTTTGTTCTTTCTGACCTGTACAATCCTTCTGTTATGAGTCACATCTGACTCCTTGAGTGATTCTATAGAGAGCCACTGTTGCTTGTGGGAAAGGGGAAAATGGAAGTAGGTAGCCAAGTCCTTTCTCTTTATCATACGTGCACACACTCATGCCTACAGGCAAGTTAAAGTTTATGATCCACCTAGGTGAAAACCAGCACACCCAGGGTAAGTCCACACAAACACAAGGAAGATATGCAGATTGCACTGAAGACAGCCTAGCCAAGAACCAAACGGGAGAACGTCTTGGTGTGAGACGGCAATGCTACCCACTGTGCCTGCATGTTTGAATAATTTGTGTTTCTGCTCCCTTATTTATGTCATAAAAGTCATACTTCCTTGCTATGGCCCTTAACTGTACACAAAGAAAGTTTTCAGTTATGTTTCCCTCATGTGCAACTGTTCTGAATTTATACATTTCAAATTGTACATATTCTTTGTTGGAAGTGACTGTCCATTTTTTCTTTTGTATTTTAAACTTGTCATTTGGGTTTAACATGATGTCTTGGTAGATATTATCCCCTGCCATTTGTATCAGAAATACTTTCAGCTTCTTGTTGGTGGTTGTATTAAAGGCAGTGGCATAGTTGTTAAACCTGGCTACTTATCTCTTTGACTCCCTATGTTATATGTATCCTTGTCAGTATAAAAAATGGTAAGCTGAGTATACTTTTAGACATTTTCTTATAAGTGCTTCAATACAGCATATATTGATTGCCTTCATCTCTGCCCTGGATATACTTAGCTATACTAACTGCCCTTTTACTCTTACCGCCTTCATTTATGTTCATCTTAATTTAAAATGAAAGATTGCTAAACTGTTTCTTACTTGTAGCCCAGTTTTATGATGTCTGCCTTCTGAAAAAACGTACCTTTCAGTTTTTAGAATAATAAACCAAACTAGTTTTAGTTTATTTAATTTTAAAATATTATTATAGTACCTCACATTATTTTGCCAATGGGGCTTCAGTGTTTCTTTGTTTTTACAAGATAGACCAGCAACTATCTCTATGGACATTTTAACAATAAAAGAACACTAAATGCATAAGGTAGGGTTATCAGTTCTGAAGACTCATTTTTTTCAGACATTATATTATACCCTTGAGGCTATGGAAGGTTTAAAAGAGCCTAAGTTTACTTTTGTATAGACAATCATACTGCTGTATGACTGGCCACAGTGAATGAAAAAGAACACCTGACAAAACAAGAACACTTTCCTTCAAAAAAAAAAATTCAACATGAAATATAGAAGCAGGAGTCTATCAATAGTGTGATATGTGTAACTGAGGCTCATATGTTATATATATAGAGTTCCTGTTTCTCTCTAATTTTTAAAACTAGCTAATGTAATTTAGAGCTTGTGCCCAGCATGGAAAACCACATGGGGCAAGGAAATCTGTTGCAAAAGACTTTATTTCCAAGAGCTGTAGTAAGTCATCTGTTGATAAACTGCATTTGGATGTTTAGCTTTAAAGTAAGTAATGCTTTAGCATTGTCTGCACCTCCACATTTCCAGATCATTATACCTAGATTTTTAAATAAACAAAATAATTTATGTCTTACTCCCAATCTATTTACACCTCTAAATAGCAAATGAAGTCAGCCTTTCCTCACATACACTTGAAGTGTGTTATACTCAGACATTGCAGCATTCTATATTCTTTCTATGGACACTTTTTTTCTTTCTTAACACAACACCTTGAAAGTTGGATCTCATACTGCAATCTGGATTTCATTAATAAGTTAGGTGAAACAACAACCCATTTTCCGTATATGTAACTTTTTCTTGTCCATTTCAGCATCTTGTTAAAATGTCAGTCATTGTAACGTCATTTATAGTGTCATGTGTATTTATTCTTAGCTTTCTCGCTGTGTCACATTTGATGCCCTACAATATGTCACCAAGCTTCAACATATGGCAACTATTAAAAAAAACTGCAAGGACGTAAAACTGTGATGAGAAGATATCATGCAAGGGAGACGGTAAATGGCACTCTGAAGTAACTTGAATAACAAAAATCCAGCTTTCGGTGGCAAGATTCTGTGCCACTTCAAGGATGATTCATCATTGTTTGAATGAAAATAACTCCAACTTCCCTTAGCTCTGAAGAAGGGCTTTTGCTGACTCATCCCTAATGAACATCTCTGAAGCAAAATAATTTACACAGACTTTTTAAGTTGCTAATATTAATGGAAATCAATTAACAGACCCATTCTTCAAACTTTGTATACTTATAATGCAGTCTCATTTTTATTTTTGGTTTCACTAAACTCAGTAAAAGAAATAAATATTTCTATCTAGTATATACAATTTTCGCTGTGAGTGTACATCAGGTGATACAAAGTAACATTTCAAAAATGTACTTATTAAAAGCACTAATTTGCAATGGCATGCTGTCAAACATTGACTTACAATAGCATGTTGTCCAACAAGTCAAATGTACTACACAGCTCCATGACAAACACACACACATAAACAGACATGCAAACACACATGCTATAATGCACACGCACACAAACACGCGTCCACACACAAAGTTTGTTAACATAAAGATTATAAATAAATGATTTACAACACAAACTGTAATAATCAGTTCTTGATGATGTTTCACATTGTCTGCTTTGCCACTCCTACATTTGTGCTGTTTGTGATATTAGGAGATACAGAAAAAGGCCAGTAAAAAGTATCAACAATCCAGTTCTCTATGAAAATAAACATACATTTTAATAAACGGTTCCATCTATAGTAGCTGCATTTTCAGTTAATTAACCCTCGGTGGCCCTCCAAAGTCACAATTTCTAGAAAAAATATTCTACAATGTCAATGGTTCTAATTTATTTTTTAGTTGTTATAAAATCATGACTTTGTCAATTCTGTCTGCACAATATTGTCGTATATCATACTCTTTACAACATTGTTATCAGTATCAAGTTTTATTTACTTTCATACAGTAGAGTTAATGATTTCAGACTGTTGACATTATATAAACTAGATGAAAAAGATGCTGTGTGACATAGCAATGATCTATATTCCCTAATGATGTACTAGCAGGGAAGGTCATTCCTATGACTGAACCCTTCTGAGGTTTTAAGAAAAAGGGACAAGTTGGGAACTTAAGTCTTTCAGGTCAATATGTAGCTGCACTATGGAGAGAAAGTTCTGTATCTAAATTCCTTGAAAAGGAGAAAGAGAAAACATAACCATATGATATTAATTTTCCTTGGGTTTCAAGCTAGAATCCAATTATTCTGAAGGTTTCTTTGATATTTGCAGCTTTCATGATTCCTATCTGAGTCACAATAGTAACTCATAACTTTAATATGAAGACTTTGTGCCATTAATGGTGCACATTGGTTAACTGCATCTTTGCCATAATCTGAAAGGGACCTGAATAAATACTGTGATGACCTTGGCAGATAAAAGACTTATTTTACTGTTTTGCACTTTAACTGTTTTTAAGTACTCTGAGATTGTATTGCTGAGAACTGCACTTTTGAGAAGCTTTACTGACAATGTTACTGTGCAATTTTCTACTATGTATTTTTGTTGGTACTTAATTGTTGTATCCTTGTAAGTCTGGCCCTGCTGAAGGGCCCCAGTAAAGCACTCCTATTAGTTTCCATCAGCAAAGCACCCTTAATAGTCTTCAAACCTCAATACATCACCACTCTTGTTGCTTACTAATCAAAGGATTGGACAGTATGGATATGCGATTTCCTAATGTCTCTGTAACTGGCTTGGTGGGTATGGGCATCTTGAGACAATGTAGCAGTTGTCTCATACTTACCAACAACTACTTAATCCTTAAAGATGCAGAAAAATTATGAGAAAGATGTACTTAGACAATGACACTACAGGCTAAACTCTCATACAAGTGCACATCGGGTTGTCAAAACCATGCATCCTACACTGACCTCACATAGCACACAACACATACATAGATTAACATATGCTGAGGCACTTGAAAGCAATCTTCCCAAACAACAAAGATTGCCTAGACTACCTATTGTCAAACCTATGCCTTAGCAAGCCCAAAGCCCAAAGGCAAAAATCAGCACTTAACACCATACATACTGTTACCATACCCCTCAACCTCTTAGCACGAGAAATCTGGACAACGCCTAAAATAACGGGGAGACAGAGCCCCAAAAATAGGGACAGATTTTAAAAATCACTCTTATAAGCTTAAAATGTTGCCAGAATAACAGGATTTGTGTTAGCATGCATTTTCTCAAGGATATGAAATCTGAAATTCAAATGTATGTCATTATTTAGTGACTTCACTCCTTACTGATTTGTAAAATAGCACAAATTTTGTGAAGAACAGACCACAAATATCAGGTAAAAATCTTGACAGTCTGAGAAAATCTGGACAGTTGAGAGGCATGACTGTCACTCTCAGTGGAACCCCAAACACTAAACCACTAAGGCAAGCAAGCACACTTCCCAGGACTCTCGTCTTAGGGAACTCCATTGTAACATATACTAATCCCTGTCAAACCAAGCTGAACATGGAGAAGATATCTGTTAGTTGTTTATCTGGAGCCAGGCTCTGCCAAATCATGCATGTACTCAAGTCATTATGCTACAGGTACACCAGTATGATTCTGTCATAGTCCATGTAGATGTAAACAACCTGAGGTGTACGTCTCTGGACTATATGAAGAGAGACATTATGGAGCTTTCAGACTATGTGTCTCAGGCTGGTATGAGCCTAGCATTGAGCAGCATATTACCGTCACTGAGGATGATGCCACAGTATGAGTAAAACATGATTGTTTTCAACAACTGGCTGTCTTTCTGGTGTCATTCTAAGGGGATCCAATATTTATCACCTTGGGGGAACATGGTTAACTGACCACATTGCTTTGCCAGGGATGGTCTGCACCTTTCCCTTCTAATCTTTCAAATACTGGCAGAAACTTTATCCATCCCTTTGTGTTTTTTTTAGACAACAAACCTACTAACACAGCAAAATCAACTCAACTGAACTTCAAGGCATTGCTGCTCAATGCCAGTCGCCTAAATAAAAAACTACACTCCCCCAAGCCCTCTTCACACTTGAGAATATAGACATCTGTGTAGTTACTGATACATGGTTTAAAGAGGCAGATAGTACCCTGGCAGTGCCTTCCACACCTTTAGATTAGTAGCTGCACAGACAAGGGCTAAAGGTGGAGGTGTCTTGATATACATCAGTAACAAACATACCTCTAGAGTGGTCAGATAGAATGATGTGCTAGAGTTTCTCCATGTGCAGATCACCATAGTCAAAATTCCCTACCATATCCTCGCCAGGTATAGGTCACTCTCCATGTCCCAAGAAGCTTGCAATGCATATTTGGACCTACTGGAAACACTTACCATCCAACCTAATACATTTCTCATGGTAGACTTTAATTATCCCTCAATTGATTGGGAATCCTACATGGCCTCAAATCAACAGGCACAGAGATTTCTGGACTTTGCAAATACAAACACCTGTGACCAAATAGTGAACACTCCCACTAGAGGGTCCAACATATTGGGCTCATGATCACAAATATTGGAGAATGCTGCAGTCTCCCGAATGTCTCTTATTTCCTGGAAGGGTCTGACCATAAAGCTTTCTCCTTTGAGATCAAAATCAACTGCATAATCCCATTAAAACCAGAAACAGGAGCTATTCCTAGGCAAACTACCTTTTTATTAAGTCATGTTTTTTTTCAAAATTCAGTGCCCCTCCAAATCAAGAGATCACATTAGCCTATACTGAATTGCTCTCAGAAACTCTGTACAATCATGTCAATGGCTACATAGAGACTGCTGTACCTATCAGAAGTAAACCTGAGATTAGCCCCAGAAACAAACCACCCTGGTAACATCCCAAACTGAACAGGATATGCAACAAAAGAAAAAAAAATGTCAAAAAGCAGGAAGGGTAACTCCATTAAAGATTAAAACTCTCTCACTAAACTAAATAGGCAACTAGGAGGGCTAGTTTGGTCAAGTAAAGCAAACGCTGAGGTTAAGATGGCTTCCCAGGTGAAAGGTAACATTAAGGCCTTCTATAGTCATGTCAGAAATGTATGCCGCAGTGGTGCAGTGGTAGAGTTGTCGCTTCACAGCAAGAGGTTCTCCCATTTGATTTGCGGCTGGAGCACCTTCTGTGTGGAGTCTGCATGTCCTCCCCACGGTCGAGTACTGTTCAAAAGACATGCGTGAATGGGCGTGCCTTCATTGAAGGTTGGGCATAAGGCTGGCACCTTGGAGCTGTAAAAATCTACTGCCAATCATTAGCGGACCGGAGTTCCACTGTGGCGACCCCTAACCGGGAAAAGCTGAAAGAAGAAACAAAAAATAGTCATGTCAGAAATGTCAAGAGCAGCACGCAGCAATATGCTGAACTGGTGGTTAATGGTGCCACATTCACTGAGCCTGATGATATAGCAAAATTGTTAGTGGACAAATTCACTTCCAATTTTACCCCCTTTATCCACAACCATCCCCCAAGAAATACCCTCAAACATAACCCCTCCAACAATAATTAGGTAGCATGTACTGGGTGCACTTGCTAAAGCCAAGAACACAGCCTCACTGGACCCCGATAACATCCCAGGCTGCCTCCTGAACAGTCAAAAACTTGACTTATTAGGACTTAAGGTCATTATTTAGCTATTGTCTTAAAACAGGTATTATGCCATGAGAATGAAGGATAGTGACAGTCATCTCCCTTCATAAGGGAGGACCGTGAACAGATCCTGAAAACTACAGACCCATTAGCCTGACTAGTCTTATTTGCAAAGACATAGAAAAAATATCATTGAATTTATCAACAAGGATAACGGAGACATCCAGATGCTGGATCGATTCCAGTTTGGCTTTGTCAAAGGAGGGTCAGGCTTACTGAATCTGGGGAACTTTTTTGAAAGGATCACTAAGCTAATGAATAGGGAAAATGGTGCATATTGCCTATCTGGATCTGGCTAGAACATTTGATACAATACTTCTTTTTGGAATTGACAACAAACTGACGGAACCAGGAATAATCCCCTTTATAACACACTGGATAGCTAGCTGGCTTACTGATAGAATTAAGGAGATTAGAATCAGTGAGGCCACCTCCATGAAGAGGCTGGTCATCCATGGAGTCTCCCAAGGCTCTGTGCTGGGCCCACTCGCCTTTGGCATCTACTTCTTGGATATCAAAGCCAATGTCAGAGGCCCTGGCTAACCAAGTTTGCAGATGATTTCAAACTAGGAGCAGTCATTGAATTCCCTCCAAGATGAGAATACCCTACAAGAAGGTCTAATACAGACAAAAACTTGGTGGCAAAGCCATGGCTTACAGTTCAATACCAAGAAATGCATTGTAGCATCTTTTGGGATGCTGCCTACCCTGTGTAACTATGTAATCAATAAAATACCCCTAAAAGTTCTTTCAGTAGTCATAATACCCCTTTCAGTATGGACATGAGCAGACATATACAGTGAATGGAAAGTCCACAAAGGTTCCTTACAAAAAGAATTCAGGGAGTAAACAAAATGTCCTACATTGATTGCCTCAAACCCTGTCTCTTTACTCGGTTTCATACACACCTCTGAGAGGTGATCTTTGCCCAGCATATAAGGCATCCTTGGACCCTGTTTTGATAAACCTTTTGCTCATCTGCAAAACAAACAACATCAGAACTACTAAATTAAAAGACCTAAATTTTGCTTGCAACATAAATAGGACATGGATAGAACAGATATGTTTCTTAGAGAATTCACACTCTTTGGAACAAGCTCCCCTCCCACGTAAAATAGAGTTCCTCCCTATCCCTATTTAAGTACAAGTTGGACCAATGGATAGGTAATAGGAAATTCACTCCTGGTCTGGGGCCTATGCCTCTGATTGACAGCAGCAGGCAGGAAATCACCCCATATATAAGCCTACTTTGTGGGTCACATTTGGGTTGCACGTCTAGGCTTATATGGGCCCTAGTGGTCATTACCCTAGTATACACCTATGAACCTATAAACAAAAATTATTAAAACAACTCCTTCTACTCAGGTATGAGTCTTGATTCAAATGAAAACAAAACCCTTCCAATGAATCCTTCAACAGACTCAAAGCCCTGTCACTATACTCGGTATGCGACAGACTGCTAAGAGGTGACATTTGTCTGGCATATAAGGCATCCTCTGACCCAGTACTAAGGGACCTACTGCACATCAGCAAGTTAAATGGCATCAGCAATACTTGGTCTAGGTTTCTAAATCTCTTCTGCAACATCAACAGAACTGAAGGTTTGGAGAGACAGGTATATCTCACAGAGGACATCACTGTTCTGGAATAGACTACTCATCCATGTAAAACAAGGCTTATCCCTGTTCATATTCAAGCACAACTTGGATATATGAATGGGTAATAGAAAAATTACCCCAGGACAGCCCCCTGTACTGTTAATGAACAGAGGCAGCTGCTAAATTCTTTATCTGATACATAGGTCCCCTTAAATTATCTATGTTATTATGCCATTTATTCTACCTAGGGGTAAGATATAATTATCAACCATGGAATAGGTAAGGCCAGTCTGACATCAAATGGGATAGGTTAATTCAAGCACTGAATGGGAAACTGGATAGGCTTAAATGGCCCACAAAAGCAGTTAGCTTAATACTTACTAATGAAACAATGAACAGAACAAGACAAAATCTCCCACTGCACAAACCAAAAACTTCTATAATGAGATACAGCTACTCACTAGCTTCAAAACTATGAACAACACTCCCTCTAATTCTCACAAATGCACCAACACTAATATTACCACAGTAGATTTTCTGCTGGAATTCAGCAATCTTCCACATATAACTATTAACCCCCCCCACTCCCACCTCCACATATCACCCACTACTCCTGACATCCTACTATATTAAACATATCAAGGCTAAAGATATCGAAAAGCACTTTTTTCACATCTTCATTGATAAACCACCAAGGTCTGAGAGTCTCAACACCTGGTACATTCATCAGCAAAGATTACTTAACCATTTTTCTCACCACATATGCAAGCTCTTGTAACAAGAAAAAAATCATGCACAGCATTTGGAAAGAAGCCCTAGCAATACTCATTGCTAAGCAACCAAAAACAGAAAAAGCATACCATTTTTGCCCTTTGTCAATACTTCTAACCCTAGACAAAACACTAGAAAAAATCCACACTCGAATATTTTATGTTTGTATATATATATATATATATATATATATATATACACACACACACACACACACACACACACACACACACACACACACACACACACACACACACATATGTATGATACACATCACAGATAAAGATATATATATATATATATATATATATATATATATATATATATATATATACACACATATATATATATATATATATATATATATATATATATATATATCATATATCCATCAATACCACCTTCTCCCCAACAAGCAGCACAACTTCTTGGGAGGCAATAGTGCCATGACATCCGTATGGAGACTGACAATTGAAATTCAGTGGAATATGGACAAATGAAATCTCACTGGGGCTATCTTCTTACTAAGGCCTTTGATCTCATAGACCACTCACAACTTCTAGAAATACTTAATTAGCCTGGAATAAGTGGATATTCCCAACCCTGCTTCAAATATTTTTTTCAGACAATTCATATCAACTAAAAATAGGTACCTCCTTTCTACTCTTGCCTAACTGCTCAAAGTAATCCCTCAATACTCAATTCTGGGTCTCCTTCTTTTCTCTATATTTATTAATAAATTCTCATATGACCTTTCTCCATGTTCCTATCATTCTATATGCTGATGACATGGTCACCTTCAGATCCAGTACCTCCCACCATCATATAAAAAACTAACTCTAGAATGAACCGCCTTTCATTTAACAAATGGCTGCCACATCACAAGCTACTGACAATCCCTGGAAATACTAAATCCATGATTTTCAACACTCACCAAATAATAGCCAAAGCCTCCATGCAAATCAATGTTTCTGACAAACAATTCTCCCATAGAAATGACCTCCTCCTTCAAGTGTCTTGGAATTGGCTGGACTGAACTTGTAACTTCCAAAAACAACACTGAAAAAAAATCACAAAAAAAATGAACTCTAATTTCTGGACCAGAAAACTCACTTCTTTCCCAGGTGTTACTAGTGAAGGCATATTACTCCCATAATCAAAATATGGACTATCCATCATAGCTGTAGCCTCCAGGAAAAGCACAACCATCCTACAAACAATATCGAGCATGATACCTTTTCATCAGTAAGAATGACGCTGTCTTTTTCTCCCTAAAGTAAAATGGCTGCCAATCAACAAAGGGACGACCTCCAGTTGGGATACCTACTATACAAAACTCTCAGCCCTGACAAATTTCCCTACTAACACATAAACTAACTCCAAAAACTTTACAATACAACCTAAAATGCCTCTTACAATACAGTATCAATCTGCTGACACCTGAAGTTATTATTTTCTGCATCAACAATACTCTTGCCACATTAGCACCCAGACTTTGGGTGCTTCTCCCTATTTTCCTAGAAGTTCTCCATCCCTACACACAATGTATATCACAACTCAAAAAGTATCTTTTTATTCAAGCCAATTCCTTGACAAAGACACATAACCTAGACATCTACTCTTCAATACTCATCCTTTCTCCTGCAAATAATCCACTTTGGAATGTTTTTATTTGTGGGTTCTCTTTATATATGTAGTACAATAATTGATTATTGTAGTCCTCAGATCCTTGAATTTGTGTATACCCTTCAATAACACTTGCCTATGGAAAGTTATTTTTTGCATCTACTGTGAGCACAAAGTATGTTAAGCCTTTCATAGGTTCATAGTTTCATAGGTAATTAGTAGGCTAGCAGCCCTTGCAGGCCATTTTAAGCCCAGACAATTTCCTTTTTTTTCAGACTTTGCCTAACTGTAAAAACTTAATTTAGAATATATCGGGTAGTGTTTTGTTGGAAGTTGAAGTTTCTGTACTGAATTGTGGTCTAAAATTTATCCTCACTGTCTTACCTAGACCTCACATTCTTAAGGCAGAATTATTTAGGTTTATCCGGAAGTTACATTTGTCGTATTATTTTTTGTGGAATTGACAGTACTGAATTGTATGATTCTTTTAGCATTATTGAAGAAAATACTGAAGATGAGTTCTTTACTTGTAACTCTTCTATTGATGAAAATTCAGTTAATGCTTATTGTTCAATGGACACCTCAAATGTTCTGTGTAAGTGTGATTTTATTCTTCCTTATATTCATGAAGGAATAAAGAGTTTTTCCACCATGGTGAATTTTGTTGTGGAGAATGAATATAAAAAGTTCTTGAAACAAAAGGAAAGGGTTAATTATAACCTTACTAAAATTGAGTGGTTGTCCCTTAAAAGTTTGAGCGAGTGGGATGATATAGTAGTTAAACCCTCTGATAAGGGCGATAAGATTCTTGTGATGCATTACTCTCAATATGAGGGGATATGTTATGAAAATTGGAATGATTTGAGTACTTATGAAATAGCCAACATGGTAGATTATGAAAATGTTCTAAGGAATTTCAATAATTTATTATATAAAGGTTTTAGGTTGGGCTATTTGTCCAGCAAAGATTTGGAGAAGAAATTTTCAACTAAAGGGTGTACTTTAGTGAGTCTTTATTGTTTGCCCAAGGTTCGTAAGAATTTATATACCCCTGCAGGTTGACCTATTATTTCTGCTGTGAATTATTTTTTGCATGAAATATATTTAGTTTTACATTTATTATTTATATATTTACATACATATTTGTTACCAGCTGTAGTAAAATTAGGCTTGTATATTAGAGACAGCCTTGGTTTTCTGGATAAAATTAGAGATTTGCAGTGGACAGAGAGTTGGTTTTGATTGGTTATGGATGTAAAGAGTCTTTATACAAATATTCAGCACCATTGGGGTTTAGAAGTGTTAACTATTTTTGGGGGGATGGTCCTTTTTCTATTTATTTGATAGAATTAGTACACTTTTTGTTTGTTAAATAATTTTTTGAGTTTGATCAGAAAATATATCATCAGATTAGAGTGACATCCATGGGAGCATCGTTTTCCACCATCTATGCTAACCTTTTTAAGGGGTTATTCATGAATATGTTTCTGTATCATCTGAATTTTTTAAGAAGTATGCTGTTAAGTATTTTAGATACATTGATGCTTTGATTTTTTATGTACAGCAGGGTGTGATTTAGTTGATTTTTTTAAATAATTTACAACAAAATATTTTTGGTTTACAATTTGATGGTGTCCAATGTGGTAATACGGTGATTTTTTTGGATTTGATTTTGGAAGGTTCCATAGGAAATTTGGTTATGATTTGTATTTTTAGATGATAGGACCTGTCACCCACCTCATTTAATTAATGCACTTCCTTATGGTGAACTTTTGCACATTAGTAAACTTTGTAATGTTCCGGAATTGTCTAACACATGTGTGTTGTTTAGTCAGAGGGAGTATGGTACATCTGTTATAGACAGTGCTCTGTTGAGGCTGGCATCAGGTAATCGGCAAATAATGAAGACTCAAGATGTATGAGTGGATTTGATTACTAATGGTGGGGAGGTGGCCCCTGCAAACAAAGTTTATTTTGTTACTATGTATACTGTGTTCACTGAGAAGGTGGTAGATGCTATTAGGTCTTATTGGGGATTTTTGTTTAAATTTAAGGATTTGAATTTTTTGCCCAATAAACCTTATTTCTCTTATAAGAAGGGTCATACCATAAAAGACATGATTATACACAGTCAACATATTACCCCTGGTGTTAAGAGGGTGAGAGAACTTAAAAATCTTGAGACTTTCCCATGTGTCAGTTGTTCTGCTTGTAAACATGTAGTTAGTTGTTTTGATAAGATCAATAATGTTAGGTTTGTAACCAATGATATTTTTTGTTGTACTGCTGAGGGCATTGTATATGTCTTGAGGTGCTTTTGTGGTCTGTTTTATACAGGAGAAACTAAGAGATCCTTTAGGATCAGACTACAGGAGCACCTTAGAGATATTAGAAATAAAAGAACTGAGAACTCGGTAGCGCTCCACTTTTGAAATCATCATGGTGGAAACAATAGTTGTTTGCAGGGAATTATTTTGGAAAAAGTTAAATGTTTCAATGTTGAACAACTAAAAAATAAGTTGTTTTACAAAGAGACTGTTTTCATTTTGAACTTTGATACCCTGATGCCTTCTGGATTGAATTTGAAGTGTTACTGGAAGAAGGATATTTAGTATAATTGATATATTAATTGCTTTTAATTGTTTTATATGATGTAGTATGTAAATGCGGCTTGCGAATGTGTTACTTTGTACTCTTGAAAGGCTATCAGCCGAGGTGCTAGAGTGAGTTTTATTAAATTTTTCAGATTTTACTGGCCAGTGTAGTTTCTTTCTTTCTTTTTTTTTTTTTTTGAGTCTGTGGTAATTTATAATTTCCTTTTTTGTGCTTGAGATAACAAATCACATTTGGTTAGGGATTGGCCTTTCCTTCCCTTGGTCAATAGTTATATATTACCCCAATGAGATTAAATGTGATCATATCATAGATAATTAGAGGGGATACATGCACGGAATAAAGCATTTAAGAGCTCCCTCTGTCCATTAGTAATACAGAGAGAAGCCCTGGGGTAATTTTTCTGTTTCCCATCCATAGGTCCAAGTTATGCTTGAATATGGACAAGGATGAACTTTGATTAATGTGGATTGGGAATCTGTTCTACAGCAGTAGTATCCTCTGCAAGATATACCTGTCCCTCCAAACTGTTCTGTTGATGTTGCAGAAAAAGTTGCAATCCCTAGACTGAGTATTTTAAATGGAATTTGACTTGCTGATGTGCAGTAAATATAACACTATTATGTTGCAGGATGCCATGTATGTCAGGCACAGGTCACCCCTTAAGTATAGTGACAAGGCTTTGAGTTGGTCCATGTAAGGCATGTTATTTTGAACTTGTATCCTTTTAGTAAGTTATTTCTGCGGGCATTACAGTTGTTGCATGTGTCTAGACAGTTTCGTGCCAAGGAGGGTTTCATATCCCTAGATCTAAACATAACACCTTTGTTTATAATTCACACAGTTTAGAAGGACTTCCTTGCAACAGTGGACACATGCTGGTCAAATGTTAGGTCACTATCCACATAATATTCCAAATACTGAATAACTGGGTCAACTCTTATGGGCTTGTAGTCATCTGGTAGTTCCCTGGGGGACATGACTTCCCAAAAGATGCAATAATACCATTTTTGGCATTTAGTGTCCATGATTTTGGCACCAGTCATTTACATGGGACAAACCTTCTTGCAGGATGGCTAAGTCACTTGGGGATTTAATGACTGCTGCTAGCTTGCTGTGATCTGCAAACTTAGTCAACCAGAGCATTGTGGTATTGGCTTTTGCTTCAGAAAAGTAAATTTTTTTTTTTTTTTTTTTCATTTCTGCTTCAATTGTGTATAGCTATAGTAAATGTTTATGCTGTTCTCTAGTTTTGTCTAGTGCTACTGGAGCTTCAGGGGATGTGCTGACTTAAACCTGTCTGCAGGGATCATAACATATTACTTATATACAATTAGTGAAAACAAAATGCAGTATTACATAACAAGGCTATTAGGGCCTATGGTACAACAATTTAGCAGTGCATGTTTTAATATTAAGGTGTGTTATGGTAAATGCCTTCCTGCTACAGTGCATTACAAGTGAAATAACCACTGTAATGACTGTTCCTACATATGAGGAGCTATATCCCTGGCTGTGCAGAGTTATGGACCACATGGTAATATATGGTATTAGGGAGCACACATTCTATACAATTCTTCCTTTCACCTACCTATGTATTCTGAAAAACAGGCATTGTTAAGTGTGCAAATTGGGTCCCTATCACTTTATCAAATGCACTACTTACTGAACACCTTTTCATCGAACTCTATTAAGTGAAATCATGTTCCGTTGAATAATCTTTTCAGCAAAGTTTTTCCCATGGGGAAAAAAACAGTGGGCCATCATTGGGGATTTGCTCTTTTCCCCACTGTAGTGTGATCTTGGAGTTGGTATATTTAGTTGGGGGGGTGAGTGCAGCCCTACATCAGATGGGTTTTAAATAGTGCTGTTTTTGTTGCAGTCAAGGGGTTGGCCAACTGTTTTTTTCCTGTGGGAAACATTTTCCTGAAATGATCATTCAACGGAATAATATTTCACTTAATAGAGTTCGATGAAGAGGTGTTTGATAAGTAGTCCATTCAATAAAGTTGTATAGACCCATGTGAATCTATAGTGTTGTACCTTGAAATGCATGCACACCTGTTTCCTTACTGTGGGTAGAGAACATCAATAATAGCTAAGAGTTCTCTCATGCATTCCCTTGTCCAGTGTCTCCTCCTCCATAGTTCCCCTCATTACTATGCCTTAATGTATCAGTCAATATTCTCTTTTTATGTTTGTTGTTATGTATATATTGCAACTTGTGATATGTCTCTTTGACACCTGCCATAGTTCTTGTTAGCTAATGCTTAATAGAGTAAATCTCTAAATTTATTAATTTTTTTGACTGCTTTAACCATAATCTGCCTTAGGACCGTACACATCTCCCATTTGCTGATTATTGTCCCCATATGAGTTGCCATCCCACATCGGAAACAAACACTCGAACATTACCCTGTTATATTGTCACAATGGGCTGCAGTCAGATATATATTGGAGACTCCATTTGTAATATCTACTTTTTCCTGCGTTTCCACATTCTCCAACTCACCATCAAACTACCTCTGGCGAAACCAACATCAGTATCTTTTATCGAGTCTCCTTCACCAATAGCATTTCCCTTCTCAGTGTTCTCTGACATGTTTTTAGATGTGACTCCTCCCAGTCCCCACTGCACCAGGAATGTGAGTCATACAAGAACATCCCTACTTGTAAACAGTTAATTATAATGTGTAGTATACTGTGACTACAGTAAGCCCCTTTAACATATACATTCATCACAGACTGTGGGACATCAGTAGGCAACTGTGCACTTTTTAAATTTAAAATTTTTCAATAAACTACATCATGCACTCTTGGACCTATCTTCCACAGCCTTCATTTTCATGCTGTGTTGCTTTAAATGCCTCATTATATAAAACCAAAGTTGCTGCCTTTCAAATAAAACAATTCTGTATAGCAATTATTAACATCTTACTAACGATTGATTAAATAAGTCAGTATAGTGGCAGAATAATTATCCATATTTGGTCATCTGTTTCTGCAAAAATCAACTAATTATTTATCCTTTTTTCTATGTTAGAAGGTCTTCATCTGTATAGCAACCACCAAAAGATCTATGTAGTCCTTTTATCTTAACCAAATAAATAAGTAATATTTTTACAGGCCATGCATATGCATTTATGTAAACCCTCATTCAAAGTCTGAGTTTAAAATAACTACTTGATAGATGTGTGGTGATTTGACAGCTTCTTATAATTATAATCAACAGCTTCAGTTTAAATACATGTTCCACAGTCAGTTTGCACTTACAGATACATTTAAAGCATTTCCTTAAGAGGGACATAATTTAATGAAATCATATCATAGCTCAGTGCACCCTGAAATCTAACAAATTCTCAGTTGTGTAAAATGTAATTTTTTGACAAGAAATAAACATTTAAATATGTAAAGCTGGGAATAAGTGATAAAAAGTCTTTGTGCACTTAATGCCTGTTCTAGAAATAAAATGATGCTTTTGAAAATATGCGTTTATGTCAGGAGTCATTTACATACCAAATGTTGAACTATGTAACCAAAGAACCTGTAGTTCCAATTTCCCATTATTACCTTTGGGAAGCAGATAGTGCAGATGTGCTCCTTTTACAAATGCAGAACATTTATGTAAAGGAAATCAAGTTTCAAATGCTATGAAGTCAGTGTAAAATGGAATTTATAAAATAAGTCATTTCTCACTTTCTCTGTGATTTCACAGTGTGCTAGTTAATGTTGTGAAATGTATTTTGTTTAGCTGTGAGACAACAGAGAAGTATTTGCTACCTATGAAATTGTAGTGATTTGTCATACAGACACTGCAGTAAATGAATGTTGGAATTTTAAGAAATGTAATATTAAAATGGTTAAATGGTGTTCTGGTATTTGAGGAATGCACTGCCCCAGTGTAACCTGCACAAACAGGTCTATACCACATCCTCAAGCTTACAAACAGTCTGAGTTAGTAGCATCTAGAACAGTGTTGTCTTTAGCTACAAAAACATCAGGTGTAGATGCTCAGTACAACACTGCTCATATCACAATTGTAGCCCTTCACTGTTCAAAAGAGTAATTGCTCATATTCTGCGATCTCATCATATTTTGCTGAAACTGTATGTTTTCTTGTGCTGCTAGGGTTGCTAAATATTCAAACGCTCAAAGTGAGACATTTTTTATAGAAATGTGAGATTTTGCAGGACAAAACATACCCACAGCCAGTGCAAAGGACAGAACTGCACTTTTTTGCCAAAATAAAATATTATTGTTGTAGCACATGAGTTGCTTATGTTATTTCATGTAAGATTTAGATCCTTCAGATACAAAATAATCATTTTATGCAACTATTAAAGAAGAATATTTTTTTGCTCTAAAATGTCAGGATGTTTCCATTAAACACAAATACACCACCACTGCTGGTACTCCGGTCGTTTTGTTTTGGTTACATGTGAGGATGTTTGTTATTTTTTTAGTTTGTTTTTTTCACACAGTACACAACTGCCCAAATAGGGACTGTCCTGCACAAACAAAGACAGGTATAGGGACTGCCCTGCCCAAGTTTGCAGCCTTTCTGAGAAACAACAAGTTTTTTTTTTTAAACTATGTTACTAAATACTTTTTCTCCTATATGCAAGAACCTCAGAGAAAGGATAATAAAGCTAGGAGTGGTACAGTGAAAAGATATCCACATGAGGTTCTAACAGGTCTTACCACCCCCCCACCCCCCAAAAAATAATATTTCACTCATTTTCAATAAATCATTCATGTACACCACGGGCTTGTGAACCCAGGGTCTCAAATTTGAGAAGTTACTGCCAAGTAACTGTAAGTCAGGCTTTGTTGTGTCAAGCAGATGTTGTAGATTTGTTACAGTATGCAACTGTAAGGGACAGCTGTTTTATGAATCAGAAAATGTAATCTGTCAGACTATGTCTTACTACAAAAGTAATTCAGCAGAGTGACAGCATGGCCTTAACACTCTCACAGGATGATAGCCCATGTCTGACTGCACGTGCTTCCATATAAGTATTTGGATGTGCTGCAACTATACTGCCTCTTCTCAGAGTGCAAGGATGATGAAACCAGGTAACTAGCTAAGTTACAGATTTAGCAGTCTTAATGTGTGTAGGGTATTTCTATTTTACTATATTTTTTTTGTTATTTGTTAGACAGGGAGGATCCACTTGCACTATTTTCAGTTTTAACCAAAGATCCAAAATAACAAAACCAAAGACTGCACATATGACAAAAAAGGATATATACATAACAATCATAAGGTCGTGCTATACACCACATCAAGTTATGAAAGAGAAATTCAGAAAGAAGGGCACAGATAGAAAATGAGGGGTTGGTTCAAGGGAGTATTCAGGAGAAGTGGATTTAAGTTGTGGAGTAAGTACCTGTAGATATAATAACAGGGGGGGTATTTTACATGCTGCTACTTTTTCTGCAGCATTGGCAGGCAAATCTTTGAACAGAAAATTTTTGAGTTTTTCCTGTGAGAATTCAGGGAGATTCATTTTAGTTTTCATGTAAGAATTCCCTTGTGGATGTGGCCAGGTAAAAGAAAACGTGCTTAGTGCTGTGTATTCATTTTAAGAGGTTCATAGGATTGGGGTTGGGAATGCCTGGGATCTTAAGTTATAGGTGGGTGCTTGTTTTGTCAGTCTGTCAACCAGGAAAAGGGAAGGAATCCAGGTTCAGTAATGAATGTAATAGAGATGTGAGTAATGCAGTACATCTGTTTTTTATACATTGGCACTCTACTGTGTTAAGTAGTGCATAGCAACATCCCCTTTAATGTGCTAAGGTGATAACCCTATAAATGTTGTTTGTGATGTTTTTATATCAGTCAGGACCCAACACACCATCTGCATAAATATCAAATGCGTACCAGACCTCTTCTCATCACAAGAAGACATATAAGTTGCTGCTTACCTCAAATATAACCCAAACCAAATAGCTAAAACCACTACAAACTGGTAAACCTGAAGAAGGTTGAGAACAACAAGAAAAACAGAGAACATGAAAAGGATATGGATATCAGGTATCTACTTTTAAGATTAGTTCTTCACAATATGCATCATTTTCATCTCCTCATTTGTATACATGGGTATAAAACCAAGCTGTGAAATATTTAAGATGAAGAAAGACCAATTAACATACCCTGGACCACAGCAGTAGCACTGCACTATTTTTCTATAGACTGCAAATCTAACCTATAATGTTTTAACAATATGACTAAAGAGCAGACTAGTCTCACATATGTAATAAATGATGACCACAGCAAAAAGGAGAAACTTTATTGCAAAACAAACCCTGCCACCTCAGTGATTCAGCCTTCCTGAAAGCATGTGTTCATTTGATACAGGTCACACAATTGCCTCTAAAGATCTATACAATGCAGAAGTCACTTACTGTTTTTCTGAGACTGAGGAAAAAAAAGAGAGGACCAAATGAGTATTTTCAATAACTGAAGTTATAACTTCAAGAAAAAGGAAATTATCTCTATCAAAACAGTAAAAGACTCTTCTTTGTACATAAAGTCCTCAACAAAACAGTCTCATAAAGCAGTGGGGCGCCCTATTAGATATGTTGTACCTCTTATTGAAAATCCTATAACTTTAGAAGATAACTGTGACTATAAATATTAGTATAAAGGAAATGCAGGGGATATTGAAACTCAGGGTTGTATAGAACCTATAAAAAATTTATGTTCAAGCTTTTTCTGTAGAGACACCTCCCAGATGCCTGTCATTTTGTTAACCAAGAAAGTTGTGTGCAGTGGGGGGAAACAAAAATCCTTTAGGGGTACCATTCAAATATTTTTTTATAAATTAGGAAAATAATGCATCTAGTTCCTACTTTTCAGTTGTTTGTGTATAGCTGAAAGTTGTTTTCAGTGTTATGTTTTTATGTTAGTGGCACTCAGAAAAATTACCATAGCTGAAAGGTCATAATCTGATAATACTTCCACCCAGGTATTCTACCCAAACTATGGTTAAATTGTTTGTTGTCAGGTTTTAGTACTGCCCTGCCAACCATTCAGAATGTATTTAAATATTTAAAGTACATAAAAATATATCAAAAACTTGTCAGACATTTAAGGTGAATAACTCCTTCAGGGTATTTTTACATCAAAAGAGTCATTTTCCTTTCTCAACAAAAATTGCACGAAAGGCAAACTCATTTAAATTCTGAACTTAAAAAAAGTAATACATTAAATAAAAAAGTACTTATCACTGCCAAAAGATTCCAAAGAATGTCTGTATTTAAATAAAATAATAGAGTGTATAGTAACAGCAGGACAACAGCATGTAAAACTAAAACTTCTGTAAATTTGGTTGCATTTTTACAGTGACAGACCTCAGTGGCTATACACCATAAATAAAGGTAGCATTGTCAAATTTGCTTTCACCTCTAAAAATATTCAGGTCAGGTGGATACCAGAAGAAGTTGCATAATCCCTAAGTATGCAATACTTTACTGTTTGGCATCTATTTCTCAGAAGTCCATGCCAAACTAGATGGACTCTGCCTCACCAAGTTCATTGATGATTGCAAACTAGGAGCAATCAGTGAGTCCCCCAATGATGTCAACATACTACAAGAAGGGCTAACACAAATGAGTGCTTGGTGTCAAAGCCATGGTCTAAAACTAAATGCAAAAAAAATGCATTCTTATTCCTTTGGACAAAACAGAATTCCCTACAAATTAGAATATTGACAATACCCCCTTGAGTTCCAACCCAGTGATGCGTGACTTGGGAATACAGGTTGATAGCAATCTGAACTTTGACCACCAAGTTTCCACAGTGGTAAGGAAAGCCTTCTACATAGCACACCTCATAAGCAAGGGCATAGCATCCAGGTCAAGGGATGTTATAACTCAACTGCACTTGACCCTCATCAGACCATTAAAGTCTTTCAGATTTTCCTGGTTAAGGATTGCCACAGCAGATCACTGGTCTGCTTATGATTGGCAGTGGATTTTTATGGTGCTGAGTTGCCAGCCTGGCACCCAACCTTCAGAGAAGGCATACACAGAGACTCACACACCTACCTGCATGTCTTTTAACATTCAGTCAATCACACGGAGGACATGCAGATGCCACACAGAAGGCACTCCAGCCGAGAATTGAACTGGAGATCCTCTTGCTGTGAGGCGACAATGCTAACCACTGCACCACCATGGCTGACTACAAATAGACCATAATGCACCCTTTTGCATATACCTCACCAGACACCTGCAGCAAATGCAGCTACCTAAAGCAGGAAAGCTCTAGTACCAAGAATACATCAGTTTGGGACAGGAATGTGATATAAAAGAACTTCAGCAAGAGGAATTGTATAAATATTTGGGAACTGATAAAGGATCAACAATAAATCATAAACAAATGCAAATAAAACTTAGTAAGGAATATTTTAGAAGACTTAAATTAATACTGAAAACAGCATTGACATCTAGGAACAAAGTCCAAGTTATAAACCAATTTGCTCTTCCTGTCCTAACTTACAATTTTGGAGTGATTGACTGGCACCAAAAAGTGTAGGACAGGTTGGACAAGAAAACAAGAAGGATGCTTCATACTCTTCAAATGTTGTGTCTTTCGGCTTTTCCCGGTTACGGGTCGCCACAGCGGAACTCCGGTCCGCTAATGATTGGTAGTTGATTTTTACGTGCCGAGTTGCCAGCCCTGACGCACAACCTTCAACGAAGGTACACCCATTCATGCATGTCTCCACGCAGAAGACGCTCTAGCTCAGAATCAAACCAGACAGCATCTTACTGTGAGGCAACAACGCTACCGCAGCACCACTATGATTTATAAAAATTAGAGCATAGCGAGACTGTATGTTCCTCATTCTGAAGGAAGTATGGGCCTCCTCTAAATTGATTAAATGTATAGACCTGCAATGCATACATATCTGCTGACCTCACAAGACACAAACATAGTGAAAGTTTTAAAACAGGAGAATAAGTCTAAAATGACTTTCCTGCTTAGTTTAGCAGAAGCATATTGCATCAAGCAAGAATGGGAATCAAACCAGAGGTAAATAAAAATCAGGCAGCAACTGAATGTGGCAAAAAACAAAAGAAAGAATATAAAATGTAGTATCAGAATAGAAGGCAATAAATCTGGAAAATCCATAAATATATTTGCAAGTATATGAAACTCTTGGACCAACCTCGTGTTGATCAGGGTCTAACACAGGAATGGTTAAGGAGAGGTGAATATAAACCAAAACACAAAAGGTTAATATTGGCGGCTCAAGATAGTGGACTACATACATGGTTCACAAAGTCAATTGAACATGTGAGTGAAACAGACAAATGTAGGTTTTGTAAAACAGAATTGGAAACAGTCACACATCTTATTGCTTGTTGTGATATACTAATGGCTGAAGGACTGTATACTGAAAGGCATAATAATGTGGCAAGACTGCTGCACTGGGGATTGTGCAAACATTACAATACTGAGGTAGCTGAAAAACACTGGAAACATGAGCCACAAAGCATTATAGAAAATGATGAAGTTTATATCACATGGGATCACCTACTACCAACACTGTAAAAATAAATGCAAGAAAACCAGAGATAGTAGTCCATGAAAAGAAGACAAAAGTAGCATTGATCACTGAAATTGCTACACCCACTGACTATAATGTCTTACGTACAGAGAGACACAAAGTCATAAAATACCAGGATTTGCAGGCAGAAACAATGGCAATGTGGAAGAAGGATACCCAGACAGTTCTAATAGTAGTAGGTGCAACAGGTCTTATGAAAAGAATTTACAGTCGTACTTAGATATATTATCGATACATGTAACTCCATACAAATTGCAGAAGGAGTCATTGCTGGCACATTGCAGGTGCTGCAAAGAGGATCTTTGGCTAACATCAAAGACTGAAACAGTACTAATTTCATGAATTTTAATCATACTTTGACTTAGGAATGGGGTCCATTCCTATCATGATATTAGAAACCCAAAAGACTTGAAGAAATTAAAAAAAAGAGTATAATGCACCCTTTTGCATGTCCTTCACCAGACACCTGCAACAGCTGGAGAGACCTCAGAGGTTTCCCACAAAGAAAATACAGGGACTCTAAACAATGACCTATGTGAACAGGATGAAAGCCTTGTCACTTCATTTGGTATCTTATAGGCTGCTGAGAGGCGACTTGTGCCTGACGTATAGGGCAATCTCCAACCCTAACCTAATGGAAATGCTGCACATCCGCAAGCCAACTGACACAAGAGTCACTCACTCTAGGAATCTCAACCTAGCCTGTGACATTAACAGAACATGCTGGAGAGACAGATATGTCTCCCAGAGACTGCCACTTCTCTGGAATAGACTTCCTATTCACATAAAACAGAGCTCCTCACTGACCCTATTTAATAGGAACCTAGATAATTGGATAGGAGACTGCAAATTTCCCCTGGGGTGGCACCCAAGTCCCTTATGGACAGGGGTAGCCAGTGTTGATCACAGACTCGCTCTGTTCATAAATTCGTTCTGCGAGCTACTCAAAAAGAACAAATGGGGATACTTGGGATTAACATGGCTAGGCTTGTAAAGGCTCTAGGGCCTGCTAGGCTAGTAAACTCCTATGAACCTATGAACCTATAGAGAACAAGAAAATGACTGAATGTTAATAAATATAATAGCATATCATTTTTAATCCCACGTAAATTGTTTCCTCTCATTCTCTTTTGCATAACCGAATGCTCACTAAAAATAACTTTCTCCTAAACATAGAGCAAAGTGATTACCTTCCACGTCTAGCCTCATATAGCCACACACATAGATATGTGTATATATGTCAACGTATAGTAGGCTGAAGGCATTAGATCAACAAACAGTAAACGCCAAATGACTTTTTGGCAGATGCAGTTCAAAACCTCAAACATTGTGTCATTTATATAAGAACAGAGCTATTACTCCTGTAATCTTTGGACCCACTGGTCACTTATTATGGAGCTAAAAATATTGATAATTGAAATAATAACCCATGTATGCTGAACTTTAAAAACTGGGGAGGGGGCTGCAGTCCTACCATTTTGTAATTTAAATATTCTAAGACACCCCATGAATCTCTGAGAATGTCATAATGATTGCACACTACTGTCACTCCATTTTTGACACTTCGCTATTTGCAATATTTCTCTTTTTAGTTATGAGGTGCAAAGTCCCTATCAGTGAAAAGCTGTTATTTTTTTTTCTGAATCATAGACATGGTGACTTTGGGAAGTAGCAACACAGGCAAGTCTTCTGATTTGTACACAAATACCAACTGTCAGTTATGTTTATTATAGAATATTTACAGGCTTTAAGGCAGGGATTCATGAAAAATTGTGTAGGCTTCATATGAAGCCTATATGATGTTTACTTGTTAGTGTAATGGGATACCTGTCAACTGTACAGATTTTCACATAATGTCCAGTATTTTGCCTCATATTTTTGGTCCATTTTTCATAAAATTGTGTTTTTTTCTGGCAAATTAGCGGCAAATTATTAAAGCTTTAAGTTAGAAAATAATGACAAATATTTGAGTTTTAGACTTTATACCCTTCAGAAAGATAACGCAAAAACCTCTTATTCTACCATCTTTCTAAGTTTGTAAGCATAATATTTAAAAATTGTCCCTATTTGTGTGCCTTTGTCTCAGTTTTATTCATGGCTTCGTCCAGATTTCTTGCTCTGTTTGAGAGGTATGGTGATGAGCAGTAGTGCTAATCAGATATGCTTGCTGTTCATCACACGTACACAAATAAAAGACAATTTTTAAGGCCAGCAATAGTGTTGGCTGCCAGGAAAATGTCTTCAGCAGCATGAGCCCACACAGTAAAAGCAAAGAAGGTTGCATATAGGCAAATCTGTTAAGCTTGCTCAAGCAGGCAGCACAAAGAGCTACATAAGGCAAATAATGCATACTGTACACAGGCAAGGAAAGTGTAGTGAGCATACTAAGTGCATAAATCAAACATATAAAGTATTAAGCAAGAGGGGAGGGGGAATGGAAAGGGCAACTACAATACATGGGTTACCAGACAGGAAAAGAGTACTGAGAACAATGTGCACAAAAATCAAAGAAATTTATATAGAAATATGTAAGGGGAGGGTAAATGTTCAAATTCTAGTAAGATAATTGATGTGAAGGCACTTATGACAGAAAGACAATTTTGTAATTATAAAATTTGGTAATATGTATATCATAATAATTAACACACTTCCTGAGTAAATATAGGTACATAAAAGCAGACATGATATTGTAGGATGTGACAATTACACAAATTAACATTGTAACAGAGGGGAATGACATGACATATGAATGCTATTGACATGCTGACTTGAGATTACACTTCACAAGGACAGTACATATATTATGGGATATTTGCATAGTGTGCATTCCATCAATATCACATGTTGGAAAATAGGAATGTTACAGAAGCCACAATCTCCTTTGGCAGGAATTGAACCAATCTGATCATTGTTAACATAGACCTGTGCATTAATTGTTTACACCACAGAAATAGGCCTAACACATATTGAGGAGGATCACCCTTGACAGAATTATACACTTCAATATTGTAAAGGTTACACGTTCCATATGTAGCTGTGAGTGGTAATACAGATACCCTTGCATAAGGCACACCTGCCTGCCCCAGTTGTTGCACAGATAGATAAGAATACAAAAATAAATCCAAAAACCAGTTACCCGTAAGTAAAGCAAAAGAGTCACAGCCAAAGTCCTCAGGGATTCAGAATAAATGCTTTAATTCCAAATTCTGGTTTTGAAAACACGAAACAAATAACGGGTTCAGTACCAAGGTACAAAAAGCAGTAGTCCTGTCAAGCGCTTTCGCCCGGGCTCTCCCAGGCTTTGTCAAGATACTAAAACCATTTTGAGAGTGCTTTATATACTATTAAGATAGTATAGACAGATAGATAAGAACAGATGCAAACACCACACTATAATGCAATGTATTCCCCAGAGATGTGTGTTGTCGGCATCTGCCACACGAGGTAGCAATGGGTATTGTCACAAACAAATTAAATGAATGTGTGAATTAAGAAAGACTCCCTCAGAATGACTGTCATATCAGTATGTCAGACTGATGGCAATTAAATGAGTATGTTCATGTGCACACAAGTGTGATCAGTCCTATAGCCATGTTCCATGGTCAAGGAAGGTTTCTCTGTATGTCTGTACACCACCCGAGAACAGGACCACACTCCTTTACACCACAGGACTCAATGCACAAGCCAAACCAACACTCTCATCATGATGTTGGCAGAACAAATGTCTACTGCCATGGAATCCAAAACTGCTTCCACATGTGTTCATGCAACATTTCAAGGCATAAGACTAATGTGATGTAATGGTTGTTGTGTGACATCAATATGTTCACCCAAAATGCTAGAATTGAACATCAAGATGTACAACCCCTACAAATAACAATATGGCTATTAATGACATTCACCTCCATGGAACTGTTAAAACAGCTGTTGAACTCCACCTATGTGAAGTCATTCAATCAGTTGTACTGTATTTACCCATAATTTATATCTGCTAAAACTAATGGGGGAGGCCTCTGCCACTCTATACATACAAAGTATAATTGGAGGGATGTATTTCATGAAGAACAATTAAGGACACAAATGTTTACCTTTATTTAATGCTGGTTTGGAGCACTTGCCTAAGCATTGAGAAAATCACTACCATAGTGGAATTAATGAATGTACCATGGTATAAGTGCATTGACAAGCGTCATATATGTGGTTATGTGAAACCATTACATCATGTGTACAAATCAAGGAATATGTGTCCCTGTAATTACTCAGAAATAATCTTGCTATATGTTGGACAACATTGCCTGATACTAGGTATACCCAAACACACCTGTAGCCCTATGTTGCTGTCACTGTGATGGTAGAACAGCTATTATGTACAATGTGGATATAATCCTGTATTGGAACACATGCCTTATTAGGCAACAGCATACATTACATTGTCTCATGTCCTCAGTCCTGAGGAGGTGCTTTACTACAACTGTGATCGATTAACAATCTATTCAAATGACAGCATCAGTCTTTCCAAAAGAAAACATGTACACTGACTGTAAGCAGTGAAGTTGGGAGTTGATATATATATATATATATATATATATATAGAGAGAGAGAGAGAGAGAGAGCTAACATCACAAGCTAATGAAGGTTTGCTGAAGTACAAGAACAAATGCAGATTTATGTGACGACTGTGACACTGCACATTTCAATGGATGACATCACCTTCCTGTTTCCTCTAAAAAGTGTTTGCACAACACAGCACGCTGTATAGATATACCACATATATGTATTTGCAGCCTATTCTGTACAGTAAGAGGAAGAAATAGAGACTCACAGATGACAGTCATGCCTGTATTTGAACTTGCTACCTATCAACTGATAGAATCTATATAAACAAGTGCATTATATGCACACACCACAACAGAAGTCTGATTGCATGGTAGCCACACACCATCTTTGAAACAATGATATCAGCTGTGACATGCAAAAGAAATGAGTGTGCAAAAAATAATGTCTACAGCTATTTGGACTTAAAATGTTGTCAATAATAAGAAGTGTAATACACTCCTGCATCCATTTACACTCACACACACAATCAGGAGATTCCCCACCTACTGACTAACAAAATCTAGACATAAGTGTATTATACATAGATACCACAGGAAAAGTCTGACTTTGGTGATGTGAGAGTGCATTATTGAAATAATGACCTCATCAGTGTGCTGCATAGAGTATGTGTTTCTGGACAGAGTAAAAAGATGATGTTAGATTGATCTGACTATGTAAATGTTTCTCATGAGTGGGAGTCAAATGAGCACAACTGGTGAATTAATCCTCCAGTGATACAATGGCTGCAACATCGCACACACAAATTATTATTTATTTATTTATTTATTTATATTTGTTAACCGGGAGTGTCTGACTGGACGTAGGTCCATTTTCAGCGGAGGCCCTGGGAGAAGACAAGTTCCTTCTTGTCTGATTAGAATTCCCTACCAGTCTAAAGGGCTGAGCACTTAACACAAGTGCTGCTGCAGAAGTCTGCCTTTTATAGTATGAGCCTACAATTTATACATGATGTCATCAGTGTGGTGTTGCAGAGAAGATGGTGTTGGGAGTAGGGTCTGGCATTGATATGGACAAAACCTGTAAAAATTATTCCAAACTACTACTTTATTGAGGCCTTCAGGAGTTAATGTCACATTTATATAACTCCATACACACATATCTACTGGCATGAGATCAGATCCCCCACCCATGCAATCTAGAGGAAACAGTACTTAATGCAAGCACCACTGCAAAAGTCTAACCTTTCTAGTGTAAGAGTGCACATTATAGAGGGTGACATCAGCATTATGTTGCAGAGAAGGTGATGCTGGGAGAATGGTCTAACACTAATGTTGGCTCACTTTGCAGGGTAAATCTAATTCCAGACTACTGCATTATTGAGACCATCAGTACTTAAGGTCATATTCACACACCTCCATGTGCTTACACACAAACTGACTGCTGTGAGATTAGAACCCCATACATATCTAGCTATGCATTCTAGAGGACACAGTATTTAATGCAAGCACCACTACAGAAGTCTGTGTAAGAGTGCACTTTTTAGAGGATGACATCAGCGTTGTGTTGCAAAGAAGAGGATGTTGGGAGAAGGGTATGACATTGATGTGGACTTACCTTGCAGTGTAAAATTAATTCTAGGCTAATGCTTTATTGAGGCCACCAGTAGTTAAGGTCATATTGATATGCAAGTTGAATGATGTGAGATTAGAACTCTCTACCAATATAGCTATGCAATCTAGAGGACACAATAGTTAATGTAGCAACCACTGCAGAAGTCTGAACTTTACACTGTGACAGTGCAGTGTAGATATGAATAGCTTCTCATTCTGTGTCAGAGAAAATATTGTGATGCTGAAGGTTTTGAGCAAATACATATTTGTTGATATGATGGAGAAAGTGCAATGTTGGGATCAATAATACATACATAATGCTGACCTATCTCAGCTATGATGTCATTAATGTACAATGCAGAACTTAGAGTGACATGGGCTTACCAGTCTTGTGTATATGAGACACACACACACACACACACACACACACACACACACACACACACACACACACACACACACACACACACACTTGTGAAACACAGGATGGACAATGAATCCTTCATGGACCATCAAATTATGATGATGGTATTTAAGCCTTAATGAATGGTATTGATATTAGCAATGGTATGTTCTCATGCATGGGCAATGTGGTCTGTCAATACCAAACAATATTTAATGATCCAATGCAGGAGTGATAATAAACGATGATTTATGTGCATCAAGGCTGTACATGGTTGTAAATCACTTACAAGGGTCAATGGTGCAGTGCAGGCACAACCGTTTAGAATGAAGTATTCAGTTAACAAAGTTTACTGGATTTCACAAGAGCACATTAAACAATTTCCATATAATGAAGTAATATAATCCAGCGGCAATACTTATTTTTTTCCAAATCTCTTACTGAAGTGCAATGCTGAGAAACATATTTGTGCAGATATTTTCAAAGTGTTAGCACATGCATGATTATACTTTGATGTGTTGAACTGAGACTGCGAAGTATCATTGTTTAGTGATGTTCGGTGGAACTCCACATATTGTATTATACCTTTCTGTTAGTTCCAAAGATTCGTTCAAAAATTAAGGGTTGTGCTTGCCTTCCCCATTTGCATAACAATACAGAGCAAGTAATTCTCTGCTGAAGAAAAAAGTGAAAAACTTTAATTTGGTTTGCCTTCTATAGTGCAACCAGGCTTAGTGGTGATGCACAGCCATCAGAACTCTAAAGAGTACTTAGTGGAGAAATCCACCTACCAACCTAGCTTTCTTTGTAGCAAAAGTAAACTCTCTGAGCTAAATGTAAAAGCTGAGTTGAAGCAATGTTCACCTCCAATAAGTAGATAATCTTACACACTTTGTCAGAATGTAATTAATGTAGTAACTCTTTCTTATGACTTTAAGAATACCTAGGAATGACTATTTTAGATAAGTTGCCTGACAAAGTGTGTGCATAATATCTACTGAAATAATATTTTATACCTACTACATACGAGACATGCTTCAAGGGAAATCACAAGTTAACTGGGTGTAGAATGAGATGTAAAGCAAATACTGACTGTATTTTGCAATAACACCTACAATGACAGTCACATAGTTCATTTGCTCATTGCCAGACTTTATGAAAATGCTGAGCACTAGAACTGATCAAACAGAAGTGGCTTAGATAGATATGCAGACAACTCATTCACAGGAAAAACACATAAAAACAGGCAGTAAGAGTTTCAACTAATGCTAGATTTGAACCATTGTCAGGCTGAAAAATTAAGCTTATAAAGTTAATCATTATCTCTACACCCCAACAAGGAAACCATACTCCAAGCATGTAAAAAATCACACCTTTGAAGTGACAGTGATAACATATTCTCCCAATGGGAGATGTGAGTATTCTGCAGCAAAGTAATGGCATTTACATCCATCAGCCTACTGAGTGATCAACAGTACAAAGGGGTGAGAGAGAAGAGGGGAAGATAGAGCCAGATATACAGATACCTATGAAAAGGTGGTGTTATGTGTCATTAATGCACATCTTTATGGTGTGCTGCCCTCAGCATTCATCTGTCATGTTCTTTATCAGTAACTGATGGCTCTGGGGATCAGGAAGCTATAGGACAGTCAGAACCTGATGAAGAGTAGAATAAGGGTGGTTTACTAAATCTTTCTTATGGTCATGGATGTGTTAGCAAATGCTTAACTGGATAAAAAGTAAGATGTGTTATGAAATGTATTACAGAAGTACAACATTATAGTAAGAAGTAATGTGACACCCATCAATCGAACCCTTGATACTATGTTTAAAAAACAAATCTTCAGACAACTGATTTATATCAGCACTCCACAGAGGATGCTGCACTTGGCTACGTCCAATAGTCAAACGGCTGTTACAGTAACTGTTGCCAGTGTTTCCTGTAGTCTGCCTTTACTCTGTATTCTGATAGCACACCTCATTTAAGCATCTTTGTGTGAGAATAACTGGACTATCACAACTGATGGCAACAATATGACCAAGTTTTGCCATAGGAGATGAATAGCCATTCACTATGACTTGGCACCAGTTTCCAATTTCATGTTTAACAATTAGTCTGCAAACTCACACAGCTATGATAAATGCATCTGCATGATGGAAAGCACAGACAGACATTTGTAATCTAAGAGGAAGGTATTTTATCAAACAGCAATGAAGCTGTGAATCATGGCAGTGAGATTTGCCATGTGCAATGCTCCGCCTCTTCACACTTTATATTGGCATCTTGGGTGTTTTGGAGATTAAATAGGATGACATAGCACATAACTTTCTAGAATTACACACTGTAAAAAGTCAGTTGATCGATGTGGGAATCAAACCTAAGGAAGAAATAATGTATACATTTTAAGCAAGGTAATTATTTGCCAGTGGTACAGAAGAATTCACTTTCAATTATGTTCATTACAGATAAACTGCATTCAGTATGAATGCAGATATACATCAGATAGGCCTGCACATATGTGACTTTAGAATGTCCTATGAAATGAACTCCCCTTGAAAGAGGCATTATTACTGTTTGTAAATGTATATCAGATGGATATACTTTCATAAGTGGAATAATACAGGTTGGAGTATGATACATATGTATTTCACTACACATATTGTCCTAAACACAGAGTTAGGCTATGTGACCCAAGAAGTTAAATTCAGCTGAAGAATTCTGCCCATCATAGATATGCAAGTGTATTTTTTATTTAGTATCATAATTATCCTGCTTAAACAATTGTGCATACATTCAACTGTGTTTCATAATTAAATCATTTATGAGATATGCTACTTAGAAAAATGTATCAAACAATGAGAAGTTTCTTGAAATAAACATAATTATTAAAGCTGTTTGTATGTAGTGTTATGTTCCTCATTAAAGTGTTGTGAGAAATTGCATTCTTACACTCTTTGTGAAAATAAATATTATCTTGATTTGGACTGTGAATCACCTCTGTTCTATCTCCAAAATCAGTGCACTTACACCTTGTGCCACAGGGACAGTTACACAGGGGGTGGATACATTCCACTCAATACTGTACAGAGTACTGACATCCACACATTGCTGCTAAGCCTATTTACATTACTGAAGGCTCACCAAATAAAATTTTTCACATTTTTCCCTTAAGCAGGTAAGACTGATTGCACAACTCAGCAGGAAGCAACTGCACAAGGCAACAAACAGGGAAAAAAGTATATCATGTACTGATGAAAGCAAATCATGCATCTAGTGTAATAATTTCCACATTCCATTCCCAGTATCTAGGTATGAACCCCAGAGAAACTCTTTTAAGCCACCAAAGTCACTGCATTCATAGCTTTTGCCATAGCGACATCACTCACTTATTAGACATACCATACATTGGTACCAAAACTGTTGGAGATAATGGAGATGGCAGAAATAAAATTGTTCACTATTTCTTTCACCATGTTTGTGCTCTGCTAAGCAGTGTAGAAATTACACAGACAAAAAAAAAACGTGTAAAACAATTTATATTCCACACAACAAAATGTAATCTGCATTTTCACATCTTCTGCAAACATTCCAAGCAGCATGGACCTTCAAGCTGATTTGAAAGCCTGCATCCCCTTTCCTTTTTCTTTAAAATCATTTAATTTAACCCATGTGCTACAGTGATACTTAAATGCGATGTAGAATTTCTTCTCTTACTGCTATTCAGAGTGCTGTAAAGTGTACCTGTGCCATTCTAAAATGTGTTACTGATGGTTTACCAAATTACATTTCTCAATTTGTGACTCTCGTTCACTGTTTTGAAATGGTGCCAGTTAACAGTCCACTTTGCCAAAACCCGTGCAAATTCGGAACACAAAAAAATGTTAGTGTTGTTGTTGTTGTTGAGTCTTTCAGCTTTTCCCGGTTAGGGGTCGCCACAGCAGAACTCCGGTCCGCTAATGATTGGCAGTAGATTTTTACCTGCCGAGTTGCTGGCCCTGATGCACAACCTTCAACGAAGGTACGCCCATTCATGCATGTCTCCACACAGAAGACGCTCTAGCTAAGAATCAAACAGGACAACATCTTATGGTGAGGTGACAACGCTACCGCAGCACCACCACTGCAGTAATATTAGTATTAACAAATATCAGGAAATAATAATAAAAAGAAGGATTGTGAATTTCCTAGATCTGTGTATGTTACAACCTGATCATGTGCTCAGAAAATGTGCATTAACTCTGTTAGACAGCATACTATCTGGAATGGAGTCCTCAAGTCAGTGCAATAAGAACACCACTCTATTGTGTTTCTTATCCCTCTTTGCCAATGTTACAAATACTTTTAAGTATGCATCATTAGCAGAGTTGACAGAATTGACTAGTACAGAATGATATGTATCTTTTTATTTTCTTGTGGTTGTAGTTTTCCTATTTGATGAATAGACTAAACCAAAGCAGCAACAGCACATAATTAAGGTACAAGGCTGGCTGAAAATAACATAGAGTTTGTAAAATGACAGTTAAGTTAACAAAATCATGAAGGATAACCAGTAACCATACACTCGCAAGCAACAATTGTAGACGCTCAGTAATCTGGGTCAATAAAGGCTGTCTTCCATATAAATTCCACCACTACCAGAAAGCTTCCAATTCAACTATTTCCTTTTATTGTACACGACAACACAGATTTAGCGCTTTCATCTCCAAACCTGGAGACCTCATCAGAATTCTGATGAGGTCTCCAGGTTTGGAGATGAAAGCGCTAAATCTGTGTTGTCGTGTACAATAAAAGGAAATAGTTGAATTGGAAGCTTTCTGGTAGTGGTGGAATTTATATGGAAGACAGCCTTTATTGACCCAGATTACTGAGCGTCTACAAAATCATGAAGGATGTTTAATATTGTCAGTACCAAAACTATAGGATTTGTTTTGTGTAATGTGAAAGGCTAGTAAATTCTGCATACCAGAAAAGGCAACAAAGATTTTATTCATCAGACATGGAAAATGATTATATTCATAAATCATCCACACTGTGCCAGATGGATTTTAGTAAAAGTTGTCATTCAAGATAGAGTGTTATAAAAGCAAAAATATTATCTTGATTTGGACTGTGAATCACCTCTGTTCTATCTCCAAATAATATATTGGATAGGGGTGTGGGGTATGGTCAGATTTACTCATGCATGGCGATGTTTAATCATGATTTTAAAAGCCAAGTGACCACTTTGGCTCAGCGAAAGTAGATGCCATCATGACCCCCTCTCCCTGCAATGGATTTCTGCTGTCATGTCATGACATAAAATAGTGCTATTTTGAAACAGAAAACACTTGAGTCCTATTTTAAACGTAATGTCTTATTCAACAGTATGACAAGTAGCAAGATGAATGACAAAAAGCTTTGACTGAAGACAGCTGATTCATGCTTTTAAGCTTGCTTTCGTAGTATTCTGTTTCTTATTTGCCTTTTTAGGCTGTGATTACCATTCAAGATGATGAAATTACTCAGGAGAGTACCATGGTATTTGTTGTGACATGTTGTATGAGCCAACATGAGTTCAAAGGTCAACTGTTAGCCAATCTCAGTTGTAATGTCATGCAGCTCTTGTGGGTGATTTAAGGGTAGACAGTGAGCCTCAACAATAGTTTAGTTTAGAAAATGTTTCCCAGTTTTAAATGTAAAAAGTACTAAGTTCAATTTTAGTAATTCATGAAGTTTGTTTTTTACATGTGCTTTGTATATTTTCTTATACGTAATCAGCTTTGGGAGCAGCATATTTTGATTCGTAATAGAAATCTAAATGAACAGTCGGTTGACATGCAGTAGATCTTATATATGGTATAGGATAACAGACGCATAGGAAATGCAGCATTGGTTATTGGTAAGTGCTTGCCAATACAGAAGGTATCTGCCAGAGAATATGTCTCTAAGGCTGCACTCAGCAGATGGTCTGCAATATAAAGAAATGTCTCAGTAAGCAAACAGTACATGGTAAAGATAGAAAATGTCTTCAGGTACCATGGCAGTTTGGGCCTAACAGCTGTACCTGTTTAGAGAAGAAAGTATTACTTATCCCAGATGTTCACTTGTTTCATTAAAGTCTCATTGTAAGTTACTAGTATGAAAAATAGAAATTCATGCCAGATTTGCTCCTACTGAAATATTTTGGCAGCAACTGACATTTCAACACTTATGCTCAACAGTATAAATTTATTCAGAATATGGAATAATTTCCAATACATGAATGCTGCAAATAATATGTTTAATTTTTATAGCTCTTAAAGTAAGGTGTGTTGCAAAGGAACATTTTTAATACAATGATAAGTCTTATTGCTATATCTACACAAAAGGGTTTACTGTCATATGGTTGCGTAATGCAAAGATCTTCCATACAAGTAATAAGCTGCAGAAGATGTTTCCCCTGAAATTATGCAATTACTATTTTCAGTTGCTCTGCATGTTAGAACTCACATGAGTTATGATTTAGCATATGCAGATTCTGACACAGATACACAAAACAACACACAAGCAAGTACTCTCTCTCTCTCTCTCTCTCTATATATATATATATATATATATATATATAATAATATCTGATAAATAAATTATTGTATCAACTCACATCTCTGGTGCCTTAGATTTTGATTACTTTGGGGTTGTCTCGGTACACATTTTAACTGCCTTTAAGTGTACTGTTGCATTATTACATTATCAGTTAATCACATACAGTATAAATTATTTTCATCTCTCTAAAAACATTTCCTGCAACTTAATATTGTACATTTTTTCTTAAATATCATTTCATTTTCACAGACTTTGTTACATGATTTTGAGTAAAAAATGTGGAGAGATATATCAAACAATCCAAAATAACAATGCTATGCATAACTGTGCTAAGTGACAAGAAGACTGGTGATGCAATAGAAAAAGCAGTTAAATCCTTTGTATGGAAAACATAGTCAAGCAGAGGCAAGACAGGAAGGAAAGATTTAGAAGAAATGGGCACAGATCCGCATCTGATGCCCAGCAAGCTGTAATGCTCATGCTGTGGTACCCTAAGGTAATGCATTTACACAAGGTAAAGTATGGCTGGTGGGGAGGTAAAGACATTTTTGCAGCCTTCTAAATTCCAGAGCAACAGCTAGTCACCTGTTTCCTTAAAAATGAACTAGCTAAAGCAAACAATCTTCTGCTATGAACAGAAAAGTGAAAACAGTTGTTCTGGAGGACTGGAGATGTCTATGACTTTTCTGAAATAGACACTGAGACTTTGAGACAAAAATAAATCATTGTATGTAAATAAATAAATAAATACATTTCAGGCCTAAGAAATTGAAATTGGCTATCTTCTATGTAATGACATAACTTTGCTTAGGTTGTCAGCAGAGGTGCTGGTAATAAGTGGAAGCCCATGCTCAAGTTGGGTGACAAGGACCATATAACCAATGACTTCTCTGGCTTCAACATCAAGGATCTAGCTTATCTTCCTGAAAGCACCAAACTGGTGATAAAACCCTGTTAAACACCACTGAAGACGAATCCAAAATGTGCGTAGAAGGTTTGGTATTAAACATAAATATTTAAAGGTTTAGAAAGCCACTGTCATACTATACTATGTCACCCGTTACTAAGACACCTAGAGAAACGGAGAACAGAAGCAAACTGGAATGGTTCATAGGTGTGTACTAGGCTAATCAGCACAGGGGCCTTTTTAAGCCTAGCCATTCCTCACAAATCTCTGACAAGTTCTGGTACCTTTCATAAGTGTAAGCATAGGCTCCAGAGATGAAACATTTACAAGCAGAGGTCTGGGAGAGTAACCGTTTACAGGCAGCATGTGTCCAGTAGAGACACAGTTGCCAAATCAAGTATGAAATTCCTGTTCCCCATCCAGTTGTCCAAGATACACTTTAACTGATTTAGGGAGGAACTTTGCTTCACATGGTTTTGGATCCTGTTCCAGAGAAGGAGTAGTCTCTGGGATACATACCTGTCTCTCCAGCAGAGAAGTGTAGCTTGTTCAACCAGCAGCACCCTGGGCTTGTACTGTAAACCAGCACCCCACCCCCTCTGCTCTTTAAGTGAAGAGGAAAAAAAAAAGCATTTCTCTGTAATAAGCTGATTCATACATTGTAAGCAAGTGGCTTATTACAGTTAAATCTATGACTCGCCCCCTGGGTCATTCATTGAAGAGAGAAAAAGAAAAATGTACATTCCTTCTATTGACACAACAACCAGGTGGCCAAATGCATGACACACACCCCTCCCTCCTGCCTCAGCCATTCAGGTCATGTTTCTGTTGCCTGCCCCCAACATTTCCTCAATACTGCATGCACTGAGCAATACAGCACTTCTGCTTTAGTTAAAAAAATTCTCCTTTTCAGACTGTAGCAAACTACTTGCTACAAATGTAGCAAACAGTTGCTACAATTTATACCCTGCCTGCTCAGACCTCACCACTCAGATTTTAGTTAAAACAAAAAAGATTTTTTTTTTTTTTTTTTACTTTTAAACTGTAAACAAGCAGCTGCTACAGTTTAGATCACACACGGAACACTACAGTACTCAGGTTTGACCACAAATGAAATACTGGCTGTTAAAAACCAGTATTGCATTACCAAAAGATCAGGTTTTAATGGTTGCAGACCCCCAAACACTTTGTACTTGGGGCAGTTGCCCCTTTCTCCCCACCCTAACTATGCTACTGCTCCAGCAGATCCTATTTATGTAACAGGCAATGCTTAATTCTTTAAAACAGGTAATTCTGGTGCTGTTTGTTTTGCAGATGTGCAGGAGGTCCATCAGGGTGGGGTCTGACAATGCTTTCTATGTCAGGCATAGATCTCCCCTCAACAGCCTGTAAGAGACAGAATACAGGATAGGGCTTTGAGGCAGTCTGTATAATGCATGTTACTTATGCCTTTTATTCTTTTAGTGGGGAGCCTCTATGGATGTTACATTTGTTGGATGTGTCTGGTTAGGTATATACCAAAAGGGACACTGTACTCAGTGACAGGTCTGATGAATGCTGAATACAGTGGAAAAATGCCCTCCTTGACTCTAGATGCCATACCTTTGTTTAGAAGTTGCACAACATAGAATGACTTCCTCACTACTGTAGACAAGTGATGGTCAAAGGCTTGATTACTATATATGCATACCCCCAACTACCTGATTACTGGGTCATCTCTTAGGATCGTATTGTCAATATGATAGTTAGCAGAGGTGGATGACTTCTCAAAAGATACTATTATGCATTTCCTGACATTTACTTTTAGTCATTGGCTCTGACACCAGTTATTTGTATGTGTCAGCCCTTCCTAGGTCCTGTCTGTGACCCAACTTGCTATCAACCAGATGACATAAGTGTTTATACCTAACCTACTGAGTTTGTAAACAATGCCTGAGTGGAGTATTGTGTCAAATGGCTTGGCCAGATCAAAGTAGGCAGTGTGAAACATTTTTCCCTCATCCATTGCTTTGCTAACCTTCTCAAAAATGTCCACCAGGTTAAGTAGGCATAACTTTCCCTTGACGAAACCAAATTGGGTTAGTTTGGATCCAGTGTCTGGAGGTTTCCTACGTCATAATTAATAATTTCCATGATAATTTTTTTCCATGGCTTTGCGTATGAGACTAGTGAGACTTATGGGTCTGTAGTTTCTAGAGTCTGTGGTTCCCCCACCTTTGTGTAGAGAGATGACTGTTGTTATTATCTATTTGTGAGGCATGAAGCCTGTTTGTAAGCTACATTTAAATAGCAATTCCATATAGCCTGATAGATCATGTTTCATGCTATTTAGAAGGCATCCTGGGATATTGTCTGGGTCCATTGATGCAGCGTTCTTAGTTTTTGAGAGAGCATTAAGGACCTGTTCCCTAGTGATAGCAGGGGGAGTTATATTTGATAGTATTTCCTGAAGAGAGCTGAAGGGGGAGAGAGGGATAAAGTTGGAGGTGAATTTGTCAGCTAATAGGTCATTAGAAATCATTGCCTTACTCTTTCTACAATTGATTTGAAACTGTGCTCATCAAACAAAACTTAAATCTTCAGTAGTCAGTCTTGGGGTGAAAGAAGAACAATATCATTATCATATTGGATTGCAATTAGATCTGTAACATCCAAGGTAAGATTTTAATACACAACAAAATAAGTAATTATCTAAGGACCATGCCTTGCAAAGCAAACAACTGACAGCTATAGCTATTATATGTGAAAGGGAATCCTTACACTTTAATTCTGAAGGTCCTACCATTCAGGTGGCAGATGAATCAAGAATGTGAACTCTCACTGAATCTGAGGCAACTGATTTTATTCAGCAGTAAGATGTGGTCCAGGCAACAGAAGACCTTAATTAAACCCAAAAAATGTCATAGGTGAGCAATCATGTCAGGCACCAAATTAAAATCATGTTCCCATAGCCTGAATTAAAAAAAGAAAAACACACTGACAATAGTTCAGAAGGATGCATGCATGAATATATGCATATATGTGTTTATTTTCCCAAGGATGGTTGTCTCCAGTGTTATGGAAAGGATAGGAAGAAATGAGACAAGTCTGTTGTGTGTATCACTGTACTGAGATCCACTGCCTTATACAGTATATGTCACCAGAAAGCATCTACTTCAGATTTTCGACATTCCAAAAAGTCAACTTTCATATGGCTGAGACCATATGATCGACATTCTGAAATGTCGAACATCTCCTACATAACATGAAACACACAAAAACACCTCACTAACTGCATTTAGCAGAGGGTATGCTCTCCCTGCACCCCCCACACTCCCTGCTACTTAAATATTCCTACTCTGAGATCGCACTACAGTGCAGAAGAGGGAAATCTCCTGGTTCCACGCTGTATAGGGATCTCCGCTATACATGTTCGACATTTCAAAATGTCGATCATATGGTCTCAGCCAAATGAATGTTGGCATTTTGAAATTTCGAACATCTCAAGTAGACCCAACCAGAACACATTTGCAGGCTAGACAGAACTAGTCAGTAAAACAAGAAATGGAGAATGCATGCTAGAATGAAATCTGCACATTCTACATAATGTTTCAGGAAAATGGGGTTTAGCCCAGGTAGACCTGGACTGCCAAGAGAAGGCTATTTTGAGGCACAGATCGAAACTCTTGTGAAGTGTATGGTGTTGCACTCAAGTTCATTGAGATTATGCATCCTGAGAATTCAATGCTAATTGATAAGGGAGATGTACATTAGAAATGCTCTCAGAAAAAAAAATCATTTACCAAGTGTTCTAGAGTCAATGTTAAGCTACATCTCTCCCTACTTTTCACTCCTATATAAGAAACAGTGTTACCTATTTCCATACCAGCTTTGATTTACAAAGATTAAATATGTTAAATCTGTGAATGTTAGAGGCTTTTGTACTCTGACCATGAGTCTGAGGTGATTAGGGAGACAGAATAACCATTCCCACAGTCTGTCATTTGAGCTGACATCCATTCAGCCTGGACACATTCCATGAGCCTAAGAAGAGTAAACGCTTATAGTTCAGCTTTTAATGGTCAAACCACACATACCTCATGGTGTGACAGTGGCTTGTCTTGCATACTGTGTAGGGTGATAAAACTTTGTGAGTTAGTGGCTTCAATGATAAGAGACTACTGACTAGGGCAGTGATGGTGAACATTTTGGGTTCGGCCTGTCAGAAATTTGGAAAATGCTTAACTTGACTCTGGTTGCATCATCCGCCTCCAAAAAAAAAATAATAAAATGAAATAAATAAATGAATAAAAATAAATAAAACAGCATGGCTCTCAATACATCAGGGATAAATCTCAACAGAATCAGAGACAAATCTAGAAATAAGAGACACGGACAGTTTTAAGTACTAGTACTATTAATTTGAGACACTGACAGGAAAAACCCCAAACAATTCTGGTCCTCAATAAACTCCATCCTCCACCCAGGTAAAGTAAGTACACCCACTCCTAACTTAACTCACTCCTCCGAAAATATTGCTACCTCTTTCAACAATCACTTCACACAAACCGTACTATCACTAGCTAGACAACACAACCCCCCCCCCCATAAACCCACACCATCAACTAGAACTAACAATCTCCCAACTAGCTTCTCTTTCTCTCCTGTTCCTACCTCCAAAATAAAACAACTACTAACTAAACTTAAAATCACCAGATTAGCAACAGACAACCTCCCAGGTGAATGCATTCAACTTGCAGATGGCGCTCTAGCCTACCCCGTATCACTCTTGATTAACAGATCTCTGTCAGAAAGTTATGTTCCTACACTATGGAAAGTCTCACACATAATTCCCCTACACAAAGAAGGCCTCTCCACAGATCTAACCAAATACCGCCCCATAGCTATTCTCTTACCACTCTCCAAAATACTAGAGAGATTATAGGTTCATAGGTTTATACTAGGCTAACTGCCCTAGGGCATTTATAAGCCTAGCCCAAAGTTATGTGGCTTACGCCGCCCCTTATGTTAGAAATACTGTGCCCATTAGTTTGTTGTGCCTCTGTCCAGTAGTGACACAGAGATGATTCCCGGGGTAAACCTACGATCTCCCATCCACCGGTCAAGATTTCTCTTGAACAGAGCCAGCGAGGTGCTCTGCCTCACATGGACCGGGATTTTATTCCACAGCATGGGGAGTCTCTGGGTGATAAATCTATCCCTCCAGCACGTCCTATTTATATCCGTGCTAAGGTTTGAGATTGCTCTAGTGGTTTTGGTGGATTTGGATTTTTTGAGGTGGAGCATGTCCATTAATTCCGGGTTGGTCATGGCCTTGTATGTCAGGCACAGGTCACCTCTGAGCAGACGGTATGCAACTGAATAGAGTTGGAGTTTCTTCAGTCTGGCAGCATATGACAGGTTTTGGAGTCCCTTTATCCTTTTGGTGAGGAACTTTTGGGGTCTCTCAATTGCTGCAGGTGTCAGGTGAGATACATCCCGAATGGGGCATTTCTACTCGATCATTGGTCTGATAAGTGAAGAGTACAGGGGAACAATGACCTCACTTGATCTGGATGTGAATCCCTTCATGATCAGGTGGGCAATGTAGAAGGTCTTTCTAACCACTTTAGCAATGTGAGCGTCAAACGAGAGGCCACTGTCAACCTGGGTCCCCAGGTCCCTGATAACCTCTTCTGTGCTTAGTGGGTTGCCACCTATATGGTAGCTTGGGGTTACCTTGTTTTTCCCGAAGGGTATGACTATACACTTTTTTGCGTTTAACTTCAGGCCATGGCTCTGGCACCAGCTATCAGTTTCCGTGAGACCCCTCTGAAGGATGTCTGTGTCCGATGTACTATCCACAATGGCACCCAGTTTGCAGTCATCCGCAAACTTTGTCAGCCATAGTCCTCCTATGTTTGCCTGTACTTCTGAGAAGTAGATGCCGAACAATAGGGGGCCAAGGACTGAGCCCTGTGGGACTCCACTTGTAACCGGCTTGGAGTCTGACATGGCTCCAGCAACTCTAACCCTGTTGGTTCTGTCCTTTAGCCAGTTTGCAACCCATCTTGTGACATATGGGTTTACATTTAAGCTGGTAAGTTTCTCTATAATACCCGAGTGGGGTATTGTGTCGAAAGCTTTTGCAAGGTCAAGGTAGGCTGTATGGACTGCCTTTCCTCATCAATGGCCTTGGTGACTGTTTCGAAGAAGTCGACCAAGTTCAAAAGGCAAGATCTGCCCTTGACAAAGCCAAACTGGGTTGGGTCCAAGGTCTGCAAGTCCCCTATGTCCTTGTTTATGAGTTCCATTATGATCCTCTCCATAGCTTTGCAGACCAGGCTTGTTAAGCTTATAGGGCAGTAATTACCAGGGTCCGTAGAGGCACCGCCTTTGTGGAGTGGGACCACAGTTGCCGTACGCCACTCCTTGGGCACATATCCTGTGGTGAGGCTAAGATTAAACAGCTGCCTTATGTGCGGGTTTAGTTCTTCATTGAGTTCATGTAGCACACAGCTGGGGACCCCATCCGGTCCCATTGATGCTGTGTTTTTAGCTTTAGAGAGAGCAGCTTTCACCTGCGCATTTGAAATGTCTGGGAGGCTACTCTCAGTTGGGATAGTTATCTCTCCTTTTGGGGGGGGAGGGGGGTGATGTTTGCGCTGAACCTGTCTGCCAGTATGTTGGCAATGTCTGTGGGTTCAGTGATTTTTGTATCATTTTGGACTAATTCTGAGCATATCTGGGAGTTTCCACCCAGGTTTCTGACATAGCTGAAGAAGGCCTTATGATTGTCTTTTGAATCTATGGCAATTTTTCTCTCAAAGTTGGCCTTGGATGATTTTATGAGGGATCATAGTTTCTTGCTAGTGCTGATCAAAGATGCCTTCCCTTTTGGGATTTTGCTCTATCATGTAATAGCTTTCTCCTCTTATTGTAAAGTTTGTTTATGGCTGGGGTCCACCAGACTGGACGTTTGCCCTTGGTGGAAAGAGTCTTGGTTTTATTTGGGATTGCCTGATCCATGCAGTCCTGAAGGTGTTCATAGAAGGCATTTGTAAGGGCTTCCACAGCTTGGGTTGTGGTTTCCATTGGCTCGGGGGCCTTGAAGGATACCACACCTGTCTTGAGTAGTGTGAAGTTTGCTTTAGAGAAGTTCTTCACTGTGGTCTTTTTTGTTTGGGGTGGGGGCAGGATGTGGATTTCTAGTGAGATTAGTTTATGATCTGATCTCACCAATGAGGGATATACTTCCAGTGTGGAGCATTTTGTCCCCATGTTCGTGATGATGAGATCTAGTATATTTTCTCCTCTTGTGGGGATGATGACTAGTTGTTCCATGGCATTTGAATTTATGAACTCCAGGAACCTTTGGGCTAGAAAGTTTGGGCTCGAGTAATGTTCCCAGTCTATATTCGGGTAGTTGAAGTCACCCAATATGATGGTGTTTGGTGATACAGTTATACCCTCCAGTGTCTTCAGGAAGGCTGTGTGGGTTTCCTGAGTTTGAGAGGGTGGCCTGTAGCATGCTACAAATTGTAGAGCAGTTTTGCCTATGGTTAATTGCACCTGGATGGTTTCCAATGCTTCGTGCGTAGCCACCAACCTGGAGGTGTGGGTATCCTTGATGAATATGGATACACCCCCTCCTTTTGTGGTGTGGTCCGGGTTTTGGGGCCGGAACGCATGATATGAGATGAAACCTGATAGTGCTGGGGTGCTCTCAGGAGCCTGGAATCAGGTTTCAGTCACAGCACAGACATCGATGTTCTCCATACTGAGAAGGGCCTCGAGTGCGTGCATTTTGAGATTTAGACTTCTGGCATTGAGCAGCATTACCCTTAGTTTCTTCACGTTTTTGTTTTCTAGGGTGGTAGGTTTAGAATTTGAGCCTTGCCTAAAAAAGGCACTATGGGGGTGGCAAGAGCCTTAGCCAATATCCGGAATCCCAGGGGTGACAGGTGCAAGCCGTCCCTTGCAAAGCAGCGTGGCTTGTCAAGCATGTCATCCCAGGCAGACAGGCACTGGATCCCCTTTGAATGACACCAGAAATTAAGCCAATTGTTAAAGCTGATCATCTTGTCACTATATTGTGGCATCATTCTTGGTGAAGGAAGGATACTGCTCAGGGTCAGGGTCATACCTGCCTGGGATACATAATCAGAGAGCTCCTCTATGTCTCTTTTCATGTAGTCCAGGGAGGTACGTCTCAGGTCATTCACACCAGCATGGACAATGACTGTGTCATACTTGTACTTGCCGTGGAGTGACCTGAGTGCTTGTGTTTTGTGGCGGATTCTAGCGCCCGATAGGCAGCTTACCGTGACCTTCTCCTTGTTCAGCCTGGTGAGTGGGACGTCAGTGTGTCTGAATATGGAGTCACCTATGACAAGTATGTTTGGTGTTGTATTTGGCCTTAAGGGCAGTGACTGCTTTGCACACTGATTTTGTTGTTTATGTGTTGTTTGTGTGGTGTATTGAGTTTGCAGTTGCTTGGGTGTCTGCTTTGGAGGCCTCTGCTGTTTAGGTAAATTTTTACTCAGAGCCTCCGAGTATGTCTTGGTGTGTTTATGTGTTTGATTCAGTGGTGTGGTTGAGTTATGTGAGACTGGTATTGTGGTGTGTGTAGTTGTCTTCTCCTCCTGCCTGGTCTTGCCAGTCCTGAGTTGAGAGAGCTCAGCCTCCAGTTTGGCTAAATAGCTGCATCCCTCGCAAGTGTTAGTGTTACGTGGGAGGAGGAGAGGGTTGTCTGTGTACATGAGGCAATTGTAACATTGTCTCAGAATTCCCAGATTCACCAACTGGGCAGGAGAGGACGCCAGCATCTGACCCTTCGACATGCTAGAAAGATTTATGAGTTAGTATGAGACAGAAAAGTAGTGGGCTTAGCAGGGAAGTGGGCACTCCTGGGGGGTTTTGCTAGTGAGAGATTTGTATAATATAGGGGTGCTTGACCTGCAAAGAGAATGCTTATAAGACAAGGAATATGCTTATAAGACAAGTGCTGAGCTTTTTGAGAAGAAAAAGCTATTTGGAACAAGTGCTGCACTTTTTAGTGACGGTGTAAACTGTTTAGGTTCCTAACAGAGCAGTTCTAAGGGAAAAATTGAAGAACAGACTTTCTGGAGCCAGAAAGAGTTTAACCTTGTTTAACCGGCGTTGCCCGATGCTGCTCTAGTGGCAACTCCGCGCTAAATCGCGCTAAAGCACGTTAAAGCGTGCTTGATAGCAGGGGCTGGAAAGAAGCAGGAATAGACCCAAAACGGACATTCATTCTCAAGTCAAAGATCACCTCCTTGCTAACAACCTCCTCTCCAACACACAACATGGTTTCCGACCTAACCATAGCACCACCACCACCTTACTCTCTTTCTCTAACACTATCCTACAAAATAAGAATACAGGTTATCGCTCCTCAGCTACCTCCCTAGACCTCTCTAAAGATTTCGACATGGTCTTACACAAACATCTCATTTCTCTTCTCAATAACCTATCCTTCTCTCAACCAGTCATCAACTGGTTTCAGAGTTACATATATGACTGCCAACAAGCAGTTGTTTGGCAGGACAACCTATCCCCCCAACTACCAGTCTCCATAGGAGTTCCCCAAGGGTCCATCCTGGGACCCCTACTCTTCTCTATTTTCACCAATAATCTAGCATCAGCCACAACACATGGCACACTCATACAATACGCAGATGACTCAATCATCATCTGCACAGCCCACTCCCTACCAGAACTGCAAAAAGTCACACAGGAAGCATTTTCTTCTATTGAAACTTGGTTATCCAATGCCCAACTAATACACAACCCAAACAAAACAAAATTACTAATCTTCCAACCCACCAAACTTACCCTAGACAGCTCTCACTTTAACATCACAGCAAAAGACAACACCACCATCCATCCTACAGAACACACAAAATTACAAGGAGTAGAAATAGACAATAAACTGAACTTTGACATTCACATTTCCATGACCATTAAAAAAGTGCACAAAAAACTAGGAGCATTATATAGAAATCAGCAACTACTTACCAAAGCAGTAAAATTTTGGTAGCAAATTCTCATCTTATCTCTACCCTACTCTAAGCCTCTCCAATATTTACTAACCTTAGACAATGCGATCTAAATAAGCTCGAAACCTGCTACAACAAAATTGCCAAATTCACTACAGGGGCTTCCTACCGTACTCACCACTGTCTCTCACTAGCAGAGCTGGGCTGGCTAGAGCTCCCACACCTCCTTCAATGGTACCAACTCACACTCGCCCACAAACTAATAAACCAACCACTAAAATTCCCATCCCTCCAGAATCTACTCCAACCCTACATAACCACGAGACCACTAAGATCCAGCCACAAAAACCTCCTACAGCTCACAAGAGCCATTAACTCTGCTGGAGAAGCATTATTCTCCTGCACTATAGCCAAACTCTGGAACTCCCTCTCATCCTCAATTACCTCTGTAACTTCTTGCACCCACTTTAAATCCTTACTAAAGTCACACTTCAAAACTTGCCAGATATGCCCTTGCAACCACCCCCCCCCTCTAATACCATCCACTCCCCCCACCCACTACCTCTCTCAACCCCCTGTCAACAGCCTACTCTTAGCAAGCTTGGCTACTCATGTTCCGAGGCTGCCTACCACATAATACTAACTTCTTGTAGCAACAACTGCTAATGGCTATGTACCTCAAAAACAGATTGTATCAATTGTTCACTGATGAATTTCAACTACATTTGTAACCATGTTTAGTAAATGTCACCATATTTTAAAATTGTATTATGTTCTACAGCTGTTTTACATCTGTTTTCTTCTTGTCTTGCATCCTTAACTGGACTAATGTCTACATTTAAATGCTATGTTTTTTATCTGTATAATGCAAATAATACTTAATGTGGAGCTTTTCTCCCTGGGCCTCCGCTGAAAACGGATCTGTGTCCAGTCGGACTCTCCCAGTCAAAAAATGTAAATAAATAAATAATAAAAAATGAATGTGAATTAATATACATTTTCTGAAGCAGAATTAGTCTATAAGTTTAATTATTGTCATTATTAAAGTGTAACAATTTGCCAGTTCTAGGAGGGATTAAGAGGGACAGTAGAGAGGAATGTATAACAGCACACTTCTAGAAATGCAGACTACTTGTCCTTTGCAGAAGTGCAACCATAAAGAGAAAATGTCAGCACTGCCCTTTGCAGACTATCATAGAGACAGTATACCAAAATAGTCTTTGAGGTTAATAACTTCCTTACCTCTGCAGCAGTGTTGTTGAACTGGATTCTGGCCCAAAATAATTCAATGCACTTCACACAAGCAACAAATGCAAAATCAGTTTCTTTGGTATCTCAGGTGTTGGTGAATGCTGGTGTGTCACCCAAAATGTCATGGCGTGTCACCTTTGACACATGTCATAGATTTGCCATCACTTGAGTAGGGCCAAGGTATTTTAAAATGGATGGACCAGAAATCCTGAAACCTCATACCTCTGAGTACATATTTTCATCTTTCTCAACACTGGGTAGCCATAACAGATTGCTAATGGAAATAGCATGTTATTAACATTAGAGAGTTTTTCCAGTTAAAAATATAAGGTCCGGGTTAGAAGGGGTGTGACTCAGGGAACTTGAACCTGAGATGGAGCTTCAGCTACATGTTTGGTCAACCCAAGTGAACAGTTTCCTCTAAGAGGTTTCCTTTTTCTGTTACAGCTGCTTGAGGTCTATGTTCTTCAATATCAGTAAGTGGTTTGATGTACAGTGTGTTCCAAACCAAGCACTGACAGTTCTGTCAAGCAGATAGAAATGTAAAAGTGGGTAACTGCAGATAAAAGCTATTTGTGCTTCAGTGGTCCCACCAAAAAAGAATCCAATCCATTTTCACAAAGTAGACCTGCAAGGAAGAGATGAGGGAATGAACAGAGACGAATGAAGAGGCAAAAAAAAACAGGGTGAAGGTACATGGCATAACAAATTATGCTATTAAAGATGAGTTAAATCTTTATCAGAGTGAAAAAAGAAAGATAAGTAGACTTTCATGAAGAGACATCAGATTGTGAGCAAAATGTTCAACTTCCTAAAAGGAGTGGAGAGTCGAACATAACGACTTACTCAGTAGGGCCAAAAAATCTTCATGCCAGGAAAGCAAATAAGACTTGTTCATGTGTTAATGTAAAGTACAATATTAGGTCTGTTAGTCTGTTCTCTTATTTTCTCAGTGATCACTGCCCCATCAGTGCCATGCGCAGCTTCTGTAAATTTCATTGCCAGCATAGCTTCTAGAAACCTAGTTTATTTTTTAATATTTGACCCATGTTTACTTAAGTCACCTTTTCTATGGAGTAAACTGGTCATCTGGAGAAGTCAGGAAGATCCAATTTCAAAAATTTTATTTTGTCTGGTGATGAGGTTATTTGATCCTTAATTTTTGTTTAATTTTAGTAGTTACCACAATAAAGCTTGGCTAACGTTGATACTAAACAAAACAGACTCAAGATCAGTTTAATCACACACGAGTTGAATTGAGATGATCTCCACAAAAACATCAAGATACCCACAGTTTGGAGGCGTGGCCAAGGATGAACACAGGATAGCAGCAGATTTCTTCAGCTCCACCAATTTCATTACACTGACAGGAATTAATTACTTAAAAAATTAATTTTTGAAGTAATTTTCTTTCTAAATATGTTTGTTTTATATAGTTCCTGAACTATATCTAAAAAAGAAAGGAAATTTTAACAATATTCCTGTCAGAAATCACTTTGGAAATTTTCCTGTCAGTTTATCAGTCTGAAATGAGTTCCAGTAAGACAAATTCTCAAGACTCCAGCATCAAGAAAGAACTTCAGTCTCTGATAACTATAATCCAGCAACTTACTGCTAAGATGGATAAAATGGATACTAAAATAGATACCTTCATAGAAAAACTACAAAACAAATAGACTTGTTACATATAGACCTGCAACAACAGAAGATCCAGATGACAGGCATAGAAGAAGCTGTGAATGACATGGAAAATAGAATCCAAGAAGAGGAAATCAACATTGAGTTTCTGCTGAAACAAAATACACATTTACAAACAAAGCTGGATGACCTGGAAAATAGATCTAGGCGCAATAACATTAGGATTTTTGGACTGCCAGAAAATATTGAAGGTAACAATATTACTTCTTTTTAACAACATGGCTCCCTAAAACTTTAGACTTACCAGAAGCATTCTCTTTTGGTATCGAAAGAGCACATAGATCTATAGCTAATACTAACTCTAACAAAAACTATCCTAGATCAGTTATAGTTAGATTTCTATCATCTTTTGATAAAGAGATGGTTCTTAAATCTGCTTGGGCTAAAGCTCCTGTTAAGATTAATGAGACAACTGTGCATTTTGACAATGACTATTCTTCCTTGGTAATAGCTAAAAGAAAAGTTTTTCTGCCACTAATAAGGGAGCTTAAAAAGCACAGTTTAAAACATACCTTCTGTTTCCTGCCAAGCTAAAAATCTTCCTTCCTGATGGTCCTAAAATTTTAATGACTTAGACTCTGCTTTACTGTTTATCAAAAAAATAAGATTTTGGATAAAATAGAGGAAATGGAATGGGCTAGTCCTTCATTAAAGAGACTGGCAACTGAAACTTCGTGGAAGACTTCAGAGAAGAAGAAGAGACTAAAAACAAATGATTTGTTCTGTTTTTTTTCTTTTTTGCTCTCATCATTTTACTTCATTATTAATCTTTTTAAATATAGTTCCTGCATTTCCAGAAAGCCACAAATATTCTGAAAAAGATTTAATCAAAGTTATTCTCCGTGTGCAAAGAAATGTTTTGTTTCATAACCAGTCAAAATATCTGAGGAACTAATAACAAGCTATTATTCAATTTGTTTCTCTTTCTGAAAAAGAGAAGTAAGGTCAGTAATTTGATACATTTTTTTTCTCTTTTTTTCCTCCTTTTCTTCTTTTCTTTGTTTAAACAATGACATTCTATTTAGATTATGTAGTGGGTAAAGGGTGGGGGAGGGCAGGGAGAGAAGAGTAATGAAAATATGATTAATAGAATAATAACATATTTATTCCTTGTAAAAAGTTTATATGTTCTTCAAATGCTATCCCTAATTATACTTTCTTGATTATACTGCTTATGCTTGTTTGTAAATAATCTGTCATGCTTTAACTAATAATAATTAGAACTAAATAATAGTAAATAATATGTTCTATTTTTAACTCTATTAATATAAACAGTAAGTAATATTCCATTGTATATACTTCTTATAGCTTTCTCTTACATTTTTTTTATTTCTGCCTTACACTCTTTTATTTTCTACTCTCTTTTTCTTTTCTTTATTCTTTCTCTTTATTTTTTTTTCATATTAATATATAGAAATGCTTTTGATCATATAGACACAGTAAATAATAAGATTTGCATAAAAATTGAGTTGGGACAAAAATATTGAGTTTTATTACTTATTAATAACTTTGGGCTTAATTTCACTTACATAGAGGCTGTAATAACCTGTAAAATACATTGCGAAGGTTTTGTCAAGTTTAGATGCATTTACACTGCTAAATGAATGTTTGTCACTAGTTTTTAACAAGTTTCCCGCCAAAATGTTAAGGGAGACAATCTGAGATGTGGGCTACCTCATGAACAGTGTCCTCGAGTTGTTTTAAAAGCTTCAACTCTCAGAATTCTCACAGAGAAGCTGAAAGCAGTCAATTTGACCTTTGACCCAGATATCACACTGACACATTGCAGATTCAGGAAGAACACTCTACCAGGAAGTAGAACTGATGCAAATGCAAATATGTGAAGGAAAATGAACTCTTTAACATCTAAATGTGAGTTATTTTATATAATTACTTAAATATCTATGTTATAATTCATAAAATATGTCAGTTATAATGATTTTAAATGATGCAGTTTCTTGTAGTAAGTAAATGTCTTATTTTAGAAGGCATAGAAAATGAAACATTTATTCAAGTGTTTTTGAAAATCTACTTGACTGCAGCATACTAATCTGTGTTAAAAACTTATGTTCCAAACATATACATTACTATAACTCATTTAATTTATCTGATTGACAAGCATAAATAACTTTATAACTCTATTCTGGAAGAAATTGTCATGTGATATATTTTAAAGCAGTAGTATAGACATACAAAATACAGATGGCTTTTTTTACAATAATGCAAGTTTTTCTGAGAATTTGCATAACTATGCAGTATGATTTACAACAATTTCTATAAATATAATATTTTATTCTATTGACAATAATGAGTATGAGTAAAATGCTCATATACAAGCAATTCAAGGTTTTTTTTTTTTGGAAGCTGTTGACTGCATTTACATGACAGAAAATAGATGCATCTTAATATATGTAATGTCTGAACCATATTAGCCAAAGTTTTTGATTTAAATGAATGTTAGAACTTATTTTTACATACTTTGAATAAATTAATATGTAAATATGCCTTCCTTTTTTTTTTTTTTTTTCTCTCTCTCTTTCTTTCACTCTCTCCCCCTCTTTCACGTCTTTTATTTCTCTCTCTCCTCTTGGTTCCTAATATCAAGATTATTTGAATGCTATTTGAATACAAGTGTATTATATTACATGGATGTATATAGTAGTATGAATAGTTTAAAAAAAAAAAGTTTATTTTAGTTTATATGATGCTGTTTTACCAAATGTGTAGTCTTGTCTTGCTAGATAATTGAATTGAAAGCTGTTAATTTAAGTTAAATATAACCAGTATTAAATTGATAAGGTGGTAGCTGAGGTACTGCTGCTTAGGGTAGGGGGTTAACTTGAGTGGTAAATACTACTCTAAGTTGGAGTTTTAACTCCAGGCTGGATGCAAGGTTTAATCCTTACATTATTTTCACTTGTTCATTGTTATATGTATATAGTTTTGACATCCACAATATATTTTGTACACTCATTGTCACTACAAACAAAATTGAATCCTATACAAAATCCCATAAGAGATTCAATAAATACAGCTATATTTAAAGGTACACCTAAAGGAGGAGATGTAACATTACTTATGTTGTTATTTGTTATTTTGATCATAAGATTCTTAAGTTTTAAAAATGCCAAATGACATATTTAAAAGGAATTTCTTTAAACATTAACGGATTGAATAATCCGTGTAAAAGGGCAAGCCTAATATGATACATTAATTTACATAAGGCCAACTTAGTCTTCCTGCAAGAAACCCATCTCTTGAAAAAAGATATTGATAAACTAGCCACAAACAAATATACAGTATTGGTTAGTTCAGAGCACACTCAGAAAAAAAGAGGAGTGGCTATTTTATGGAATAAAAGTATGCCCATTCCTAAAACCATTAAGTCTTATCAGGATGACAAAGGAATGTTTTGTATGGTTACAATACAAATTAATGGGAAGACTTACACTTTAATTAATGTATATTGGATACCTGGAATTGGTATTAATACAGTGAAACATCATCTTGATAAGATCATATCATTCTCTATAGGAGATATTATTTTAGCTGGTGACTTTAATTGTATACTACATGAAAGTGATACTACCACTATAGGAAAAAGAAGAATTACATCTAATGCAAAACATTTAAATGATTTTGCTAATTCTTATCATTTGAATGATATTAATAATCAGATAGATTCAAAATCATTACCATACACCTTTTTTCTAACAGATACAAAACTTATTCAAAAATAGATAGGGTCTTTATTTCTAACCAGATGGTAACAGATTTAATTAATTCCAAAATCATTTCATGTCCTATATCTGATCATAATTCAATTGTTTTGAATTCATGATAAAAATACTCATAATCTTCAGATCAAAAGGATACCAGCATACTTAACTCAACTAAAAGACTATAAAGAATATATACTTTCAGAAGTAAAACATTTTTAGACATAAATAATACTCCTGAAGTCTCCATTGTCTATGTTTGGGATGCCTTAAAATCATATCTATATGGACAAAGTATCAGATGGTATAATAATAAAAGGAAATCTTGGGATAAGGAATTGTTAGATATTCAAAGTAAATTAGACTCTTATAAACATAATAATAAAGAAAATATTATGGACAAGAAAGTTATTGAAGAAATAAACAAACTAGATGAGAAATACAAAGAAATTTTAACTCATAAAGTTAAAATAACTTTAGAGAAATACAAGTTTTTGTCTTATTCAATAAGCCCCAAATACTTACATAGACTTAAAAGTAAAACAAAAAGGTTGAATAAACAAAACCATATCAAAGAAATCTTTTCTCTAAGGAAAAAGAAGAATGTTTCTAGTATACCAGAAATACTAGATGAATTTAGAAATCACTTTCACAAAATTAACCATAATAACATTAACATGGAACCTAAAGATAAAATAAAGGAGTTTATAACCACAAACATGAATAAAAAGCTTAATAAACAACAGATTAAACTATTGGACAAGAGTATTTCATATACAGAGGTTATTACACAAATAAATAAGCTTAAATCAAATAAAGCACCGGGTAATGATGGTATTATACCAGAGATATATAAAATCCTTTCTAAAAGTACATATTCATTAATACATAAGGTTTTTATTTTGGCCCAAACTGAGTTAATAACTGCCCCATCTTGGCAATATACATTTATTTCGCCAATTTTAAAACCTAATAAAGATCCAACTAGATGTACTTCATATCGGCCCATCTCATTACTTAATGTTGATTATAAAATGTTTATGAGTATTTTTGCTGATAGATTGAAGACAATCATCCCCGGCATTATAGATATAGATCAGACGGGCTTCATTGTAAATAGAAATACTTTTGATAATATAAGAAGAACTTTAACATTAATTGATTTTGCAAATAGGAAAAAGAAAGATTTAACACTTATTAGTCTTGATATAAGTTCAGCATTTGATTCAGTAAGTTGGGACTATCTGTTTACGTTACTGAAGTGCACAAACTTCTCAGATGCATTTGTAAATCTAATTGAGCATTTATACAAAGGAACATTGGCTTATATTAAGGTAGGAGCATATGTTTCACATAAAATACATATTTTTAAAGGTACAAAACAAGGATGTCCACTTTCTCCACTATTATTCACTTTAGTAATGGAGCCTTGGGCTAATTTGATCAGAAACAGTACTGACATAGAGGGTTTTGAAATAGATGAAAATACAACATCCAAAATTCAACTTTTTGCAGATGATGTTCTAATTACATCAGCAGGATCTAATTCTTCTATGCAGTCTCTATTTGATAAAATGATGAATTTTAAAAGTATTTCTGGTTTAATATTCAATGAAGAAAAAACTAAAATACTACCTATATATACGAAAAAATATTCTCATTAGTGATTTTACTAAATATGTACCCAATTCAGGTCAGATAACTTATTTAGGTATAATACTATCTAAAGATATTAAATCTATTATATATAATAATTATAATACCTGTTTTCTTAATATACAAAACCTTTTAATACCTGGAATAATATGTTTTTTACTATGGAGGAGAGACTTACAATTATTAAAATGATAATATTCCCCAAGATTTTATACTTAATACAATCAATAATACTTCCACCTACAAAAATAATTATCAAGAAACTGAATACACTAATGTTAAATTTCCTATGGGCACCTAATAGACCTAGGATTGCATTAAAGAAACATACTAATAGCTGGTCTCAGGGGGTATTTCTTTTCCAGACTTTAATTTATATACTATCTCTTCTATTGTAAAAGTTATTACTTTATTAATAGATCAGTCATATGTTGCAAAATGGAAAGATTATTGTGAGCTAATTAGTATGCACTTCATGAAAATCTCCTTAACACATAAAAATATGATTGTAAATAACTCCATGTTATGGTTACTAAAGGAATTTTGTACTTCACCTATTACACCTAAACATATGGTTTGTTACCCATTAAATATTATTATTAGCTATCGTAACTTTATATTCTTACACCCTAAGTATAGGGAATGGAATTTTATTATATTCCCTATAATGTATACTCAGGGTATGCTTTTGTCATCTACTTCTGAAGGAACTCATTTAGCTATAGATAATAATCTAAAGTACTGGTATCAGTTGATATCTGATAATAAAGTTAAAAATCTAGATTTCTTAAAACAAGAATTTGATCTAAGAGAAACTTGCTGGTTAGAGGTTCAGACCTTTAGACAACATCTCATTAATAAAATAGATCTAATGTCTATAACAGTTAAAGAATCTATTCCAACACTGATTGATTACTTGATATTAAATTTACAACATAAAGTTTCTGATAAAGGTAAACTTTCATACATACATAAAATTATCAGACAAGAAACTTTACAGTGTAGATTCATACTGGAATTATTTCACTTCTATTAATGGGGACCCACCAAATCAACAAGATAAACAATATATATTGGAATCTGCCTATAGAACTACGTCTTCCATTGTCTGGAGACTTTATACATGGAAATTTTTACACAGATCTTTTTATACACCTTTGATGATGAATAAAATAAATAATAAAGATAATCTATGTAAGAGATGTAATGTAGAAATTAATGCTGACTGGGCTCATATGTTTTATGACTGTATAAAATTGAAAGAATACTGGAAGTCAATTGATGAATTTTTGCAGGCTCTTTTTACAGATAATTTCATTATTTCTAAATCTCTTATATTATTCAACACACCTGTACCTCAAAGTGTTAAAAAGGTTAAGTTTCCCATGTTATGGTCTATTCTAGCAGTGGCTGGGAAAATAATAACCAGAAATTGGATTTCAGATACACCTCCTTCATTCAATGAATTTAAAAATGTTATGAATATAGTGTGCCATATGGAAATAAACACAATTAGGTCAAGAACAACTAGAAAAACATCTTATTATATTGTATGGGATAATTTACAAAATTTGTTAAAAAAATCCTAATTTCAATAGCATGGTATTTTAGTTTAATTAATTGATCTGATTGTAGTGGATGTCTTTGTAAATACTTTAGTTGTTTTGTTGAATGTTATAATCATATCTATTTTAATTACTTGTATAAAATTGTTATGATATTTCTCTTGTATGTTAAAACAATAAACCTGTTTTGAAAAAGAAAAAAAAAGATACCCACAGTTTGCTCATTGATGTGGTATACCCCCCCCCAAAAAAAAAACTATGTATATGGGTAAATGTAACATGGAATACTTGATTATACTTAAATTTCTTGGTGTGCAGAAAAATCAACACTACGTTCATTGATTACTGTATGTCAAGAAAAACACTCACCAAAAATTCAAATTTTCTGACTTCACACAGATCAGAAAAGAAAGACAAATACTGTATTTCTCCAATCGGTGAATCAAAATAAATAAAGAAATAAACAAATGTCAGTCTCAAGTCTTAAACCCAGGACCCCATATGCCATTGTCATAATAATAAATAAATAATAACAAAAATTTTCAATATCACCATATATACTTGGTCTGTAGAATGATACTTTTAGGGAAAGTTCTTTTTTTGTAAAGTAATCTGTAGAATTTGATTTAGGCCATGGGCAGGTTTATGGTTACGGTTAAGATTAGAACATGAATAAGGTGGTATATCACCTTACTCATATGTGCTAACCCTACTCTGACCAGATAACCCAAACCTTGCACAGTACCTTCAAAAAACCTAACCCTTACAATGCCACTACACAAAGCACACAGAGGCATTTTTCATATATAATGACGTGGGTACAGCACTAAAATCATCCTGTTACTTAGCCCTTATTCTAACCATAATCCACAAACACTCGCCCACACACTTCCACTCTTCGTATCAACCCACTCACTTATACAGAACACATTGCTACATATTTCTGACACACAATCACACATGCACAATATTAAAATGATTCACTTACTTAGCCCTTATTCTAACTTTAAATAACACATATACCTCCACCCCTAATACCAGCTCACTCCTTTAGGCTAAATGAGTGTTTGGCAGCACTCATATTTGGTAAATGGTATGTTCTATAAGAAGACTATGCAGTTCACATGTTCAATCCAAGTAAACTGCAACTAGAATATTTAAGTAAACACAAAGTTTAGCACTTTTGTCCACAAGTAAAATAGACTTCATTAGAAATCATTTAAGCCAAACAATAAAACATCTAAACTGCTAAAATAATCACAAAATACAATCATATGACAATCTCATATGCCCTCTAACTAAACATAAAATGCACATTAAAACAAATATTGTTTCAGCACATTAATTATATTTAAGCTTTCAGAAAACATTTAATATCAATTGCGCCATTTAAATCAGGTATTTGTAAAAACATCTTCCCTCTCATTTCTCTCATTCCAGTTTTTTCACAAATCACTCTTATATCTCCCAAGTCATGGCTCACTACGTTGAAACCAATAAAATCAGAAGTGCAGTCTGTATTATTTGCTCAAATTGTGATTGTGATTAATTCCATGTGAGTATGACATCTCAGATGACTTCTGATTGGATAGCTGATTCCTTCCCTTTGCTCTTTTCACACTGGTATAGGGCGTTGAGTGCTCACTTCCTTAACTAGAGGAAATACAAGACTTTCTGTCTGAACCCCCCCCCCTTACTTTCTGCTAACAAAATCAAAAAAGAAGCTTGAATACTGCTCACACATCCTGTGTTCTTAGATCCGTCACACAAATAAATACAAGACTTTCTCTCTGAAACAACCTTCTTTCTGCTAACAAAGTCAACTAAGAAACTTGAGCACTGCTCACACATCCTGAGTTCTTAGCTCAGTCACGCAAGTAGTTTCAGCAAGGATCTGAAACTGTACCATTGTGATGTTGTTTAAGGCCACTGGATTATTCTCTTAAGGCTTATAGTGGATTGCTGTTCTACTTGTCACTGTCCATTGTCTCTTAATAATAATGAGAGTGCAGTGTCCTATCACAGAATCCATGTTTAAAGCCTTAAGCAATATTTATTAAATGAGTGGCTGGCCTGTTTTCTCCCTCAGTTAATTCATTATACTCTTTCTGCTGCTCTGTCAGCCAAATTTAGTTTGTTCCCGTCCTCTCTGCAAACTTTCTTGCACTCTGCTTCTTTGCTATGCAGCTGTAGCTGTCTGAGGATAACTCACCTGTGGTTCCATAGTGTTTTGCAGTACTTTACTCCTTCAAAGCAATCCTACTGTAACTGCAGTGTGGCAGAGTAGCACAACCCTTGTGCTTCCAAAGTATGTGTTCGACTACTGTTCCTATTGCATAACATTGTTCCACTGAAAGCATAACAGATAATGACTCCTGCAGGGGTTGGAGTTATTTCTCACTATACTACACTCCCACCCCAAATTCCCCAGCCACCCCTCATGACATTGTATTTAGAGGACCTTTTCCCCACCCAGAACTCCACCTATGCCCTCTGAAAGGTATACACATAAATATAGATATACCCTGGGCACAGTAATACACACACACAAATCCTAAACCATCAGTCTGCATTTAAGCACTCTAACTTTCTTTTCGCTTTGATATTTGCTAACTGAGCCCAGAGACCATAACTTGCTTCATCCACTGCACTCATCTATCCTCATACCCCTCCTATATTTGTTACCCCAGTGTTTTAGTTTTTCTCTCACTGACCTGCCTTTGACCTATCTCTCTACAAGCCTACGTATGATGCTTCTCTTAAATATTACTGTATCCTTAGTCTTCCTGTTTTATCTTCTTACAAATTACCATACATCACCCAATCTTACAAACATTTCTTCCACTATCTGCTTCACCTCTGACCATTCAAATCACCACACTTTACCACTATTCATGCCCGATACATAAATGACTCACCTAATCTTTACTTTAAATTCAAATTACTAAACCCTCACACCTTCTGCACCAAAATAAAATTAACTCTTAAAGTTAAACCAAAACAGGCTTACCCAGCATATCCATCTTTTTCTCTCTTAATACTATGTAGAGATTTTCCCCCAGACTCTGGCCCCT
>NC_056744.1:1138160113-1138400113 GCF_019279795.1 Protopterus annectens
GCACTCCTTGTTTAACTTGGAAACAGTCATTTTTCCCTACTACATGCTAGCAAAAGAAATTACCAGTTGAGGGCATTACTGAGAGGTCACTTAATTCTACCAGACCACCAAAAAGAGGAAAGCTGCAAATTTTACACTCCAAAATTTAATACCTACAATAATAATGCATTGCTGAAATAAGATAAGCATTCATTGTTTTCTACTCTTATCAGGTCCATGGAGTAGACAGATGAAGCCTAGATTACAACCCAGTCAACCCATGATGTCCTATTCTCATGTTGCTGTATTCTCACATGTAGGATCCTCCACCTCAGGTGACCTGAACGTCTGGCTTATCTACCAAAAGCTTAAGCCTGGTTGCTGTCTGGTGTGTGGGACATCACATGTGGGGCCATAAACTGTGGGCCATAAATGTGACGTACGCACACACAGACACACACACACACACACACACATAGACACACACACACACACACACACACAGACTAAAAGAGTGTGCATGACTATACACTAAACCAGACATCCAGAGATCATGCAAGATATGCTTCTGAAAATTAACTTCAACAAACAGCTCGATACAACATTTCCAGCAACACACCATCATGAGCAAAACTACTCAACTGTAGGAATCACTCATTTAAATGGGGATCTTTACTTTTACACAGAGTGATGGGAAGGCAAAGAGTCTATAACATGCAGATACTTATCTTAAAAAAAAAAAAAAAAAAAAAAAAAAAAAAAGGTCCTTCTCTTGATTTTTTTCACCTCCAACAGTAATTTGCTTTACTCAGCACGTACATTTTATATATATATATATATATATATATATATATATATGTATTAAATGTAATACACACACACACACACTTTAGACAAGAGGAGGCTGAAGGAAGAACTAAACTACTAACTCACCAGACACTTTTTACTGTTAACCGGGGCAGTGGATGGAACCTATGAAGATAAGGTGGAGCAACACCACCACCATTCTTGAGTTGGCAGTAATCATGCAGAATCAGGTACTCATAAAGTCACAGGCCTACCTTGTTAAGGGATGCATATAGTATCATTTACCAAACAGACTTCATATAGAAGGGGTGAGGGTTGCCCAAGGGCCTGAGTGCTTGGGGGGGGGGTAGCAAAATACAGATCTACTGTCACACTAACCTTTTCCTTCCTAGGTAAAAGATCTGCAGGACAGGTATTAATATCACATTACCATCATTTTAAAAACAGATCTATAATGGGGCTGAGAGGGGATTATAAACTACATACACAAGACCAGCATACCACATGTTATCTGCAAAGGAGAAATCTGTACAATTGCTTCTTCCATCAGAAAACTGTCTGTGGATTCACATAGGTGAGTTGTGTGTGCCATAGGGATCCCATGAGTGTAATCTTTTCTAATCAGATGTAATTACAGCACATGGTAAAGTGTAAAAGTTTACGTATCTCATATGCTGTCACACCAGTACCTGATGCCAATGATAAGGCTGCAAAAGCCCACTGTTTGCAAAAAGCTGACACTTTAGGAAGTTTAGAAAGACACAGCAATTATTTCCTGCACAGAGAAGACACGATACAGCTGTGCAGCAGGTAGTAGTATCACCTCACAGCAAGAGGTCCCCCTGTTCAATTCTCATCTGGGGTACTTTCTGTGCATAGTCTGCACGTCCTGCCTGTGCTATCATGTGTTTTCTCTGGGTGCTGTGATTTCCTCCCACATTCCAAAGCCATTCAATAAATGGATTGGATAATCTAAATTGCCCATAGGTGAGAGTGTGTGTATGTATGTGTGTATGGTACGAAAGAACAACCATAGCAGGACTAGCCAGCCAGCAGCATGAAGGGTGGCTCTAGACAATTGTCACTGTTGATGTAACACACAGACCCATGTGTAAAAATGGGAAAAAGGGGTTGTGGATGGATGGACCTCAAAACTTTATTTTGTTACCATTTGCCAACTACAAATTTTGTTTTAAAATGCTGAAAAATGTACTTGTTTATTTTCAAAGAGTAGAGCATTCAGACGGCTGTGGATGTAATCATCAGGCAAAGTTTAAAATTTCAATTAAAGTGTATTGTCACACTAACACTGCAGCAAGGCATTTGGTAAGTTAAGTGCCACAATGCATCTTGCCATAGTCTAAACCACTTTATTTGGGCTGTTTCTTCAATAAAAAGCTTTGTAAACATTTTACTGAAATCACAGCCCAAATAAATTGAGTTTTCATTGGCGACTTCATGTAAGGCAGTGGTCTAGAGTTTAAAGGGCACATCTCTGCATGTACAGCATGCATCCATCAATCTCTATGGATGTATTTTTGCATCTCCCCCCCAGAGATGCATTTTTGCACCCCCCCCCCAAGTTCATGTCACTGAGATTATGGATCACACAATCTTCAGTGGCATCAACACAGGGAAAAATAATTTTACAAGGAGTATTTCTCCTTAAAGAAAACACAAAAAGAGTTCACTGGTGACTAAAATCCTGATTGTACCTTAAGCACCACATAATCTGGTGTAAAAGGTAAGTCGTGCAAATGTGACAAGAATCTTTAATATAAAATAAAGACTAGAAGCAGCTTGCAGGTGAACAGTCGGCCGCATTCTGCAGCCAAATGTACCTTGGGACCAGGCTCTGCCTTGTAGAAGTTTGACCAGGCAGGGAAGGATTATTCAACTGTTAACCTGAAACAAGGACAAAGTCAGGAACCTCTGTCAGCCACAACTTGGGTCATGAGGCAGGTAACAGTCAATGGCTTCTCTGTTGCACTAGAAACCACAAACTGTGCCTCTAAAATCCAACAGCTACAAAAGATACAATACCTAGGCAGCCAGACTCCACATGATAGGAAGGACAGATGACGAAGCCACAGTACATTAAAAAGGGGGTTATGATTGCCAGGTGAAAGCCCACAAAAGCCAGTCCTGCTTCAGACTCCAAATGACTTTGTGTAAACATTTCTGAAAGATTGAGTGAGAAAGCCTTCAACAGGAAAGTCAATATGTTTCAAGGGTTCTACCGCGGGTTGCAGAACATTCGACAATGCAGAAGACCGACGACGGATGACAACAACCCCTGGCCCGAGGATGACATGGAAGGGAAGAGTGTGAGTATGCGCGGACTGACGGGACGCTCAAAGCGAGGTGTGTAAGTGTGGGATTTGAGATGATCAGGGGATAGGGGTGGGTGGGTTAGTTAGTGTTAGGGTTAGGGGGGTGGTTGGTTAGGTTAGAGTTAGAGTAGGATAGGGGCGGGTTAAGGAGTTAGGTTAGGAGGGAGTTAAGGCGATAGGGGTGTGGTTAAGTGGAGTTAGGGTTAGGGGGCGGTAGGTAGGCGGGTTAAGTGAGTTAGGGTTAGGGGCGGAGTAGGACGGGACTTAGGATAGGGTAAGGGACCTTAGGGTTGAGTAGTGTGGTTGTGTGGGCTTGTAGATTTGTGGTGTGCTTGTGTTGTGTGTGGTTTTGTGGAATGGGGATGTGTTTTGTTTTAATAATTGTTATTGTGGTGTGTGCAGTGTATGGGGTTTAGTGTTTGTGTACCGTGGGTTTCTTTCGCTGTTTATTATGTGTTTCGTTTTTTATGGACCGTCCGAATATGTGGTGTCGGTGATGTGGTTGTCGGTGTTGTGTGGTTTCGGCTATGTCAGGTAGAACCGTTTCAAGTGGGCCATTATTCCTACATGTCTGTCTACCACACTAGGATGGGAAGAAATATATCTTCATACACCTCCTAAAATCAAAAACAGCAGGCAGATTGCCCACTGTAGTCCTGTTAACAGAAACGGACATGCTCTGCGATCTTTCTTCTGGTGGCACTTTAGACCTTACAAAATTCACAATGATGGCACTAATTTCTTAGTGGGATGCACAAAAGAGAAGGAATAAACTAACTATGGAGACAATGCAAATTACTACCCCATCATGTACATAAAGTAAAACAAAAAGGGAACATTTTCAGAAAGGTAGCAAGACTTCTGGAAGTACAGGAGCAGACTGACTAATCTCACCATGCAGCGTGTAAAGTAAAAGAGGGTTCTGGAGTTTTTGTGAAACAGTATCTACTGTGGTTTCACTCATTTATTTAACATTTCTGCATCATGCTGAGGACTACTAGGGTCACTCACGAAAAGATAAACTCGTATACAGATATGACCCAACAGGATGTCATAAACAGAAATAAAAAACAAGTTTCTGAAGACTCTTAGAAACTTAGAAACATTTGTGAAGAACAGACCTACAAACACAATATGAGTAGTGATTACAAGAGTCCTGCCCATGCAAGTGACAAGTCTGCCAGACTTCAGATCAAACTGTTGAAAGAGCTAATCAAATACAGAACAGATGGTCCATAGTACTTCTGAAGTAGTAAGTGAAGCGACTTGACATGTAAAAAACACACGCAACTGGGAACAGATATCTAGCTGGGCATCTTTGTAGATTACCAAATGCTTTTCACAAGAGTCAAGAAATAAATTAACACTGTAAAATCAATGTCGTGTATTAAAAAAATACAAAAGTACTATTAATACCCTACAAATAACATTTTACTTGCGATCCCATTTCTTTTCTATTAGCATGTTAACCAGGTGGGACACTATTTTACAATGCCTGCCATCCTGCCTCACTTCATGAATTGCTCGACTCGTATGTTCATAGTTAAGTACCAAGCTAGCTGCCCTTGCAGGCAATTTTAAGCCTAAACAATTTTCCTTTTTGTGCTCAAAATAACCTAACCTATTTAGTTATAGATTGGCCATACCCATCCCATTGTCAATAATTATATATTACCCCTAATGAGGATAACTGGGATCATACCATAGATAATTTCAGAGGACCCATCCATGGGATAAAGCATTTTGGAGTTGCCTCTGTCCATTAGCAGTACAGTGGGAAGTCCTGGGGTAAATTTTCTGTTTCCCCTCCACAGATTTATGTTGTATTTGAATATGGACAGGGATGAACTTTGTTGCATGTGGAGAGGGAGTCTGTTCCACAGCAGTGGTATCCTCTGCAATATATACCTGAACTGTTCTGTTGATGTTGCAAAAGAGGTTTGAATCCTTAGACAGAGTATTTCTGATGCTGTTTGATGTGATGAAGTGCAGTAAATACATCAGCAATGTGTCGGAGGATACCTGGTATGCCAGACACAGGTCACCTCTCAGCAGTCTGTTGGATACCAAGTACTGTGACAAGGCTCTGAGTTGATAAATGTAGGACACATTGTCTAGGCCTTGTATCATTTTAGTAAAGTACCTCTGTGGTATTACATGTGTCTGAACAGTATTAGGTTCAGAGAATCCCTTTGCTAATTTTGATACTGCTGCTTTCTCTGCATTGTGTAAATACTCAAAAGGAGACCATTTCAGAAAAAAGAATACCACATGAGATGTTGAACTTTCAATCTTCCCTTTCCCACCAATAAAAAGTCATTCTTCATCTACTCAACTGCTTCACAATCTTCTTTCTAACTCACATGTTCTGAATAGTGTTGACTAGCTAAACCCATACTCCCTCCTACACCTAAATACCTGAGACATGTCTACTTGTTAAACTGAAACCCTATTCTCCATTAACAGATAATCTCCAAGCAGTATACCTCAAGATGGCTGCTAGTTCCATAGCCTATCCTGTGTCTGGTCTAATTAATAGACCTGTAAAGGAATCATATGTTCCTTCTCTATGGAAAACATTATTTGACATCTTCCTTCATAAAGGAGAAACCTCATCTGATATAACCAATTTCAGACCTATTGCCATATTATTCCTTTTGTCAAAACTTCTGGAGAAGTGCTTTCACATACAACTACTTGAAAACATCCTTCAGGAAAAGCATCTGACCCCTACACAGCATGGTTTTAGACCCCCAGATAGCACTAACATGGCCTTTTACCCTTCATGATACTATTAACAAAGCCAGAGACAAAGGCAAACGTATTTCTTCAGTATTCCTTGATCTCTCTAAACCTTTTGATCTAGTATTTCACCAAATCTCCTCTCTCAACTGCCTCACCCTGGGCTATCCCAACCCACACTACTATGGTTTAACAACTACTTAATTGATCAATACCAGTCTGTTAAATAGCTCTCCACCTTTTCTCTCTTCCTTCTTGTCAATGCTGGCATGCCATAGGGCTCCATTCTCAGCTCTGTACTCTTCAATATATTCACTAACAATTCACATAAATCATCTCAGCAAGCTTTCCTTATAGAATACACTGACAATTCTACCCTAATATGAATTTCAGATAACCTCATACATCTTTAGAGAATTAATCAAGAAGCCGTTAACTCTGTTGAAAGTTGGCTACAGGATAATCACCTGCTAATAAATCCCCCCCCCCCCAAAAAAAAAAATTACTTGTTTTTTTTTTCCAAAATCCCATTTCCATGAAAAAAAAACAACTCTGAAATTTCTACCTTAAATAACCCAGTTATTGAAGTTGCCCCACCTATAAAACTATTTGGCATGATAATGACCATCTTAAACTTTAAACACCAAAACTAGAAGCAAAATCAAACCAAGAATGAAACCCACTTGGCACCACAGGACCCGGAAGCACGTAAACAAAGGCTTTCAAAATAAGCAGATGAAGAAATCAAACAGCTGCTAGATCTCCAATGAGCTCCTTTAATATAACTAGGCAAAGTAAAAATCCACAATATCTTCCAAGCGCTTTCACTCGACCACTTGCGAGCTTTTTCAAGGCAAAATTATTTATCTGCTTATTTTGAAAGCCTTTGTTTACGTGCTTCCGGGTCCTGTGGTGCCAAGTGGGTTTCATCTTAAACTTTATTTACATATTCACAACAGCATCAAGAAAGCCCATCATAAACGTGATATCCTTCAGAGAGTAAAGAAATTCCTTACATACTGATACAAGGTAACTCGAGCTACCACGATCTTCTTACCCTCTGTCCTATATGGAGCTCTTATCATGACCAGCCTACAAGCCTCACTTAGTTCTAAACTTGAACAATGTTACAACAAAGTCACCAGATGTGCTTTCAAGAAGCCTTACCAGTCCAGACCCACTACGGTTTAGCAATAGCACTAAAAGCACTTAACTGGCTCGAATTTCCAAACTGCCTTATACCCAGCTTATGCCTGACCATCAGTTAGCCACATACTCAGTACTAGCTACCAAACTGACCCCTTAGGTCAAATGATAAACAACTGTGTACCATCTACAAACAACAAAGGGCTGGTAGGGTCACCCTCTTTTCCAATAATGTAGGTAGAACTTGGAATAAAATTCTTCTGTTAGGTATATCTCACACCTTCATCCTTTCAAAACAACTAAAAGACTTCCTCTCTGCCTCCTGGCTTTGTCCCTGTTACTCATCTGGGACATAGGTCTCCTAACAACCTTCACCACCTTTCTTATATCTCCATTTAATGCTGTAAATTACCTTACCTACTCATCCCCCTTCTAATATTTAATATTATTGTAGTACTTAAACTACTATACCTACTTCTAATTAGCACAACCAAATTATTATTCTGTCACTACTTCTCTATTAACACTTAAACGTGCTTACCTACTCTAATAGCTCACAGTAATGTGTTTTTTTAAATTACTCCTACCTTTTACACCACTCTAGCTGTAAATTCCCAGTACAATGCTTGTATAATAATGTTTGTGAATAGCAATACAAATTTTATTATACTGATTATTATGCCATGTATTCACTAAAGCTGCATTATACGATGTGTTCCAGTAAATATCGATTGCATTAACTATAATACCTTGGAGCTTTTCTCCACTGAAAAAGGGGATCTGTGCCAGTGGGGCTTTCCCAGTAAATAAATGTCAATAAATAAATAAATATAAATAAACACATATATGCCATCAAAACAATACATGCACACACACACACACACACACACACACACACACACACACACACACGCGCACACACTTCACTGTGTAATATAAGCATGCAACTAAATGATTTTCTCTCTTTAAAAAAAAAAAGATGGAAAGTTGAAACTTTATATGAGTGATGGACAGTTGAGACGGTTGTTGCAGATTTAGGTTAACAATGTGTCTCTTGCAGAAGCTTGCCATAATACTGCCTGCAAATGGGACAGCAACTCACTCACTACATATTGCCAAAATAACTTGCCAGAAATAAGAGGTTGCACAAGCCTGGTGACTGTTCTGGGGTGGGGGGAGGATTCAGGGGCAGTATGAGTCATGGGAAACAAGGGCTTCTCACTAAAATTATGAGACATATGATGCACAACTTGTCATAAGGGAAATTCAGTAGTAAGTGTCAAGTGGTAAGGGTTACCATGTACAAAGAATTGTATATTTTTCAGCGTGAGATTTCAAAGAGCATAACATTTTTTCACATCCATGCAAAGTAAAATGTTTAGTTTTCCCTTAATATATTGACAATCTGTGTTCCGCAGGAGTGTATTAGCATAAGCGTCATGAGAAAAGGCCTTAGAAACAAACATACAGTCCCCTTATTTTATGTTATGCCCCCCTTATAAAAGGAGTACACCCTGTTGCATTATGTTTTCCCTGCTTGGATACTCTTCTGAAGTAGATTAGTGCTGAAGATGATACAGAAGTCGGACGATTGGAATGAGACTGCTGTTCTAAGCTTGAACACACCTTTACTGTGGGAACTGAGCCTCAGACAGGTTTATACCTCTTTTTTCTGGCCATGCTTAATCATTGCTTGGTGCAGATATGTCTGTGCACTGTATCACTGACCCTCTTGCCCATGGTAATCTTGTTATTTTTTTTTTACATCAAAGGTTGATCTTGCCACTGCCATGCAGAGTTTCTGGTTATCCCAGTTTTCTAATCTAATCACTGAGCTTGAATTTGTTTCTCAGGGTGTATGGAATGTTTTGTTTATGATTTATTTTTCCTCAGCACAATCTCTACTGATAACTGTGTGCCACATTAATACAATTATGCTTCCTAAATATATAACTAACTATATTTAAATGCTGGTATTTTACTACAGCATAAGATCAGGGGAAGGATTACTCCAACGCAGTTAATGTAGTCTACTGCTTTGCATTCATGCTTCTAATGCAAATGTTTGATTGGATATGAAAACAATCAGTATTAATATTTAACTGACTTCTGCAGGTTGTGTTTGTATCTTTTTAGCAAAGCATATTAATATATACTGATAAATAATTATTTGTCTGATGATTGTCCAGAAACGCACATGCACACTGCTTTATTCAGTAGTGCCACTAACCCATAAGAGTTCAACAGAAACTAAGAGCACTTACACATGGGCTAAGCCTTTTTGGCTGTTTCAATATAGTTATGCTTTAATATTTACTAATGTTACTTGTTTATGAATACTGACCAGCTTTTGCTTGGCAGCAGCATGTAATTTAAAGCATTTGTTATATAGCAAACATCAGCACTAACTGCACTGAGGTTTCATTGTGTTACACCATGTGCTGGATATAGGTGCTCTGCATGCAGTGTGTGATCTCAGATAGTATACTTGTTTCTTCTTTTATACTGGTGTAAAGAAATGTGTTAAACTCCTTAATATTGGTTGCAGTCAGGTGTGCTCCCCTAATCCTGTGTAGAAATGTAGAAATAGACCGGTGGGCCCCCCATCCTATGTAGTAATGTAATAACAGTCAGGTGTACCCCCCCAATCCTGTGTAGAAATGTAGAAATAGTCAGGTGCGCCCCCCCATCCTATGCAGAATGTAGTAACAGTCAATGCCAAATGATCGATGGATACTCTGCAGAAACAGCATGCTATCTGTAGGTGTACAACACAAAGGTCAGCACTGCAGTACAAACTACTTGGACTCGATCAACACATTAAATACAGACAGGCATACTGGGCATGCTCACACATTTAGAGAAATGAAGGCAATGTCAGTCAACAACATACTGAAAGGTCATACTGGGCATGCTCACACACTTAAACACATGAAGGCCATGTCTGCAAACGCCAGTGGAACAGACATATCTGGCAGTCGCAGATGTTAGTGCAGACACTCCTCAGTATGTACCACTCATGCCTTGCAGACACAGTGGATAGGAATACAGACATATATGTAAGGACAACACACTATAATAAGCCAAATGTAGATGTACATAGATGTGTGGAAGAGGGTGACTGTGACAAAGAGCCATCCAGGCCTGTCCCACCCATCACACAGCCAAAGGGCCCCAATGACATGAGGGTCAGATGTCACTCACTGCAGATACTAGCCACCAGTATCTGTCAGCATTACAGACTATGTGGTGCAGGTGCTAGCTGTGCAACATGACTGTACAAGGAAGTAGTCATCTAGCAGCTGTATACATGTACCTGTGAAATATGACCCTGTGTGTGCCTGCATGTGGTGTGCCAAACTCTAGATGAATAGGTTATGGCCCATGCACACACACTGCCCTCCCCATAGCCCTATTATGACAAGCCTGCTGAGGTCATCTACTGTGAAATACACCTTTGAGAGAGTTGTAGCCCAGTAATCTCAGTGGCGTGTCCTGTAACTGCGTACTGTTGCAGTGTGATAAAATAGTTAGGTAGGAGTTCCAATTCCAGACATGGCAAATGTGTTTGTGTGTCTGTGTAGAGAGCAATGCTTTTTAGGGTAGTCACATTCCCTACAATTGAAATGCTCTACTTTGGTAAGGCTGCTAATGTCATCCACCTAGAAATACATCTCTGGGAAGGGTATAGCCCAGTAATCTCCATAGCGTGTGCCATAACTGCGTACTGCTGTAGTGTGATAAAATAGTTAGCTTGGAGTTCTAATCCCTGACTTGGTGTTTGTGTGTTTATATGTCTGTGTAGGGAGCAATGCTTTTTAGCCTAGCTCTCCAGTAATCCCTGTGGTGCATCTTATAACAGCTTCATGCTGTAGTGTGATATACACCTTTGTTAGGGGTTCTATACCACCACATGTCAGTTGTGGATGTTTTGTGTGTGTTTTAATGTCTATGTAGGGAGCAATGCATTTTAGCCACACCACACTAACTACAATTTGAATACCCTACTTTGGCAATCCTGCTGATGTCATCCAATGTGAAATACACCTTTGGGGAAGGAGTGTTCCAGTAATCCCTGTGGTGCATCCTATAACAGCTTCATGCTGTAGTGTGATATAGACCTCTGTTAGTGGTTCTATACCCACACATGTCAGTTGGGGATGTTTTGTGTGTGTTTCAATGTCTGCATAGGGAGAAATGCATTTTAGCCTAGCCACACTGACTACAATTTGAATTTCCTACTTTGGCAATACTGCTGATGTCATCCAATGTGATGTACACCTTTGAGGAAGGAGTACTCCAGTAATCTCTGAGGCACCTACTGTAATTGTGTCCTGCTGTAGAGTAATAAACCAGTTAGGTAGAAGTTCTAATCCCTGACATGACAGGTGTGTGTCTGTGTTTGTAACTCATATCCTGTGTGGAGGTGGGTGTGAGTATGTAACAACTGGGCCCAATGTAGAGCGGGTTTTGCAAATTTCTTATATGGTGGCCCTAGTATATATCACAATGTCCACCATACAGGGATAACAAATGTGAAATAGCCGAGAGGCTGGGGTGCAAATCCATACCTATACATGTGACATCAAGGCCAGGCAAACAAAGTTAGAAACCCTAGTATTAGCCAGAGAACACTCTCAACCCATGTCTCATACACACACAGACACTTGCCTAGGCAACAGCCGCTATTTTGGTAGTACACTGCATATTGCCCACTGATAGTAACCATGGAGTGATTGCAGTGGCCCACAGAGGGCATGGCACCCTGTCCATCTGTCCAATAGGCATGTACCTGCAAACAGTGCACCTTCCCCATGTTCCCCACTGGACACCTGCAACACCTGTGGTGCCATCAAATGTGACCCACAAAGGACATACCATGCCTGAAAGCATGCCCCATATGGAGAGATGCCACTGACACCAAGGAATGCTGTTATCATGCTCTCAATGTAGGTGCAGGGTAAACCTGCTGTCCATTACCAGTTCCCGCCACATGAGGCCAGGACTGGCACATCTGATGATAATCTGTGTACACAACATGGGCCAGACACCCCAGGTACAGTTCCACATGTCACTGTACATGCACGTGGGAGGTGTGCACATCACACACACCGTCCATGTCATGGACTACGGAACACATGCAGGGCAAGCAATGCACAGCATTGGGCACATGCAATAGTCACCCAGTTGACTGGATGGTGAATACAATATCCACCGGTGTGGGCAAATCCAGAAACTACAGCCCTGAGCCACATTTCAGACCATTGTCATGTGGCCTGATGCCAAGGTATACCCATCACCTAGCCTTGTATAGCCGTATGGCACAGTTGACCACTACACACCCATGAATCAATGCACCCATGCATGTCAGTACTGGCACCGTGTGTGTGTTTGTGTGAGTGTGTGTGTGTGTGTGTGTGTGTGTGTGTGTGTGTGTGTGTGTGTGTGTGTGTGTGTGTGTGTGTGTGTGTTCACATTCACACTCACTACAACCCCCATTGACATACTGAAGCATGCTGTCTGATGTCAGACACCTCTCCATACCCTTTGCCCATATAACCTCCGTATGACCCCTGTGGTGCATGTGATACCTGCACAGTAATGTGTTGTGGCAATCTCACTAGTGATGAGTTGTATTCCTGGCCCTGCCAAGTGTGTCAATGTATGTGTCCCTGTGAGAATGTGGCTGTGTTGACGCTGGCATCTGTTCATATGGACAGGCACATGTACTACACCTACCATATAGCTACCATATCCCTGTTGCAGATGTCGCTCACCATCACATATATGTTCTGAAGGCTCCACAACATGTAACCTATGTGGCACATCCAATAACTGCATAGAAATGTGATAGCATTACATAGTTCTCAAGGGTTTGATACCCTGTGCTGGTAGGTGTGTGACACAAACATGCTTAGGTTTTACTCCCCCACCCCTCCCTGACTTGTCTTTGCCCCTATCTGTCTCTCTCACTCCCTCTCTGGTGGATGTGGAGACCTACACCTGCTTTGCTTAGGCAGCAGCATGTGTATTTTAAGTGATGCTCATGATCAGCTGATGGCCTCTGCACGGATTGCAACCCTCCCCTAGCTGATTGCATGTGGAACAGCTGTGGTAACATTCCCATAGCTAATTCCATGGAAACACGCTCCAATATCTAGGAACATCATGTTGGTGTTGGGCCTTTTCATTCACTGTGAGCAGGAACTCAATATGTTGTTTGGGAAACAGCATCTCAGATGAATTGGGGATTTACCTCTAACAACATACACTGTGGAAACAGGGCAACACAGAGGAGGAGGATGTCCCTGACCTGACTACAGACTGTAAGTGCTGCTATATTGCATTTGTAGTAATGTTGGTTTAACAGGGTGTGTGTGGATATGGCTGTCCTGCATGTTTTAATACCTGCCATGTCAGTTCTATGTTTATGAGAAATCCCCATCATCTGTTGGGTCATCTGTAGACTGGGCAGTGTGTAGTGCCTTTGGTTTCATGTGTTACACACAGAGCATCTATATGTGAACTGCCGAAAGTAGTGTGAGGATTGTAGCCTGTAGATGGTGAAAGCCGTGACAGTTACTGACTTCATATCCCTCATAGGACATATGTTGCAACAAACCCTGTTACAACAGTAAATGTATGAGGTTATCACAGCAACATGTTAATATTGGCCCTGTGTATGTGCTTCCAGTCACAACTCTGTTAAGCTTTGTACATATGTCATGCATTAAGAGGTGCATATGTGCTGTACACCATAATTAGTGTCATCATATCTGATAACAAGCCAGTGAGATATCAGACTGCTACACATGTTATGTACAGTAGGGGTTATATTTGATGACATAACCTGGACATTCTATGGTTGTTTGTACAGTACTGAGGTCTGTGTACTTATGGTGAAGGTCGACAGTGTGTGTATTGTTAATATGTACTTTGGCCTGTGTACAGACTGTGGTAGAAGTAATTGTTCTTGTTCCCATCCTATCTGATTTTACATGCTGCTCCACTGTATGCTACCATATTGGCTTATATACTTGTAGGGCCATACGCACACATGTCCCATACCACAGACAGGCATCAGACCACACTTCCATATACTGTAATATTATGCTAGCTTACCATATGTGGCTGTGGTTGTGTTCGCACTGGTTGTGATTATGCACTTTCACACAAGTATATCTTACCCTGTGCTGTGACATGCCTGTAGAGCCTGCTATATATGCAGGTACATGTGCATTCCCCCATAGGAGATGTAGGCCAGTGTTGAGCCAGTCTGCCTGTAGCGTTGCACAGTGCGTTGTTACATGCCTAGCAGCTTAGTGTACTTACCCAGTGAGAAGTCATGTCCAGATACTTGCCAGATGTACTACTGCCGGGCCTCCCTTAACAGTCATGAATGTCAGACAGAGCAGTGGGATGCTGTACAGATGTATGTCAATATCTAGTGCGTAGTATGTGGTCATGGGACCTCTGTACCAGCAGTTATTATGTGTCAGGACAGACAGGGATGTATGAATGCATAACCTATGGGAGCAAATGTATACCAGTCATTATGTGTTATACCCATCTACATGGCTGTTAACACCCATATTGTCAGGCTTGTTCCACATGTTTTGCACTAAGGGGTTCTATGTATACCTCTGGACTGTACAGAGTGTGTCAGAATGTCCACATATATTGGCCAATATCTCTGCTGTAGTCCACATAAGCATTACGTGCTAGCAGCAGTACTGTACTAGGATGCCCTTAGGATGTCTGTCAGTAGCCAATGGTGCACATGTGAAAAGCAGATGTGACCTCCCGCACACACACCATGTCTGTGAAGACAATCCCTATTACAGTAGCAATAGTCTACTAATATACCTGCTATACATACCTGACATCCCCTTGCACTACGAAGTTGGGACTATAGGGGCTGAGGTAGGGCTACGCTTCATGTTCAGGACATATGGTGAAAATATATGTACATATAATTATCCAGATATCTATATAGATAATTACACATATATCGTATATATAGATACATATCGAAATATATCGACAGGTATGTATATGTACATAGATATACATATACACACCCAGATATATACATATACAGAGCAATATACATCTACATATATACAGATAGTGATACATATGCACATATACGTATAGATATCTACATATATACTGACAGTAGTAGGTATATCAGAATAAATATGTATGCACATATAATTATAGATATCTACATATATACCAACAGAACTAAGCATATATGTACACATAAGATGTGCATACATATATAGCTATATACACATATATCTATATATACATATACATATATCTATATATACATATATGTATATATACATATGTACATACAAATAGATTTACACATGGCCATATATATGTAGCACTATACAGGTGTGTATATAGACATATGTATGAGTATACATGTGTATGTACATGTAGACATATATAGACCTATTATATGTATACAACCATATTCCTGTCATGAGTAAACATCACAGTTGTGTATACCTTCCCACATGTATCTCACCGTATCTGCTATGTGCACATTATGATAAAACAACATATGTGATGCAACAGTCATATTAATAACAAGGACTACACAATTTAGGAACTACAGGCAAATGTTCAATACTACTCACTATGTCTATTGACGGCTATATTGGTAAAACAACAGCAGTCTTCACAGTGGTCATGGTGTAGTGGTTAAGTGCTGTGACTTCACTGTAAATGGTCCTGGGTTCAAGACCTGCAAGGGCTGTTCATTTTGTTGCTGGGCATGACAAGGGCTGTCAGATACAGAGTGGTTAAGGCAGTTTTGAGCAGCTTTAAGCTGGTTTGTGCGTGTTTGCATGAAGCTAAGTGGCACTAAGCTATGGGTAAATGTACGGGCACTTACACAGTGTAGGCAGCACTTACCAGTGTGCAAATCAGCTTAGCTGTTATATTGCAGCAGTGTTGATACTTGCTAAGGATAGCTTAGCCCTGGTAACCAGGGCACACAACCCAGTCTGATAACCTGTAATACGTGTATGTAATGCCATGTACAATACATGCACCAATGTGCTGTCATTACAGTAGCAAGGGGTGTGAGTGTCATGTGTGCCTGTACAGCACCGTTATCCATGTGAATGTGTTACATACAGGTGTAGTAGCCCAGGGTATGTGCTACTACACTGGCATGCAGTGTATCATGGCAGTACTACTGTTGACAGTGCTAACCCAGGCACGAGCAGAGTGCTTAATGTAGTACTGACAACAGGCACACCTGTGAGCATGGCTGGATACCAAGGTCTCCCTGTTGTATCCCTAGTGTGTGAGCTATGTCACAGTATATACCTCTTACTGGTCTGTCAACGCACTCATGGTACTGCATAGCTACCTGCCAAGCTGATGACTGTCAGTCCTTGTACAGATGTGCAGATGGCAGGTATCCAGCTGGGATATGTACAGGCAACCTATGCTTGATTGATGTCCTACTATGCATGTGGCATGTGCATGAGATGCATATCCCTGTAGTACCAATGTTGGGGTATACTATGGGTTGTACCGCAGTTGCGGCTAATGTGTGATGGTGAGTATGGCAGAGTGTCATCATGGGTTTCAGTGAGTACAATATCCAGTGGGGGATGTGGGTACTGTGTACACTGTTATTACACCAAGGTACACTAGGTATATGTCCCATGTACCACGTTCACATTATGGTTACCACTATCACCATCAATCATACAGGTAACTGTTACCACAATCCAAGCCAGTTATGCATGTGATGTGTGCAGCCTACCTGTAACACATTGGAGACATGGTCATGTTAGCAGCAATAGGCCCTGGTATCTCAGATGTGTGTCTGGCTGTTATGTGTTTGTAAATGTGTATATGATGGTATGTCACACTTTGTATCATCCAAATACACCCATTATATCCCCCATTAGCATACTGTAAATGTCAGGGGATGTTCTGCATGTACCATGTAACCTGGTACACACCTCACCCTAAACGCTGTGCGGTGTGTGCAATGTAAGCCACACACGTCAGTATCATGACATAGCTAGGTCGGGGTCTAGTCTCAGTGTTGCCAAGTAACAGTGTGCATGTATGTGGATGGGTCTACATCAGGTTGCAGGGTATACACACCTCAGCGGGCCACCTGTCCATGTGGTTCAGGCAATAACCGGTTTAGTAACCTGTGAAATGTGTTTGACTGTACCCCAGATATGACACATCCATGGTGTCAGCACAGTGACATACCCCGTTGTGGAATATGACTGCAGACCATCCTCGTGCTGACACATGTATACCTACAACACAAATGGATAACATTACAGAGACAGCAATCAACCAATGTTACTAACAGCTATTAATGCAGCATTGCTAGATGGCTACATTACCTGCCAAATATGCCTCACACTCTACTCACTACAACATGTTACACTGCAGTACTGTGGTACACTGCTGTACAGTCACTGTGTGCATCAGAACCATATCAGCCTGTCCCTGCATTGATGGTATGGAGGACAGGGATGTGGCACTGGCATCATCATATGCACAGGGCATCCTAGTGCTGACACATTTACACCTACAACAAAAATGGATAACATTATAGAGACCACAACCAATCAGTGTTACTAACAGCTATAAGGCATCATTGTTGGAAGGCTACACTACCTGCCAAATATGCCTCACACTCTACTCCCTACAACATGTTACACTGCAGTACTGTGGTAAACTGTTTTACAGTCACCGTGTGCATCCGAACCATATCAGCCTGTCCCTGCATCAATGATATGGATGACATGGATGGCGCACAGGTATCATCATATGCACAGGGTGTGTTGTTGGTTTGACAGAGGCTGAGGATGGGCCATACATTTGAAACCATGTGTGTGGGTGAGGGGTGTACTGTGGGGAGCTGAGCTAGATGATGTGGTGTGTGTAGGTATGGGGTTGCCCTAGGTGTGTTTGCATAGTGTGTGGGTATGCATGCACACAGTTCTGCCATGTGGCTGCCCTACACAGGTGTTTATGGACAGCTGCAGACCATACCTGGCAGGGTGTGCTGTTCACTACCTCCTGCCAGGGACACATGGACTGTGCCTGCCAGGGTTTCCATCAGCACATCCAGGTACATGCCTCGATGTGCTACGTTCACCTGCTGATGACATTTTTCCACTGGTACCAGGTCCCTCCTGGGACTGGCCAGGACAACATGTATGTGGCCTGCTGTGTTGTGGTGTGGAGAGCACACCCCCACACTGCCAGGGCTGCTACTGCCACTGTGGGAGCCCCTTGGTGTCCTGGCATGTCCACATTGACTACCAGCTGTTGGCATTGTTGGCCTATGTCCATGAGGCCATTGCCGCACTCCCACCACATGTTCAAGCACAGACAGACCACGGTCGGTGAGGGCCATCATCTCACCAGACCATCTATCCATGAACTCAGTTAATCCATGGATGGCACCAGCCAGTTCACAGGTGTTGTCATTTGAAGATGTGAGAGCAGCCCTCTGTAGCTTCAGGCCCTGTCTGTGGTAACGTTCTATACCTGCCTACACCGCCATGACAGCCTGAAACATGCTTCTGCTGGTACCAGCTATGTCGTCTCTGCCAGGGGCATGATGTCCAGCGTCCCTACCACAAGCACCCTGGGACATCTGCCTATGTGGTGGCCTGCTGGACCTCCAGCTATGCCTGCTGCAACCGGACACAGTAGGCATGGTTACCACACTTTCCTGTGCACTGCCACCGAACACCAGCTGTCGCTCCACTATGGCCACTGGTGATAAGGTGCATATAGGCACTGAAACTATGTGTGGGGTGGGTAGCTAAAAGGGGGATGTCAAATGTTGGCACAGTGTCAGCCCCTGACAACCCCACCTGTGCCTCAACATTATTATCATCATCTTCAGTGTCTGTATGGACACCAACATCAGACTACATGCAGGAGGGACCCTGACCCACCTCGCCACCTGTGGGGGGAAACAATAAATGCACTTTAAAACCTGTACAGCATTGCCTAACAGTACACACACACACACACACACACACACACACACACACACACACACACACACACACACACACATGCAGGTGAGGTTGCACAATGATAGTACACACAGTCCTCCTATTACCCATCTGCCAACATGCAGAACATATGGTACAGAACAGCATGCAGTTCAGCTATAATCAGTCAATGCTAGCAACAGTATACATGTGTGTGATGCATGTGTTGTGTCACTAGGTGATGCCCCTTCCCCTGGATACCACTGCACCCATGTACACAGTATTGCTGTGCACCTGTTCTTCACTCTGCCATGTACTGTGCATCACAACTCACAGGTGTGCAACCCATTGTGGAATGTGTAGTACTGTGTCAGTTATGTCAGCTTTACTTCTCACAGCCCCTATGTTTTTCATCAACACATACCGGGGATGATATGCGGACAGTTGTCATTGGTGAATGTCTGATGCCTGATTTACAGCTGTCAACAACAACAGACCATGTATGACCACTGCAATACTCTTACACTGACAACCATCAGAGCATACCATGGCTATGGGGGGTGTACACACGTGTATTGATTTTACACACACATCCTTGATCTGCCATGGGACCTTACCAATGCATATCTTAGAAGTATACGAGCCTGATATGTGACATATGTCCTATACTTTCACATGCAGTGTCTACAGATTGTGTTAGGTGTGCAGCTGCTGACCGCAATGCATACACACCATGTGGGCATATGTGTGCACACCCTTATCATGATGGTTTATTGCGCCTCTTGTGTGTACTACAGCAGTCACTGCTCCTGGCAGGGGTATACCAGCATGGGCCATCTGCATTTGCCAGTGTATGTTCAGTCTGCCCTACACATGTCCACCTATTCTGTATGACTGCAAGGTCTACTCATGTGCACATCCCATGGTGTTCACACACTGATGTCACTATTGCTGTGTGGGTAGGGTTATGGCTGCCACAGGTCCTGAACCTGACTATGTGTAGATTGAGCCATTCCTACCATCCTTAGGATCCCTGCTGCAGTGCACTGGTGTGTCGTGCTGAGACCCTCCCTCCTTCAGCTTTTACAAGTAAGCCCTACACATGTGTGTCACTTTGCAGTGTCCCATACACTGAACATCATATGTTGCAGCCTAGACCCAGCTGATAATATGGACTACTGTAATGCCTTATGCCATAATGTAGCTCTGCAGCAGTTGCCATTGTCCTACAGGTATATACACTGATGTTGCACTGTATATGGTTGTTGTTCCGAACATTTCACTACTGTAGGCCATGTCTACCACCAGTATGTTACCCCCTGTGGACACATTCCACAATGACAGGATGTTAGTTATCATGCAGGTGTCTGACATACCCTTCCAATACCCCATCATGGTCACCCCTGTGAGACCGTGCATTTCACAGCAATAATACATACACATGTACAGCAAGCCTTCAGGGTAGGTGTGTTAGATGTGTGCATGGAATATACCATCATCATTACATGCCCGGTGTGTTGGCAAGCATCTGCATAAAACATGCTCACCAGCTACAGGCAGCTGCCCTGTTGGTATCCTGGAGGGACCTACATAAGAGGGTGAGAGATGCAATATCAGTGGCAGTGCTACAGGGTGGGTGCATTATTACCATACATCAATGGTACATTCCCACGATACTACCACATCTGGACATCTGTTTATCACTACAATGCAGCAACACAATATTTCTATGACATGTCAGATATGCATGATCTACCTGTACCAATGCAGATGTTTACACAACAATGGTCTAGTGATGTGCCCTGTGTCCTTACCTGCAAGCTCCTTGGCCAGTATGTGGGTGACACCCAACTCCATGAAGGAGTCCAGTGGTTGTTGACTGTCCAGACAGGCAGGTGCCAGGAGGCTGACCAGGAGCTCCTCCACACGTGTCAGGTGGATATAGATGGCATGACCTCCCCCTGTGGTGAGTTGATCCCTCTGGACTGCAGCAGCATGCCGATGGGCATTGTGAAACAGGTCAGTACAATGATGATGGACCTGCTCATAACTGAGGTTGTGCAGTCCAACATCCTTGACCCTGTGAACTAGCTCATTCCACAGGGTGGTCCGCTCCTGCTGCTCATGTGCATGCCTGCCAAACAGCACTGGATAGTGCTGGATCATGTGTGCTATCAACACTTCATTCTCTGCATGGGAATAGGTGGGCAACCGTGCATGTGCCATCTTGGCTGAAAGACATAAAAATGGAAACAGGTCTGAGCAACTCATACAGCAAGGTTACCACATTTTGTAATACACATCTCTGTCCCCCACCATATCAACCTCAACAAACTGTACACACATCTCATTAGGTATGGCTACAGCTTAACTACCTGTTGGACAGATATCGTATTGTACCACACCTTCTGCTATGTGATTGTAGTCATGTCCCCTGTGTGGACACTATCATTGCTGGCCTGTTACAGACTATTCGCCTGCATGCCATTGTCAGGGCCACTATGGTTACATATATGCCAGTGGTATGGCTGCTCTGAGATTGGCAGTCTGTGTTATTGGGGATATATATAAATGCTGTTGGACATGTACTGGGATTGTGTACACTATTACTACCAACATATGTTCTATAACAGTGACACAATAACATGTATATGTTCTATTGACCAGCAGATCAACCTCTCCAAACCCATCTGCCCATGATACATGGCCACATCACATGTGTGTCCAAACCTGGGGCCTCCTCATGTACTGTTCCAGCAATACCATCAGGTAGAACCACCCAGGGGATGTTGTCTTCACCTCTCAGGGCACACACAGACATGTTCCTGTCTCCTGAGCTCAGGTCTAGGGTCTGTTCCATACCAGGCACCACAGACACATAAGGGATATGCTACATCAGTCTGAAGCACCCAGTACACATTCACAGGGCCAACATGCTCCTCCTGCTCAGCCTCCAGACCAGTCACCTTCAGGAAATGGACTGCTGTTGTGAGCAGCAGTGGGTGGGAGGCTTGTTCCCATTGTGCCCATATTGGGGCACATGGGGTGTCCACATCACAGACCACACACACACCATCCACAGTGTTTACCCACCACATGCATCACATACCATTCCTGTAGACTGTCCTCTATATCTACCAATCCTGACCACCTCCACATGTGTACCTGTTATACTTACCCATATTACCATATTCATACTTCACAGATGGGGGCAATGTGGTCCCAACAAGGGACTCACATGTGACATACCCGTCCATGTTGCACACACTGCCAGCTGTAGATATCTGTGTGTATTGCTATGTGTGGTGGTGCCTCGCACATAGCACACATCACTGTGGTAGTAATATAGGGGACATGTCTTTACATACATATATGTTCGTGTGTGTTTGTATATATGTAGACATGTGCATATAGGTATATATATCTATATATGTGTAGATATATGTGATGTATATATGTGCACATATATAGGTCTACACATGGGTATATGTATATTTCTGGACATACATGCTGATATACATATATATCTTTATTTACTATATATGTGACATATGTACACATATGCATACCTATATGTGGGGTACATTCAGGCATCAGCTCCACAATCTCTCCACACCTTCCTGCACAGCTGCACTATTCTGCCTTGCTACAACACAGACAGGTGCCACATATGGACATGGCCTGACATTAGGGTGGTATATGTAGGACCCGATTGCAGATAACCCTATTACACACCTATGGCATTCCAGTATGCTACATTACAGATTCATCCGAGTATCCTGCCTAGTGGTGGGCCATGGCTCCCACATGTCCATCATAATGGCTTTACTTTCACCATCAGCTATTGGCCACGTAATATACATACTTCCCATTATACAACACACACTATAATGGCTTACATCTTGTCTGTCTGTGCTGACCTGCACAGACGGCTATGGCCCACTACCCACAGGGACAGACACTATTGTCCATAGCAGTTGTTCAGTTGAACATCATCACAACAACACCTGATGGCACATATAAATCATTCCACATCATCTATCACATTATGATGGACTAGTACATTCTATTACATGTATATATACTTCACATACCTGTTGTGGGAATGATGTCTTCTTGAATGATAGCTGGCTAAATGCTTTTGACGTAGGCTTTAATTTTGCAGAGATTTGTCTTTTTTCTTCTCCTTCTTCTTCTTCTTCCTCTTCTTCTCCTTCTTCTTCCTCTTCTTTCTCTCTCTCTCTCTGTCTCTCTCTCTCTCTCTCTCTTACTCTCTCCTTTGAACAGATTGCAGCCTGGCTTTTGTAGGTGATGCGTATGATCAGGTGATGGCCTCTGCATCAATCAGTATCCTCCACTTGTGGTCCCTTTACCTTTCCTGTGTAATGCACATCCTTCCTGTGTGTGGGCATCAGTGTTACAGACAGCAGGTAGCAATACCTCTTACAGGAGAACCAGTACACTCAGGCCAGCTACATATTTCTAGGAGGTTCCAGAACACCAGCGACTTGCTTAATGTATGGCAACTGTTTTACACATATGGGCCTGTGTTCCAGCCTCTGTCTTCCACCTACATACCAAGCTTTGCACATATGACATGCTGTCAGGGGTTGTTCTGTAGTGGGCTGTGAGTATATCACTTTGCCATTGTTGCCATCAGTCCACTCCTGTTGTATCCCCCACACATACGGTGGGGCTGGGGCCATATATGTGTGGGCTTCACCTACACAATATATGTGTGCCCTTATGCACTCCAGAGGCCAGTGTATGTAACAGTGGTATATGGCCCTGTATTATTGAGTATGTGGAGGATGCACCAAAACTGCCTTAGGCTGTTACAAAATATGGGTGTATAAGGGGTGAGCTGCCTTAAGGTATCTGGATGTACAGTGCCATACAATTCACCTATATTTACATTACTTACATAAATTGAGTTGATGCAGGCCTACTGCCTCCTGCCATACAGGCTGTTCTGCTTGTCAGTGTGCTTGTAATGGTGTCAGTTATGCCTTGTTATGTAACAGTTACATCCCATTTGGTCAACTGAAGTCTACCACCTAGTGATTTTGTACACAATGTAGATAGAGGCTGCTGAACTACACACCTGCATTACTTACTGTTGATTGTTTAGAATCCTGTGGCCCAGTCTGTCTTTACTATTGTACAATTTGAAGGGCTTGGCCTGGACAGCAATAGTTGTGAACCTTTCCAGATTACTGTATTAGTATAACTGTTTCACAGTTGCATTACTCTGTTTATATGGATGTCAGTGTCTGAACAGCTATATTACATGGCATATAAAATAGTATTTGTACACAAATAAAGGTTTTCCATTTCTGCAAACCTGTGTGTGGTGTTTTATCCTATGACATCTCTGTGGGTATATGTTGCAGGTAATGATTGTCATTTGTATGGGTGGCCCACACAGTGTCCAGTTGTTAAGGTGTTAACTGTAGGCATAGTGTTATTGTGTGCACCTTCTACATATGTATCTTACTGTACATATCTCTGCGTATGTGTAGTCACATGTATATCTACATATACACACACATATATATATATATATATATATATAGATAGATAGATATTATATATATATATATATATATATATATATATATGTATATATATATATATATATATATATATATATATATATATATATATATGTATGTATATATATATATATATATATATATATATATATATCTGTATCTGCATATATGTGTCTGTGTATATGTATCCTGGGGATGTTGATAACTTCCACATTTTACATTTCCTATGGGAGCCAGACTGTACTGCATGATATGTGACCAATACCAGCCTGACATCATACAGGTGGTATGTAGTACTGTTAACATCTTGTCCCTATGTCGTGTCAGGTCCTGGTTATGGGATCTGCAACACTTGGTAGTGTATTGCAGGGCAGACGTGTTTGGCTGTGGGGGGGTATACCTGATCGTACAAGACGTATATTGTTTGGGGCATCTCAACCCCATTAACGGTGCATGTAGACATATATGTTTTAGTTAATCTACCATTGTTATCTACAGATGTATGGCCATATATACCTATATATATATATATATATATATATATATATATATATATATATATATCTGCTTACATACATATATATATATATATATATATATATATATATATAAAACTATGTCCATATATACCTACATAGATATATATCTGCTTACATATATGTAATTTGCTGTGTATATGTAGACATATAGGTGTAGACATATATATGTGTCGATGTAGGCATTTGCATGCATATATGTTCGTATATATTTATATATATGTATTTATATATATATATATATATATATATATATATATATATATATATATACATATATAGATATGTTGTATCTGTTTACATATTAATATATTTACACACACACATACATCTAAATGTTGGAATACATTCTTTGTACTGTTGCATGACTGGGCTGGATGATATGTTTTTGAAAACATCAGTGTTATGCATATCTGGCATGGTTTAGTGATAAATCACTTTGTCTATGGTGTGCAGGGTCCTGGGTTTGAGCCTTGCTGAGGCTGTTTATTTTGTTGCTGGGCAGAACATGGGCCATTGGATACAGAGTGATTAAGGCACTTTAAAGCAGTTGTAAGTGGGTTTGCATGGGTTTGCACAGAGGTAAGCACTGCTAACTTCCGGTTACAGTTTCTTATACTCTGTTAACTTCTGAATTGCTTAACCTGCGTAGGCATTGCTTACCCCCATGCAAACAGGCTTAAACCTGCTTACTGCTGCTTAAAAGTGCTTACTTCCGCTTACTCCCGTGCTAATTTCTTTAAAAGAAATGAAAAAGAGGTTGATAGGAAAGTGGTGAAAAACGGGGCACAATGAGGGAAAGACAGTAGGCAATATAGCCAGGGATGTGCAGGAAGGGTGTAGGGAAGGCCCATAGCTGCCCATTTCTTCTACAGCAACAGCTGTGCATATACACTGAATTTGGAGGTAGATTTGGACACTCAAACCCCCGGGAGAGAGGTGAAGACAACAATAATAAGTTGTGATGCCAATTAGACTGGATTACATCCAGTGAGCACGTGTGTGAAATGGACAGCTACGTATGGGGTGAGATTTTTTTGTGGGAACAAATTGCCCCTTTTTTTTTCCAGGTGAGAGTGGGATTTTGGGGAGGGGTAGTAGGTATATTTGGGGAGGTAGGTTGGGTAGGTTAACAGACAAGACAAACAAGATGCATATGGGGCAGTATATGACACATGTGGGGGGTAAACACCTTGATGGGGAGGGGTGTTGGGATATTGGAAGCCCACAAGCCCCCTAGTGGTTACAGTGGGACTGAGGTCCCTACCCATGGGCAGTCACCACTGCACCTTCAGAGCCCCGAAGGTGGCTGTGCTGGGGGCTGAGTCACAGAGCCAGGCTGACTCTCTAATCATGACATGTGGCTCTTGAGCTGGCATAGAAAATCATCAAACTGCTGGTTGATCTCTCTATGCACCACAACCCCGACTTGGTGACGGGTGACAGGTGCCCGTCCGGGGCCACTCCCAGGGGGGAGTGAGCCCCATCCCCTGAGGTGGTTCCACCCAAAGGTGGTTCCGGACCAATGGACAGGGAGGTCCGGGGTTGGGCCCCAGACATCCTGGTGCCCGGTGCCACGGCCAGCTGAAGTAGGACAGGTGGGTCTGCTGGGACCGGCCTTCCCAAGCGTGCTATAGTGTTTATATTTCATCATCATATATGGGTTAGTAATAGTCAACACATTCCAGGGTTAGGTATAACAGCATGCATAGATATTCCCATTAACCCAGACACCAGATGCGGAATAGCTGCATAGCAAACAGAACACATGCATATATGGGACCACAGTGGTAATAAGTACAGCATGCAGGTACATTGATGGCACCATGCCACCAATGTTGGAATAATTCAATATAGCACATGGATGGGAACCATGAAAATATTTATCAAACAATTGGACATTATCAGAGTCATTACATACCAGTTGGGGTGGGTATGTTGATTATTGTTGGAGATATGGTGGGGGGAGAGAAAGATGTCAATTAACAACTAGTGTATTCCTGTAGTCCACATTACTTTCCCAGTCAGTGCTGTTATCTGTATCTTACAAGTCTTACTACACTACCCTATGGCCTTAGTTTGGACAGTGATATAGCTGTCGTCATCATTTCACATGAACCGGTTTTACCTGCAGTATACACCTCTTACCTGGTATACCTGTGGAGGGAATGTTTGTTAACACTAACTGTTTGTACACATACTCCTGGTTTCCGGGTTGATGTTTTGCACTATGCTATCCAACTCTTTCTGCACAGACTCTGGCCATGTGTTGACCACATGCTGGTGTGCCTGGACATATCTAGAATATTGCCCTCTTCCACTTTTAGTGACCTGACATACACATATACATGCTTTCCTATACAGTTATAGTATGTAGCACAGTGTGGGTGACAGTGACCAGTGATACTTTATTATTCAGAGAAACTGCAACACTCACAATTCCCTACAATACCAGAGTGAACAGTACCAGTACAGGTTATAATGGTCTGTATTTCTCAGCACAGTGTTCGTATCCAACGTACCTGTGGGAGCAACGTTTGTCAGCACTACCTGACTGTTGCCACACAAAGTTCCAGATTACACATTAGTATTATGTACATACATCTCACTCTGTTACTGTACACACTCTCGTCACAGCTTGACAACACGGAAGTGTAGACAGGACATACTTGAAATATTACTGTCCTAACAGTTTTGGGGGTTGCTGCAGTAACAGGTGTGTTCGCATGATATTTGACGATCACTTGTATTCCCTGTTTGCTGGCTAAACATCTGGGATCATCCCACAGACTTACCAGGGGGACAGGCAGCAGGTATGGGCACAGATACTGGACATTCTGGCCTCATCTGTACAGTTGTGGGGTATGCATCTGTATGCAGCCTAATTCCACTCCCAGGATTCAAACCATGGCTGTATCTGCTACAACTTAAACACGGTCCATCACAGTTGTGTCTGCTAAAGACTGTTATATTTTCAAAAATATATTGAAGACATAAACCACACATTATCTTTCCAATTAAGTTATGGCTTTCGAGTTAATTTAAATTTATAATTCCACACCTTCCCTAATATAGATATGTATAGAGTCATTTCATGTCCATTTGCTTTATCCTTTTATGGGGGAAATATCAAGAATGCAAAATCAGAAACATATTCTTAATTAGAATAAAAAATATAATTTTTGTATCCCAAAAAGTGTATGACCGGGAATTGGGAAAGGGCATGCAGAAATTAAGTTTGCACCTAGAAGCACATCCTAACTACAGTTTATAACTAAATATCTATCATAGTTGCCCAATAAGTTTTACTAGAAAATGTCAGACTCTTTCAGGGATATCATCTTGTATTAATAGTCTCCACCAAAAGGTATACATGGCCATTAGGATGTGTCAGGCCACTTCTTTATGTGTGAGTAAGCAACTCCTGCTTAAAATGGTGGAATGCAGTCTATGTTCAGAATTCAACTTCATTGTATTTTATTGCATTGTATATGACATTTGAAGACTTTTAATTTTAAAGAACTAATAACACAAAGTGCTTATTCAAAATAGCACTTCTGTCTTCTAGCAACCTGAGTTGCCAATAGCATTCCATCGTTTCTAGTTGTCTGTTGAAATCACATCTCCCAGTATCCAAAAAGACTTGATCCAAGATGTCAAATACATTATTTTTAATTCTTACATACAATGTTGTGTTTGTATAAGTCATTATTTTTATGTTTCATTTTATTCTGTATATGTGTTCATATATTCTTGCCAAAAATGTTCTGTTGGTCCCCTGAACATAACAGCTTTCACAAAATGAACAGGCAGCAATGTAAATGACTCCACAGCATTGCATCAAAATGTCCAAGTGGTCCAACTGACCTACCTATATGGTGTAAATATACAGTATGACTGTTACTAATGTATCTGCCCATATGACATCCATAGCAGAAGTATTTTCCATTTGGTTTATTGGTTGCCATGTCTTAATAAAGGAGGCCTGGTTTCAAGAAGATACATTAAGTTAATACTTTTTTATTAAAAAAATAGTGGTCTAGTCCCAATGACCTTAGACAGTTCTGTATTATCAAGTATAATCTTCCAACTGTTTGTCAACATTTTTTGATTTCATCACTACTCATAGCCGAACATAAAGTAATGACAAAATAAAATTAATTTTACATTTTTTAACTTATTTCCAAACACCCCATATTTTAAAATAGGTTGAAAGCAAGTCTCAGTTTTACTAGCAATATCATTACCTGTGAATCCACCATATTCTTCCAGTAGCCTCATTCAAAGAACAATTCCATAAAAATTCTGGGGCCAGATTCCAAAAGACTGATACAGCCCTGTGGAATGTGCTGACCTCAGCACAAAACTTACACTAAGCTGTTTAATAGGGTAGCAGATGAATGTACCACTGCTGCTGAGTGGAAGGGAAACCAGAGAAGTGAACTAAGTCCAACACAATAATAGTTATTGTGTAGAAACTGCTAATATAGCAACCAATGCTAGTATAAATTTTTACCATGTAAGTAAGCAACACATTATTCTATGTCGTGTAATTTTGCAGATTCTATCAATATTTGCAGGATGTTTAAAAAAAGTGTATGCTTTGTTTTAGAGAGGTGGCATATATTGCATTGTGGCACAGCTTTAGGTTTACAACACGTAAATAATCAACAATAAAGATCAGTGCATGCCCTGTACTTTTCTGGATTCTGTTGCAATCTGCAAAAATTAAAAAATATATATTTTCTATTTTAATGTAGATTACAATGCCACATCACCAGCATTACAGCAGCCGTTTTATCTAATACAGTAGTCAGGAGTGGGACAGGACAGAGAAACACAAGTAATGCACACATGACAAGAAATGGGGGAGACAGGATAGTAGAATTTGGCTGAGGATAAAGAAGAGGGAAACACATAATGGAAGAATGCAGAGGAAGAGTTAGATGGCCACACATATGTTTTGGTGGAAATAGTTGTGTTTGTATATTTTTTAAGAAAAGAAGGATCAGAGAGTCACTGTAAAAAGGAAGAGGAGATAAGGGTGAGTAAGAAACATGCAGTAGAAAGTATACCACAAAACAGATAAAGATAGGTATTATACAAAGGGGGAAGAATGTGGGACACAAACAATAAACATGCAGACTGCTCATGCAGGTCATGGAAAGCTATAGTCCACCTTGCAAAAATACATAAACTGATGCGGCAATACATGCAACAGCTTTGCTCTGTTGTTGTCACTTGTGTTACCCCCTTACAACTGGATCTGGAATGACTGCATGCATGTAATAGGGAGCAATACTTGTGCAAAAATGGCAACACAACACAGACTCACATATATCTCTAAAATGTCTTTGGCTGGCAGCTCCAGACATATCCACAATATACATAGTAACCCGCAGGTCACTGAGATCCACACAAATGAAAGATCACATAAGCAGAGGTCAGGATAGAACCACCAACCATACAGTACTGTGGCAAGTATATGTCCACTTAGACAAATAGCAGTTCTGAATTATATTTTACAGGACAAATGGCTTTCTTACCATCAAAGTGAGTAGCAAACTATTTTAGCAGCTGAGTAGAAAAGTCACAGTTTAGATGCAGTAAATGTCACAGTCCTACCACTGCAATGACAGAGGAAAGCTCTGCCGTTAGTGATTAACTTTCATGCATGCAGCATGTCTGGCATGTTTATTCCTGATATGCTGCAATCACATGTTCTACAAAATCATACACAATAGTATGTCCCAATGCATTATGGTCATGGTGATGTGAGCACACATTAAACACAGCACTGTAGCACAATACCACAAATGTGATAACTCATGTATATTACCACAAAATCAGTACTATGTACAGTGAGGCCAAGTGAGATATGATAACACTGCGGAAAAAACACATATGGATTTTATGTCTACCTACTGAAATGTTGCAACTCATAATTCTGAGTGCCTACACTATGACAAAAAAGGCTGAAAATGCTGAGATTGTCATACCTCAAAGAAAAGGGAATATTCTGAGATATGGTCATCTTGGATTTAGTATATGTTAGTCCTCTTTTTTGGCCCCTGGGTCTCAGCATTACTGGACTTGCTATGGGGGGTCCTGACATTTCAAATGGTAAACAGACTTTATGCATATGTCAACATTATGTCTGCGTGGTGCACATTTTGACCCCTACAACACAATACTGCCAATCTCACATGAAACTGTCACAAAGATGTGCAGTCATACATCATACCATCGCAGACAAATGCCATGCATATGTGTATCATATGGGCAACAATTTTTCTCTATGGGAATGACAGTGGTCACATGCATACCCCTCATATAATGCACAACCATCATTGTGAAGAATGCTTACAGTGAATAAGCATTATGGTGATGTCAGCAGCAAAGCATCAAACATGCATATGCCTGTTAACATAGAATAAGGTCAATATGCTACTGATAATCAGTTTAATAGTGGCACCTACATGCTGCAGAAGATGGTAAATTTATGTAACATGCATATGTGACTACAAGTAAGGCATATGTTTGTGTAAAGTAGATACACAACACAGTCATGCATAACACAAATCCTGTAAGAAAAATAAGTGCATTTAAAAATGAGAAATACTAGCATTTCATTTTCTATATATATTGTTGCTATCACAATTGCAAAACAAATACACCTGTATCATGCACGTGTGGGAAGGGAAATTAAGGGGTGCATGTACGAAACCCTATCTTCCACCACAGTGTGAATTTGCATGCATGTACAACACACATATGGCTGATAATGGCCAGAGGAGGATGTGCTGTAACTGTGTGTTCTATGTGAATGCATCATGCAGAAAAGTAACATCATTGTGCAGAGATAAATGTAACCAGGGGCAACACACACTAAAAATGTAGATGCACTGTAACCCATGCTCAAGTACACAAACATCTAGACATTTGCCAAAATAATATTAGGACACAGCAGATGTGCATGACACTGAAAGCACATTAAGTAGTACTGCAGCTAACAGTAGTGGTGGTGCAGACACACAGTCCTGTTAGTCTGAAATGCACCTGTAACATGGCACACATCAATGTGATTGAAAGCTTGTATATCTGCAATACAAGGGGGAAGTACACCACACACAGATGAGATGCTACATATAAAGGACACAGAGTCATATGTAGAATTACATAATAACTGCACATACAGGTGAGAAGTGTCTCTCTGGTACATACAATTATGATACCAGTGGCCTCACCCTATGATGTATATGACAGTCCCCAAAGATACAAAATGCTGGCAAAAGAAGTAAAAAAACCTACAATTGAATCATTGCCATCACCTCAAGTGCATCATCACAGTACTACATGAAAGAAGAATATCTGCACTGAGCACACTATGAGGAAAGGCAAATGCATGCCATACTCTAGTAACAGTACAACTACACAGTTGTGCACGCTCTGTCAATATGACAGGAATGTGGATACAGGCACGAGTCAAGGGAGACAGTACTTAGATGTTGTCAACCATGATCATAGAACACAGAACTACAAATAATAGCAAGAGGTATACAGACGTGTTAGTGCTGCACTCATGCAGATGTCAGTGGATAGAACAATGGATGCCTGTCCCACACCCATTGAAAAGGAATGCAGTGTATGACTCTGTTAAAGGAAAGGTTAGATGTAAATACTGTAAACGACAAAATATCTGTCAGCACACAACTACTATTGTTTTATATATATATATATATATATATATATATATATATATATATATATATATATATATATATACATCAATCAGAGCTACACTGTGAAATGTGCTGCACAAAAGGGCATGCTATATCATAAGCAGTAATAGCCATCTGACATGTAAAGCAAATGGTGACACGTCACTAGGTACTATGGTTGAGCATCATGTGGCATGACATAACTTTAAAAAAGGAAAAGCACAACTGCCATATGGAGTAATGTGCAAAAATATTTGCTAATACAGTAATGCCCTCCAAATGTGGCAAACACATGCTGGCAACATTACATGAGAAGAACACAAAGACTATACTTACTTTCTGGAGGAACCACCCTGGTTGGATCAAACTTCATGAATAATCTCCATTGTTATATCCCTAAAGGAGTCACACATGGCCTGTGCCATTTCCTGTTCCTGCATTTGTGCCCAGAATACATCTGATACAACATCCTGAATCAGGTCTTTGACTTCAGGTGGTGGATGCTGTCTTTGATGTTTTACAGAACTAGCTGCACCTGATGGTCCTGGCCTCACATCATCCTCACTATCATGTGCTGCCTTCTCCTCTGACTTGGATTTTGCAGACAATGGTCACTACCATTGACTCCATCATCATCTCTGGTTGGGGTGTTCATAGATTATAGATTCATAGGAGAATACTAGGATAACTTCCCTGAAGGGCCATTTTAAGCCTAGTCAATAACTCAACATCAAAATCAAACCCTGTACTTTGTGTCTATGAAGTGAAAACCTTAACCACTTTTCCAAATTTACCCCCACATGCCAAATCTACCCACACACAAATGAGGCCAGCATCTGTTTGCCATATTCTGAGTGTTAGCTGATGTTATGGACTCTGTAAAATGAAATAAATAAAAACATTTTGAAAAACTGTGTCACATGTTATTACATTGCCATAGTGATATGCATATAAATATTTAAGAAAAGCCCATACCCAGTGCTGCCATGCCAATTATATTATGCAGCTGTTACACAGATGTGCAATGATGGGAACAAGTACATGATAAACTATGTGCTTAACTATAAAATACCATAGCCACAGTCAAGAATCCACATTCTCATTACACACACTTGTTTGGCAAGACTATATGCCATGATGAATATGATGTGTAGATAACAGTACACTACCATGTCATAAAATATACATCAAAAATTATTATCCTCTACAATACTATGTCACCACTCTCATACATAAATGCAGATAAACAGACACAGAAACACAATATGTGACTGAACAGTAGATATATATGCAAGTATGTATATAGACAGTATGCACAGGAGGTGTGACCTTATCTGTATTCAGGACATAATTCCTCTAATGTATTTGCTGCTTCATGTGATTTATCACCATGGATGTCAGGCATACATCCTATTACCTAAGCATGGATTTATGCTGTGCACACTGCATACTACATTGATGTGTGTAAATGATATGACCATGACATTAACATTTTATATCGAGAGCATACATAGTAAGAATATTTGCTAGGATGACATGTATGCAGGACACATCAACAGTAATCAGCATTTTGCAGATAACACACATTAATATGTTCTTGGGTATAACTTCAAACTAGTATAGCAACACATGTGCCACGACATATGTAACAATGTTCAAAATTGAAACTCAGCTACAAATATTGAGTAACTCAATAATTAAGTGTGAAGCAAGGAAATACCATACTGGAATATTGAAAGGATAATGCTGAGTTAAAGAGCAACAGCAATGCTGCACCATGTGAAACATGTCACCAACAATTATGTACGCCATGTTGGTAAATGTGGAAGGAGTATATATACTTTATGTATACCTCATGTGTCAGCATGTACACAAATGCTAGTCTCATTTTGACATCCACAACCATCCACAGAATAGAAAAATGACATTTAACTATACAACAAACACATAATATAAGATGCCGACTTTAAGATTAATTAATATGACACTCCAGTATTTTACACATACAAACAAGTAAGACTGTCATTGTCATAACAAATATGGAATATTAACTCATAATAAATAATGCTGTATGTTTTACACTCAAAGCTTAACACTTCTCCTATAGCAAATAACATACACACATTCACTTCAAAAATTCAGTGTCTTGCATACATTCTGGTATCACAAGTAAATTTAGGATTGTTAAAGTCAGTTTAAGGTGTATCATGAAGAAGTAAACATGTACATGACTGTATTAGCAACATATTTCAACATATGCTTTCTGCATGGTACAGTAATTTAGATGCAAATGTGTAGAGAGCTGCATTGTGGGTTGAATAAGTCATAGTGCCATACCATGGTATTGCCACTGCAGTAAGATTCATTGCTCTGATGGTAATGGCATTGAAACTGAGGTACCAAGACTCCTGTGGCATGTATTCTATTAACCTGCATAACCTCATATGTCCTTTATGTTACTGTCTTTTATGTTTTTAATGTTGTTGTGTACTGCACAGTGTCAGCCACACATCAAGCAGCACAGTCATTCCCAGATGAGGACATGCCAGGTAAGCGTACCTCTGTCAGTCACACTAGCATGATGTTAGAATCATTGCGACCATTTTTATTGATGACTTTTTCTCTCAAGCAGGAGCATCACATTGTTCACAGCCAAGCCAACTAAGTATGTACATGATTATATTCTGGTTGATTAGAGGTCAGTATATTTCATGTGATGCTTGGACACACTTGCTCTTCTGTACATTTGTGTACTATGTGCTTTCATATGTTTATCTATGTGCTTGCAGCCCATGTACTACACATTTCTTCCTTGAACTTGCCAACTGATCCTGAGACAGGGCATGGTGTAATGCAAACAGTACAGTCCGTGACACACAGGACACTCCACCTGGGTTAACTTTGTCAAGTCCAGGTGACAAGGTGAACTGTTTAGTCCACAAAACTCACACGAAAATATAGCTCCAATGAATTTAATAACACAATAAAGCTTTCGGGCTAACCACCCTTCATCAGTACAGTTAAAATGAGACTTTCCTTCTTTTTAAATAGGAGATAATTAACATCACATGATCCAGCCAGCCTATCCAAAAGAAAATTTTCTACAAAAACTTTTTAAAAAGGACTCTTAAAATTCTAAAATCATATATTAAATGTATTATATAAAAAATATAAAATATAAAAAATAATGAACAACCAATAACAGGTTATTGAGATTTACAAAAACAGAGGAGAAGTTTTCTTATATTATTCAATTATAATTATATTATCTCTCTGTTTTTTTACCAATATTGGTTTCAAGCTCACTGCATTAAACCTTAAAAATAATTTTAAGTCAGTTACTGCCTGTACAATATTATCTCCTACTGTAGGAATAAATTTAAGTCCTCTATTTAGGACATCTAGTTGCATTGCAGTTAATGTTATTGAGGAGAGATTAACAGTACATTTTCCCATTTGTATCATTGTCATACTAGCTTGTTGAAGTACGCTGGGCTGTTGCTTTTCCTTTTCACGCCGCCCATTGCCTGTTGTTCTTCCCTTTGCATCGAGCGGTCTCTCCGTTGAACTACCTGCTGTATAGGTACCTTTTCGGGAAGCTTTAATTGAAAAGGGGAAAAGGAGTTATAGTTAAATTCAATGCATCTCCATTGTTTACTGAAGTTTTCTGAATCAGCTGTTGTTCCTTTGATACTTTTGGACATATTGAGCTACTTCCGTTGACTCTCTCTTTATTTCCTGAAGTCAATGCAGTCTCTGTTGTGACGTCATCCAAATTTTTCGGTACTTGTTGATTGGAAAGTGCTGGTGAATGAATCTCTACAGCCACTTCTCGATTAGATGATTGCTGTTCTAACATTAAAGGAGCAGCATCAGTACTTGTTTTCTTTATTTTATTTTTTTCTTTGACACGTTTATTATTGGGAATTATAAGGGAAGAGCAACAGGCAGCGGGCAGCGTGAAAAGGAAAAGCAACAGCCCAGCGTACTTCAACAAGCTAGTACGATGATGATACAAATGGGAAAAGGTACTGCTAATCTCTCCTCAATAACATTAACTGCAATGCAATTAGAAGTCCTAAATAGAGGACTTAAATTTATTCCTACAGCAGGAGATAATATCGTACAGGCAGTAACTGACTTAAAATTATTCATTCGAACTGTAAGTCTTAAACTAATGTTTAAAGACATGAATGTAGAAACTCCTGCTTGTAAAAAGTTGAGCACTTTTTCGCCAGAAATATGTCCTATACTGACAGCCTTTATGAATGTAGCTGAGAATGAATTGAGAACGTATTATTCTAAGGCAAAAAGAAACAGGAATATAATATGACGTTTGATGAATATAAAGCATTGCAATTCTTAGAAAGAGATGATAAAATTGTTATAAAACAAGCTGATAAGAGGGGAGCAACTGTTATAATAGATTGTGAAAAATAGTTTGAGTCCTTTAAAATGATGTTAAGTGAAGAAAGTATGTTTAAACAAATTTCTTTTAGTGTGGTGAAGAAACATATATCAAATATAAATATGTCTATTTGTGACTTACAACTAATGTAGCATAGGCAATTTATTCCTCAAGAGCAACAGGCACTTTATTTTTAGATGAAACAATGGAATATAAAGGTGTGTGCTAGCAGCAACCTCTTCATTAGTTACAGATCTCTTTAATGTGGAATTTTTAGATGACTTTTACTTCTGCAGAGATTGTGCATATTTACTGATACTGGTGGATTGTAGAAGTTTGAGTAGACTTTTATGATGGAAATGTTCTGAATTGGGCAGTTTTGTCATTATTGGTGCATGCATTTTGTTTCATTGTTTATTGGAAAAATGTTCAAATCAATAAATTTAAAATGCTGTCTAACAACTGTACTGTATTATACAAGGAATATTAATGTAATATAATCAGGAAGGTGTATCAAATAATACATGTACGTTTCCTGTGCAAGGGGCCTATGATTTGAAAACAGCCTAAAGTTAATCTTTATCTGCCACTGGTCAGATGTATTTTCTTTGAATGTGGGTTTTAATGCTGTTTCAATGAATGTGAGTTTCAAGGGCAGAGAAGTTGTAATGCTGCCTATTTTTATTGTGAAACTGCATTGCTTTTTTTAGCAGATGTCTATTAGTGTTTGTGTTGTAAAATGTAAAATAAAACTTTTAAATGAAACCAAATCATCATAGAAGCAAAGCAGTATGGATATTACAGTGTTTATGGTAAATGGGGCGAAATAGACAAGTACAGCTGCAGGGGGGAAAGCCCCATTCAACCATGATTTTGTGAGGGGGACGGGCGGCAAACTCAGTCCTGGCTGAACTATACCTCTCAACTGTCCAGATTTTTGCAGAATTAATAGATTTTTCGTTTCTTATTTTTAGTTTGTTCCTTGTAGCATTTGTGGTTTTCTGGCAAATCATTTAGGAATGAAGTCACTAAATAGTGACAGGCATTGAGTTTCAGACTTCATACCCTTCAGAAAAATGCATGCTAAAGCAAGACCTGTTATTCTGTCAACTGTCTAAGTTTATACAAGAGCAGTTTTTAGTACTGTTTATATGTTCCCTCAATATATTTGGCCTTGTCCAGATTTCCTGTGTTAAGAGCTTGAGAGGTACAAGCAAATAAATCGCTTTAGAGAATTAGGTATATCCAAACCTCTCAACTGCCCCCAATTTTGACTCAAAATGTTGCTCTCCCCCTAATAATCCCTCCACAAAATGACAAATTTGGAAGAAAACATGGAGGGTTTACAATTAATAAATAATTGTAATGAGCAGAGTAATAGATTACTTTTAATTTCAGAAATGCATGTAGATTCTGTTATTTTGTCAGCTGCTCAAGTTAACAGTACTAATATTAAACGTGTCCCTTCTTTGACAGCTTCCCAGCTCTATTGTGTGGCTATTTTATATTTTTGGATCACATTTTTGCTCTGTTTTTCATAAAATTGTGGTTTTCTGGCAAATTAGTGGCAAATTATTAAAGATTGAAGTTAGAAAATAATGACAGACATTTGAGTTTCAGATTTCATACCCTTCAAAAATTCATACTAATGCAAGACCTAATTATCTTTCTAAGTTTATAAGAGCAATATTTAAAAATTCTCCTTATTTTTGGGCCTTTGTCCCACTTCTATTTATGGCTTTGTCCAGATTTCTTGCTCTGTGGTTGAGAGTAATGACAAATGTTTCAGGGCCATCACCGTCAGCCAGAGACATTTCAAATTGTGACATACTTGTTGCACCCCACTCCCCCACATAGTGACTCTGGATGTGTCCAAGCAAGGCAAGGAGCAGTTAGGCAGTGTAAGTGTGCAGAGTATCCTCCCATCCAAGGTAGACACAAGTACTACAGTGGCTTTTCATCTGTCCTTGATTTTGCAGAATGTTCTGGTTTTCTGTCATATTTTTATACTGTTGATTTACTTCTTCTTATTCAGAAAATGCATGTTGTTGCAGAGCCTGTTGCTCTGTGTTTAGGTAGCAATGCTTTAATGACCATCAGGTAGGCTTGTATGAGACTGTAAGATGCAGGTACACTTTAATAAGCATACTGTTAATGAATTACCAACATTGAAAGCCTTTTTGCTGTTGCCATGCAGATAAAATTTACATAACTAGACTGCATATAAGCCTTAGGTATTGAAATGCATATGACAGTATTTGTAATAAAGGACAGGATTACAGTATTTTCAGAAGCTCATTACATTGTTGGAGACTTGCAGTAATCTTTGCAGGCTTTACTTGTAAACTAAACAGAATGCCAAGCTATCATGTGTGGTCCATAACCTGTGCAGTAATACTTTAAGCAATTTATCTTGAGCTTGTTTCTTGTTTGCTGTTCATTTTTTACTTTGATCATATTTTCCCCATGAAACAAGTAGATAGTTATTGTCAGGCAGCAGGTCTTTTTTGGCTAAGAAACATTTTTACAAGTGGGGGTATCACAAAGATTGCTAATTTCAGCATGTTGCTTGATACTTTTATAAAGCTGAATATAAATTATAATTAGAACTGCAGTGCAAGGAGAAGTAATTTGAGTTGAGTACTGCTTTTTTTATACTTGATTTTGACTGGCATTCCAGTAATGTATTTAAAAAGTAATTTCGCAACCTTTTTGTTTCCATCTAGATTTTAAGTAAGCTGCCATGTAGCCAATGCATTAAAATATTTTTTTTCTTCTACACTTCATTTTGTCTTGATTGGACTCTCATAATGACAGTTTAGCACCCAGGATAGTGTATTTAATTAAAGTCCCAGTTTTTATGCTTTTCAGCATGGCCACACCCCTTCCCTTTGGCCCCACCCATTCAGCTGTCTCCTGCAACCCCTCTTTGATTTGAAGTCACCAGCCTCCACTGGCTTAATGATGAGGCTACCTACAGGGCACACTACATGAAAATTAAGTACCAGGCACCTCTTTGCATTAATGTAATGTTCTGTGTCATTACTGGTGGGGAGATTGAATGGAATATGGATGCAATCAATTGCATCAAGGACAAAGGGGAAGTTGGCAATGGCATACAACTTTTCATTGCAGCCTGATGCTCCTTATGTGCTGCTGGGAAGTGGATGAATTTGTTTGTTTTCCTGAACATAACTGCCAGGAACTGTCCTAGTACACAACTAGCAGCTGTCTAGGACTCAGCCACACATTTTTTTCTACTGGAACTAGATTGCCCCACAGGCTGCATGAAGACATTTGGGGTGCACACATCCTACATAAAGCCTGCACCAGCTCTCTGCCTAATCTATATCTGGAAATTGTTTCATGATCAGAGAGCTGCACTAACTGAAGCCTGGCTTTGTGTTGTGCTGGCTGTCCACAGATAGAAAGTATTAGCAGATCATCTTATAATATAGACTGGAAAACCCTGCCCTGTTCAAGTGTATTCACATCAACTTGCATTTTATAAGGTTTACTGTGGAATTTGAATTAAATTTGAGCAATGCAGCATACATTTTAATAGAAATTTTCAGCAAGTGTGTCCTCCACCAAAAACTGTTTAAAAGTGTTGGTACACCCTGTTGTCACATTTTACTGTTGTCAGGTGCACATGTCATGTTTTGGAATCAGATGCAAGTGTGCACAGTCCATAATTATCCTATGACATAATCATTAGCACATGCACTTGACTTTTGGTGGTTCTTAGACCGGTATCCACCCTTAGTTTACTGAAGTCTTCCTTCATTACACTGCATATACATTTTTTTCTTTTCAAGCCAGGCCCTGATTTCTTCTTGAAAATGCTGTCATCAGATATGAGCCTAGAAATTCTAATTATCTGACTTTTCATGACATTTTCCTTCATATACCAGAGGTGGCAGCTATTAGCATGTAAATCATTTTGTAATAAAAGTGGAATTTTTGCGAATTCTAGAATTAACAATGCTATGCATAGAATTAAAAGAAATGCTGACATCTAAAAATTGTACTCTCTTGGCCAATTTGCCTCTTACAAATAAAAGAAAAGAATAACTTTCTTCCATCTCCCCTTTAAAATACTTCACAATGATTCACAGTGTCATCCATGATTTAAAAACAAATCATCAATAAAACATTTGCAAAACTTCATATAAAAAAGTTCAAGTTTGTCCAACAATTCATATTCCCGCCAGACTGAAGTAAATTAGGAAAAGATGGAGACATCAAAGACTTAATAGGTACACCCCATATCTGTTCAAAATATTAATCTTTATAGTACAAAACGTTGTTACCCAAAATCAGAAGTCAAGAAATGTTACATAACTGGGCTATTTATTATTTATTTTATGCTTGCTGCATTGGAGAAAACAGTCACATGATTGTGTTACATATGCTATTTAAAGTGTATTGATCATGTTTTCATGTAACAAACAAACCTTCAGAGCTGGATATACCCTTATCATATACAACACCAAAATATACAGTTTTTGGTGCTTGAACTGTATTGCGTTTGCATTTCATTTTGCTGATAAGGATGGCTCCCTGATTTTTTTTCTCAGAGCTGAATATTCCTGCCTTGACATCGCAAATGCCTGAGCCCCCAGTGCCGCACTTAAATTATTCCACAGGCTACTGTATTCCCATGTTAAATATATCAGTAGAAGTTTCTTTCTTTCCAGAAAGACAATCTAGGCCTCCCAACAACCACAAGTATGCACAGCACCTGCCATCCCTCCTATATTAAAAAAAAACTAATGAAAACATACACAAAAGCAACATTCAATGAAACAGGAACTTGACATGAAGTCTCAGCTCCTGTTTCATTTCATTAAACTGTAACTCTATAAACTAGCAAGTATTCCCATATATATATATATATATATATATATATATATATATATATATATGTGTGTGTCTATCTATATCTATATATATATATATATATATATATATATATATATATATATGTACTGTACACACACACACACACACACACACACACACACACACACACACACACACACACACACATATATATATATATATATATATATATATATATATATATATATATAATTACTAACCTTGGTTGACAAATTAACGATGTCAACACCAAGAATGATGTTGACCATGCAAATGTCGACAAGAAACTGTGCATGTGTGAGGAAAGTCCTTTGCACATGCAAACCAAAAACAAACAAACATCATTTTTTGGAGGTGTCAAGCCCCCTGCACCCACCACCCCCTCTGCTAATTGTATCTACTAAGTCCAAGATTGCCCAATCCCTAGTGAAAGAGAATAACCCTCCCCCCTACATAGGGACTGTTGATCTAGTGCACCTTTTGACTATCTGTGTATGTTGACCAAATGTGGTCATTTAAACAGATGTCAATCACTTAGCATTTCAACCAAATGCCCGAGTCCATTATAAATATTAACATTTTATTGCATTGACATCTGAAAAGGTGGAAGAAAGAACATAAATTATTTACTTATCTGAATATCCTGTACTTATAGCCTGAGTCTTCTGTAGTGAAATGCCTGAAACATACTGAGATATTGCATTTTATGCCTAGGCTTCAGATCCAGTAGTTTAGATACGTTTACAGCCACAGTGTGAGATTTTGCATTACAGCCCTTCCACTGTAATTGTTGAGATGATGAACGTCTGCTCATTATGTGTAGACCAGCCATAACCTAGAACACTTCTTTACTGCTTTGCTATTACATCACGAGTTAACATTTTATATACATATCCAGAAAAATATACAAATATTTTTTTCATTTGAAGCATGCCACAGCTAAAATGCTGCAGGTTTGAGCAACTAAAGCAGTGGAGTCAAATTGAACATTGTGCTGCATTAAATTTTCTGAGGACAGAATAAGAATTGTAGGGATTTTGCAGAAAAGGTTTGGAATGAAATTTCAAAGGTGGATGAGATATGGCATTTTATACTCAAGCACAGATTCATTATTTCAGAGGCTTTCACTGCCACAGTATGACATTTTACATTATACTCCATTTCTACTGGGTGTTTTGCTGAATTTCTACATAACATGCAGAATAAAAAAATGAATGTAAATAATTTCTTTCCTGACCAGTCATTACACCAGAAGTAAAGATCATGTATATTTCACCAGTACATATATATTTTTATTACTTGCAAAATGCCATAAGTAACACACCATAGCTTTGATCAACTAAAGCAGTGTGGTCCAGTTCAGCATTATGTTATACTGCACCCCCCATGGTAACATTGGAATTTTAGGTGCCCTTCATAGTTTCATACATTCTTGTTACCACCTGAATGTTTTGCACTGAAACTTCATGGGAATACTGAGAGAAGAGGTTTTATACACAGACACTAGACTCATTAGCTCATAGTCTTTTGCTACAGTCGTAAATGTTGCATTACTCTTTATTTCCATTGTAGGCTTTGCTTTGAGCTTCTGCTCAGCATGCAAAATACAGTAATGGTCTATAATACTTCTGTTCTGACTTGTCATTACATCACAATAAAAGGATCCTTTATGAGGAAAAACATATTTTACTTAAAAATATACAACAGGAAATGTGACATGGTTTTGAGCAACTGAAAAGTGAGATGAAATGAATCTTTGTGCTGCAATAAATACCCACAGGCTAGAATAGGACTTGAATATATTTTGTAGCCAAAACCAATTACTTTCTGAACATGCCATAAAGAAGTATGACAGGGAAACTACAGAATGGGCTTTTCTACATCACCAGCAGATACACTGGATCAGAAGCTTTCATTGACATTGTCTTGTATTATACTCAACTTTCTTTGCAGGTGATATTATGAACATCTGCTCAGAATGGACAGTATCACAATGACCTAGAATACTTCTTAAATAAGTTGTCATTACAACACAAGTAACATGCCATAGCAAAAAAAAAAAAAAAAAAAATATATATATATATATATATATATATATATATATATATATGTGTATATATACACAGGGCTACCCTTAAATGATTTGCTATCTAAGTAAAAATGGCTAAAAAACATATCTAGTAACATTTTATGTAATGCTGACACCTATCATTCTATAATCATTGATGTTAGTTTTTTCTCTAGATTTATAAATAATATTACAGTTTGCTTTACCACAATGTGTTGGACTGTGCATGCCGGTGGTGCACTTTCAGTGTCTTTTTCTTTTTTCCTATTATAGTGCATGTGTGTGATTGGTATATATAAGCTCACTGCAAACCCCCTACAATAGAGGGTAGAGAGTGCTTCCCCCTGTTTTTCCATTTGTTATGTTTTTTGTGGAGCTTATCTGTACCAGGAAGATCACACAATAAATCTTATTATTCTTAACAGAACTGCAAAGTGTTGTTAATTTCACTGTATTTTAGATATCAAGAAGTCAAATGATGAAAGTGCTTATCCATACCAGGAAGATCACACAATATGGGTTTAATGAGTAAAGACTCCAGGAAATAAATGGCATGACCAACAAGATACCCTTGCAAACCATTGGTACAAGTAGGAGGTGTGGCATATCTGGCAGTCACGATTACTGCTTGGGTGGCCTACACACACACACACACACACACACACACACATTATAGGCAACACCCTGTGCATTACAGACCACCTGGTAATTGGCAGAGCAATACTGTTTCTGCTTCTTGTACCTCCTTCTCAATTCACCAAGTAGGGCCTTTATTTAAATGTGGGTATATCATATTGCCCCAGTATCACAGGGAAATAGACACTATTATAGAATTCCCACATGGTATATTCTCTCTCCTGTGGGGTACATGGGAACCAAATATGTTCCTGCCCATTCTGAAGCATGGCATCAAGAAACAGATGCCTGAGATTCCCCCCATTGTTTCTTCAGTAGGTTGTTGAAAAATCCCTGTAACTAATATATATAAAGCCGCTCTTACCTCAGTATTCACTAGTACAGGTACTCCATGACTCTCACCGGGTTACAAATGAGGCTGCCACATGTCCACAGTGACTTGAATTTTGTCCCTATCTACATGATACCTGTCCACAATGTCAGTATCATGGAGTCCATGAAATGTTAAGTGAGTGCAGGTGACCAAGCACTTAAGGAAGCAACATTGCACATCACAGATATTGCACAGCAATAATAACATCTTGCAGATATACATTTATACATTTATTAATACTGTGGCAAGCCCTATCAATGCTTGGAATCTCCTCAATCTGAACATGAGCATTCAGCCGAGTTCAACTATATAGCAGGTACAGTTCTGTTGTGGATATTTCCATAATTCTAAATTTTTCCACCATCTTGTTTTGCCTCATTAGCATATATAAAGGTGCTTATTTTAATAATTTTGTTGATTACAATGTCATTATACCACCATTAACTTATGCTGTGCCCAACCATGCTGCTTGGCCTGACCATACTGTGGAGCTTGTTCTTCCTGAATTGTACACATCCTGTGTGCAGCCACATATCAAGCAAATTTCCTTATCACAATGTGGCAAAGTTTTCTGAATCTGGCTGGTGGTCTTTCTCCTAACAAAACAGGAGGAAGTACATTATAGTCTTAATGAAATGTACAGTACATTTGAAAAAGTACCAGATGAAAAGGTATAATTCAGAAGAACTGAACTAAAACAATATCAGGTATAAAAGAAAACAAATTTCTAGCTTATCTCTTCCTAAAGGATTGCTAACCATCTCCTTCCTGTACGTCTTTTAAAGAAAAGCATTTTTATTTTGCATGTCAAAATCTGAAATTCAGTTCAGTCATGACAAAAAGACATAATTAATCTTCCATGTAATACAATGTCACTTTTTATTCACATTGAAATGCTGAAGACTTTCTGGAATCACAAGATCACGTTACTCTAAAAATCCTAATAGAACAGCTTCCATTTTGTATGCTCAACATTTGCAGTTTCAGAGGCAGTTATAATTACATTTAAAAGTTGCTTAGGTGATAAACACATTTCAGACATATATCATAATCGTAAGAACAGAGTTGTTTTATTCAAGCTGCTTAATTTGCTTAGATAGCTGGAAGTATATTCCCTGGAGTTTATTATGTCTGCGTCTGGTGTTAAACTTAAAATGGAGAACAGTGAATACTGACAATAGAGTCCTGTTCTTAAGCAAACATTTAATTGCTTAGACATTTTTTTCAAATCAATAAACCACTTTTGTTTGAGTAAACTCACACAGATGACACGTAACATTTACCAAATAAATATTGTACTTGTTTTGCATGCTCCACCCATCTTATAGCAATAATATCAGCCTTTAACTTTTTATTATACTAGATGAGTGGAAAATCTTACTAGAAGAGTACTTCTACTTTTCTTACTAAACTGCACATACCTATTGTTCCACATAGTCCGCAAGTTAAGTCATTTAATATTGTATTCCCGATATCTTGTAATTATATTTTATTATCTATCCACAGCTGTAATAAATGCCAGGCAGCAAGGTATAAAAATATTGGGCCGGATTCCATAATTTTGCAGAATCTGCAGTATTTCACCAATATCTGTTCAAAAGTTGCTGATAAGCCTATAATATGCAAATATGTCTCAGTGAATCTAGATTTATCGTGGAGCCAAACAGAATTGTCCAACAGTATTGGCATGCTGACACACTGTTTAACAGTCACAGCAAATCCATAATTCAAGAAAAGTGCATCATAAACTGTGATGTGCAGTACTAACATACATATACAGAAATTATACACGCCAAGCGCAAGCCGCAGGACATTTGAAAGAATACATATCTGTAGCAATCCGTCCAGTAGGTCCACAGTCAACTATGGATGTCTCCGTGAGTCATGTACTAATAAAATGTATTGCCCAGAAAATATGGAATCTGATGGAGTATGTAAAATTCCTAATACAAAAATTTAATAAAGGTGAAGGCCAATCATAGCTACTTTGTTAAAGCTAACAGTAGCTAACAATGTGTGCAGGACATGTGTGGGGAACACATGTAATACACACAAAGAAATAGGATGATAGAAAAATAGATGTGGAGTATGGTTAAAGAAGAGGGACACACAAGAGGTTTGTTGGAATAGGAAAATCTGTGGGATCATTAGAGGGGCAGGGGTAATTTTGCTTTGGTGGGAATAGACCCCATGTTTTGTTTTTGGAGAAAAAAAGAAAAGGAAAAGACAGGGGGAGGAGGAGGAGGTGAAGGGCAAAGATGTAGGTAGAAACATATGCAGATATCACAAGACATAACAGACAAAGGTCAGAAATAAACATAAAGGAGAGGTAAGGGACACAGACAAGCACAGTCTACAAGACAGGCAAAGGAAAATGGACAAAAATGGGAGGGATGCATACCAGTCCTGGTGAAATGCAGAAACACATATGTATCTATGTCCTACATTAATCTGACATGTTGTGAACTATGTGACAGTCATACCTGAATGTGTATGTCTGATGGCAGGTATGTGTTAATGGGGATGAAACAGGAATCACAGTACATATTGCATATAGAACCAATCCTCAGGTAGTCTGTCAGCAGTGCATGTGTAAGCCAAGGAACAGCACAGATGAAGAAATACAGCCATGGAAACGCTGGAAAAGACCAGCAGAGGACAGAATAGATCCTCTGACCATGCTTGTAAAAAGCAGACAACCAAGCACAGTACTAAAGAGCAGTACTGCAGCAAAGCAACAAAGCTGCTGCTCATTGCATAAGCAGGTGTATATAACCAAAACATACATGAAATGGAATGCATATGTCACAGACATATGTCCTGTCAGAGGCATCACAGAGGTGCTTTCATGTATGTGTGACCTTCAGTGGCCTAACAGGAACCTATCAGAAAGCAATGTGAATACACATAACCACACCAATGACATGGAATAATAAATGGTAGGAAATATACAAATAATGCTATATAAGGAATGTCAGGTTGTACAGATGAATGACAACCAAATACTCTGGATAATACTTATCAGGCAAATATAAGAGGAATAAGGATGTAATGCAAACATTTGCCAGCACCTTGTGTGCATATGTCCTGCATAGCTATACTTGCCAAATAGTTGGCACAAGGTAGCATTGTAACAATACAACTACTGTATATGATAATGGATGATAATGCAAAAGAAGATTAATATATACCATGGTTATATGCAAGATGTTTGCCAAACCTACAAAGGGGTAAGGGAGGTGGATAAAATGGGGCCATATCAAGGAGGACATGCCAGCAATGCAAAGTAAGAAAACAACAAAGCAAGACAACACTATCTAAATGGACACACGTTCCATATGCATGTGTACACCACTTAGGGTAGTGTGAAAGCCTACCCAATCTACATCTAAACAAATGCCAAATATATGTCACATGAGCAGACTGCATTGCTGATAGCACTAAACATAGCCATGTACAAATAACAATAACATACACACATACACACACACACACACACACACACACACACACACACACACACACACACACACACACACACACACACATACACACACACACACAAAATAAGAATCAGTACCACATACTCATATACTGTCATGCCAAAATACTACAAAAGGTGCAAAAATTGTGGTGATTTTATATAAATATATATATATGTGTGTGTGTGTGTGTGTGTGTGTGTGTGTGTGTGTGTGTGTGTGTATATATATATATATATAGAGAGAGAGAGAGAGAGCACTGACCATGGCTATGACTGAGCAAAGGACAATCCTGTGAACCACAGTACAGCACAGGAACATGAACAAACTTCTCAGCTGTCCAGATTTTCACAGAACATTCAGATTTTTGCCTCATATTTTTTGTCTGTGCTTCATAAAATTTGTGGTTTTCTGGCAAATCACTAAGGATTGATGTCATTAAATAATGATATGCATTTGTATTTCTGATTTAATATCCTTCATAAAATGTATGCTAACACAAATACTGTTATTTTAGCAACTTTCTAAGTTTCTATGAGCAATATTTAAAATCTATCCCTAATTTTGTAACTTTGCCCCCGTTTATTTAAGCTTTGTCCAGATATTTTGCTATAAGAGGTTGAGAGGTGTGAACATGGATTAAATGACTATACATAGTCCAAAGATAGACTGGGGTTTCTGTATCAATTAGAATGTGCAGAGACATGTACATGTATGTAAATCATTACATATGTAAATCAGTTGTCGAAATATGGGCATGTATGTGAAGACATCCATGAATGCTGTAATATAACAGAAGGACAAAGAAGGCATTCTAGAATGCTACTAAATAAAGCAGCAATTCTATGGACAGTACAGTGGTGGTCTATGCAGTATGCGAAGGAGGACTGCCCATATACAGCAGCCACAGTAATATGATATAATAAGGCACCATAATGACCAGTACATGCCACACACAAAGCCAGTATGCCAGTGTGACAGCATGGCACAATAGTGTCATAGAAGGCACCGTGTAAACAACATGTCATGTTGGTAAGCAAACATGACACAGCAACTCACAAAATGTACCCATCTCACTGTTACGTTTGAACTCTGTGGAAAATACTGTCATCACACATCTGTATACAGTGGAACATTGTGTCAGTAGCAGTAGCATATTAACTGCAAAATTCATGTGTGACATACAGGGCCACAGTGTATTGGGTATAACAAGACTATGCTGCACGGTGTGCACAGGAATGCATACATACACACAAACGTAAGGAGTAGCACACCTGCCCATATAGAACATTGTATGCATCAAGTACATGAACATAAGTACTGCATGTTTAATGTGGTAATGCGTGTCATGCTCCAGGTGCAATATAATGCAAAATGTCACATGACATCTGCATTGTATGGTTGGACATGCATCACTTAAGCATGGCAGCATTATGCTATGCATGCACAAGTGTCCCTGGTTATATTGCAAACACTATGTTAGTAGCAGTATAGAACTGAATTGCACAGACAATCATTAAGATCCTGAGGGGTCACCCTGATGGGGCTGAACATCAGAATTATCTCACAAGGTATATCCTTGAATGAGTAGTGCATGGCCCGTGCCATGTCCTGAAAAAAATTCCCCAGTTAATCCCTCATCTGAGTCAGAAAGTCATCAGTCACAACCTGTTAACCAGGTTAGTCCAACTGTGCAGGAGCCCATTTTCATTGGAGACCTGAGGAGAAAAGCTTCAGAAGGATTACATATTTTTACAATAAAAATCAAATCAAAAATAAAAATAATAGTAAAAAATTAAAACCACCATGAAACATAATAAGAAAATCAACAGATAGAGAATATCTGTACATGGAATAGGTTAAATAACAATTGACAGGTCTAGAGAATATCACACATGAAGTACATAAAAATAGATAATCCATTCAATCAAAAATGTTTTTTTTTTAAATACAGATATATGAATATATGTTGAATGGAACTTGAGGGGAGAGGGAGGTATAAAGGTATATGAGGCAAGTACAAGGAAGTAAAGAGTACAATAGGGAAAAGGAGTTAAAGTTGACAAGATGTAAGGCTAGATCAAGTGGAGGTCAGACAAGGGCAGGTCCATGTACTCTAAAGAAAAAAATTAAGTTATTTTTTGAACAGGTGTTTTTGATGAATGCTTCTTATGTTTTGAGGGAGTGAGTTCCAAGCATGTGCAACAGAGTATTTGTAGAAGGACTTTCCTATATTTTTATTGGGCTTATATATGTCAATGAGGTGTTTGCTGGAAGTACAAAGGTGACAATGGGGGTTGTAGTAGGAGACTAGGTTGGAGATAGAAGGGCAGGAAGAGGGGTCATTCAGGATAGAGTGTGTAATGGGATGTTGGGGTAGAAGCAGTTGTTTAGAGATTTCTGGTCATTGCAGTGATTTAATGACAAGACAGTGGTTGGATTTATAGGGGAAATTAGAGGAAAACCTGGCTATTTTGTGATAAACTTGCTCTAGTTTAGTGTTAAGTGAAGTTTGAGCATTAGTAAGGACAGGGGCAGCATAGAGAAGACAGGGTAGAAGAAGGGACTGAGCAAGGGAAGGTTTGGAAGAAGGTGTCAGAAATTTCTGGTTGCGATAGAGAAGTCAGAGTTTCTGGTGGGTCTTTTTTATACATTGTTGGATATAAGTATTGAATTTTAGTTCATCATCAGTATCATCAATCATAAAAATATCAAGTAATTGGGTATGGGGTTTGGGTTTGATGATGTTGTTATTAAGAGAGGTGATAGAGAAAGAGGGCTTGTGCTGGCCAAGTGTTTTAGGGAAAAAGAGAAGGAGTTTAGTTTTTTTTTTTTTTGGATTTAGTATTAATTGGTTATAAGACAGCCAGGTTTCGGCAGAGTTGAAGGTTTGTTAAGTGAGAGCTAGGAGTTGTGGGCAGAGGTGATAAGGTTGGAGTCATTTCTATATTTTAGAAGTGCAGAGATGTTAGTAGCAGAGTGAAGTTTGTTAGTGAATATGTTGAACAGAAGGGGGCCTAGAATAGATCCTTGGGGAACTCCAGTATTTATAGGGAGGAATGGAGAGAGGACAATTTGCCAGCAGATACATTGCTGCCTGACAGAGAGGTAGCTAGAGAACCAGTTGATGGAGGAGGAAGAGAGATGTAGATCAGAAAGTTTAGTAAGAAGTTTACAGTGAGAGACAGTATCAATGGCCTTTAAAAGATTAAGGAATGGACAGAAGATGAGCAAGTTATTGTCACAGGCTTCAGCTATTGTTTGACTAAAGAAGAATAATGCAGTGGGTCTGCTATGGTGGGGTCTAAAGCCATGTTGCATAGGAGTAAGGAGATTGTTGTCAAGAATGTATTTGATTAACTGAGCATGGATGCACTTCTCTAAAATTTTAGAAAGGGGGGACAGGATAGCAATGGGTCTAAACTTAGAGGGATCAGTAGAGTTGCCGCCTTTGTGAAGAGGGATTGTATAAAAGGAATTCCAGATATCTGGGACAAGGGCCTCAGAGATGGAATGATTAATAAATATAGTGACAGGGTAGGCAATGGATTTTGCAGCTATTTTTAGGAAGTGGGGGGGGGTAGATGGTCGGCAGAGGGAGAGCAAGGCTTAAGTTTATTTAGAAATTATTTAATAGTGGTAATTGGGACTGGTTGGAAAGAAAATGTATTGGGAAGAGATTTGTTAAGAGGCGATAGAGGGGTTGGGTGAGATGTACTATTTTATGTAAGCTTTTGAATAGTTTTTATGAAATAGTTGTTGAGGAGAGTGGCAGTTTCAGTGGCAGTGTTGTACAGAAAGAGGTTGGGAGTAATGAGTTTACCTGGGTGGAACAGGTTGTTGATGGAGGTCCAGAATTTTTTTTTAGATTTTTGTGAGGGCTGCCCTAATTAGAGGAAAAATAAGCTCTGTTATCTTTGATGACTAGTTTTTTTTGGTCTGGTTTCTGAGCTTTTCGTATGGCTGAAGTGAAGGAGGGGATTTATTTTTAACCCAGGATTTCCAGGTGCTCTTTTGTGCATGATCAGTTGGGTTTGTTTTGTAAGCCAGGGGGCATATTTGGATTTAATTCTGATTTTTGCAGAAGGGGCAACAGAGTCAAGAGTATCAAGGAAAATCTTATTGAAGGACTTTACAGCCTCAATGAGAGGGAGGTGGTATAGGAAGGACCAAATTGATGCCAAATAGTTTAGAGTTAAAAGTGTCTGGGTCAAAGTGGTGAGGTTCTGGCATATTCTATAGGTATGGTCTTTGGGAAAATGTTGGATGAATCTATGAATAAAGGTTGGGGAGTGATCACTTAATGAGTTTGGAAGTATGCCAGGGTTATGGTAATGGTTGTGAGCTGAGGTAAGAATCCAGTCAAGGAAAGGTCCAGAAGGAGAGTTTTTGTTATTTCTAGTGGGGGTAGAAATGTGTTGGTGAAATCCATGTAGGTTGAGACTATGGGTAGGGGATGAGGGGGACAGTTTAGACCAGTCCATGTTAATGTCTCCAAGTATGATGAGACATGTTGAGTGAGCCAGGATAGAAAGTTCTCTAGGATTGGTATATTATTGCCAGAGGGAATGTATATAGAGACTATGGGGCATTTTATGTGTGAGTTTAGGTGACAGTTAACGATATGAATTTCTGCAGGTGAGAAAGATGGAACAGATATGGAGAGACGGGACAGGTTTAGTAGTTTAGATTAGATGATAGCCACTCCCACCTCACTTATTGGTTCTATCTGAGTGAAAGATATTGTAGCCTGGTGGTAAGATTTCTGAGTTGAGGATGTGTGGTTTAAACCAGGTTTCCAATAAATCAAGGATGTTGGAAGATGCATTAGAAATCCAAGAGTGCAGTTCTGTTATTTTATTTACAATGCTTTGAATATTTAGTGAGAAGATTTTGAATGATTTAGGTGGGGGAGTGTTGTTAGGAGGGGGTAGGTGGGGGTTTAGTGTTAAGATATTGTGCAAGCAAGGGGTGGAAGGTCCTGGGTTGGGGTGGATGTCCCCATCCAAGAGAAGTGAGTCAAGGAATGTGAGAATATAGAAGCATAGGTTCAAAGTTGAGGGATATCTAGGTTTTTGACTAGTGGGAAGAGATGAGCTAAAAAAGTGGTAATTTTGAAGAGGTCAGATGGTGAAGTGGGGAAGAGTGATGATGAGACTAAATATGGGTGACATATAGAGTGGATGTTGAGAGTATGAGGGGGGTGAGAGAGAGGGTTTGAAGGCAAAGTCAAGTATGGTAGGAGGTAGTGAGAGGAAGAAGAGAAAGGAGATGGAGAGACAAAGATGCCACATGATAAGAGATAGAGTAGAGAGAAAGAATGAGTAGTAGATAATGCTAATATTTAGTGGTATAGGGTATGAGAGTGGGAGGGGATGGTTCAAGATGAGAGTAGGAGTATGCGGTAGGGAATGGATGGGACTAGGAAGGGGATGGGGTAGGTAATGAAGCTATGGGAAGGAGAGTGGAGAAGGAGTGGTTGTCAAGGAGAAAAAGTGTTAATTAATTAGAGTGGCTGATTGGTTGGAGGAAAAGGAAAGGGTGTGGTGTAGAGAGTATAAATTTAATGAAAGATGGGGTGGGTGAGAATGGGGGTAGGGTTGGGGAGCAGAATGAGCCTGAGCATAGTGAGGGTGAACAGGCTGGTTAGCCCAACTGGAAGAGGCATGTGAATCAAGAAAAAAACAATCAGGTAGACTGAAATGATGGTAGTTTGCAGGTAAGTTCTACTCTGCCTCACTGGTATCACAGGTTTTGGGGGAAAATATGTATGTTACAAACAACAGACACTTTTAGTCCTCAACTTATATTAGTTTCCTTTTGCAACAGATAATAGCTTTTACTAAACTGAGATATGTTAGGAGAGCTGAGGGTATCTTAAGGGAGAATTATGTTAGGAGAACAAGAGAAGGAGGAGGTTATGAACCAGGACTTGGATAAAGCTGTGAGATGAGAAAAACAATAAACCAGCTAGCCCAGGTCAGTACCTAAAGGCATCTGTTTATCTATGTGATCTCAAATGCAGATTTAGTAGAGCATCAGGGAGGTAGAATATAAAATAAATGCAAAGCTTTGGGAAACTGTATATATTTGTTACAATAAACAGGAGAATAAAATATAAGAATATAAAATAAATGCAATATATAAGATAAATAAAATATAAGAATATAAAATAAATGCAGATGTTTGGAAAACTATATATGAGTTACAATAAATGGGAGGAAAGGGGGGAGGGGTCCAATAGTGTGCACAGCAGAAGAATCATTAGGAGTATCACAGAGAGATTATAATAGACCTACACTGCTCACAGTCTGTTGATAAAAGTAGGGCTTGCAGTAGCTTTTATTGGTTTGTATGGGGTTGACATTTCCTATGGGGAGCAACAAGGATGACAGCACATGCAGGTCCAGGTATGTCTTTATTGTCATCATCATCCCCATCATTGTCATCATTCTTGGACTCTGAGTACTTAGGCAGTGATCTTACATGTTCCTGTCTATGGTGACTGATAGGAAAGAGGACACAGGACCCATGATCTGTCAAGGTAAAACACATAAAAATACAGAAAATACATAATATGCATTCCAGCAAATACATGAACAGAAAATACACCCACTGTGACACAATCCACAGGTGCAAAACCTTCAGTATAACACAGTTCAGTAATAAATGCCCATAGGCAACTCTACCATTATATGTAATGTCAGTCATGAATCCAAAGCATAATGAGGAAAACAACTTGTTTAACAGTCCACACATTCCTTTGCAAAACATGGAAGTCATTAAACAAAAATTGATGTGCACATAAAGAATGTTACAGACAGTATTTAGTATGCCATTATCATGATCTGTGCATATGAGACATGAGGTATATCACAATACATTACAGGTGTCATTAAAATCTACTTTTCAGATGACATGGCCTATAAGGAGTGTGTATAATATGTATAATAAAAGCAAGTGAGGCTAGCAGATGGACAGTCATGCACATGACACATTCCCAATGTCCCATTATCAGTATATACAGATGATATCAGTAGAAACTGGGGCATTATATCTACTGCATGACATAGCATGCAATACAAAGCTTATCTGAGGAAATCCTGCCACTACCTGACCAATTAGGAACCAGTCATCATTATACATGACAAATAAAAATGTGCACAGCTAGCACACATATATATCATATATACTAAAGTCCCTGTCAACATACTCTGTATCATAGAGAGTTCATAGGGGAGACTTAAACCTGGTCTACAGAGCAATCCAAGACCCAAACCTAATGAACTTGCTGTATATCCGTAAATCAAACAGGACTAGGGCTACCCATTCCAGGGACCTAAATATGGCTTGTGACTTAAATAGAGCATGCTGGAGGGACAGATTTATCTCCCAGAGACTGCCACATCTTTGGAGCAGGCTACCAATTCATGTGAAGCAGAGCATCTCTATGATACTGTTCAGGAGGAACCTGTACAAGTGGATGGGGCACCGTAAATTCTTACCAGGGATAGCACCCACAAACCTCCTGGACATGGGAAGTCATCACTAAATGCAGCCTTGGGTATTGACTAGCATATCTATGGTATTACATTTGGATGAAACAGCAAGGCTTTAACATGACCTCTGGGTTGATAGCCTAGTAATCTCCTATGATCATGAAATATCAAGATAAATATGCCATGACACTGTGGCATGCAACACTGACTTCAAGTGCTATTCTGTAAGACTAGATTGAGATTGACACCATAACAACTATAGTTTGTAGTGTGTAACACTTGATATATACCTCAATACATTGTCAAATAGACTGACTGAGAGGTTAGCACTATTTCCATGTTTCCTATGTTGCATGTGTGCCTTGCACATTTATGTCAAGGTGTCAATATGAATCACTCACAACTGTAACCCAAGTGTCTGTGTAAGTAATAAATCATGTGAACAGCCCCCAATAAGCTATGTCTATTATGACGATATAGTAAGAGGAATGATCAGTGGAAAACATAAAAACACATGCAAATGAGATGAGATATACAACATGGTCTCTGTCTGACACAGCATCAAATAATTGGAATGCAATACAGCACCCTACAGCAACTGGACAATCATAACCATAATGACAGCATGTAGCATATAAACCATTAAGTGATGTTGTAAGCCATTACTGTCCATCAACTAATGTATCACTGAATCACATACATTTGCAGAGATCCCCATATGTGCCTGCAAAATGCAAACACCGCAATGATAATCGGTGATTATGTAACAGGCAGACATAAACAAATAGCATGACAGGCTTTGTGCACAATTCTTGAACACAGGATACAAGTGTGCTTTAAACAAAGCATCACCAGTCTTGTAGGCAGAAATGCTATCCATGTTGAACTGAAGTTCATGCCAGGCAGAGTCTGCCAATAGCAGTCCAAATGCTGAGACAGCGGAAACCCATTCAATATGGGAATAGGCAAACTATGTACAACAGAACAGTCAGCAAGTACCACTGCCAGACCCACAAGTTTGCCACCACCTGCTGTGTAAACAGCAGTAACATTACAATTAATTTGCATGGGAAACATCACAGGTAAAAGCACTGTGACAGTTACACAGAACCGTCTGCCTTCTAGTTTATGAAGTACAATCAAAAACATTACCCTCAGCAAACATGCCTGCTCATAACTTAGATGTAAACTTTTTAAATTAAATACATACTGTTGAGCACAGGAAATGCATCACCACTGCAGTCCCCTTAGAGATTCATGATGGGTATTCTTGTATTAATATTAGCATTCATGGAGCTGCAAGCCAAACCACTCCTCAAACAGTGCTATGATCTATTCTAGGCAAAATAATGTGGAAATGTTTAACACATAACTCTCTCCCTCCACTGTTCCTCCAGCCTGTGCATCCACTTTGATGAACAGGGCCTGACTTCTGGCATGATTATCATCACCTGCAAAAGGAAAAAGCATGTAAGAATGCCACAGACACTCAGCTGCACTTAATGGACACATACATAGGACTTCATGTTTATCACTGGTATGTCATACATCAAAATGCAGGTTAGGTAGGAGGGCAGGCAATGTCTAACTAGAATGTATTGTGATGTACCAAATCACACCTCCCAAATGTCCCTGATATTCAGAGATGCTTCTGATTGTGACTCAACGTATAGCTCTGTCCCTCTTACTCCCTCCTAATAATACTCTGAGAAAGGTAGTGAATTACAGGGCACATTACATAAACAAATATAAATAAGCATGATGCACCTACAATAGCAGGCTAATTGAGAAACTACTTTAATTATCTTGCAGTATTTTGATTTCTATTCGCCTGTCAAGCACTATTAATGTAAGTACCCCTGCACCCCTCCACACTCCCTGCTAAATAAATATACTGACTCTGAGATTGCACTACAGTGAGGAAAATGGTAAATATACTATTCCGCACTGTATGGTGATCTCCATTTAAATGGTTCAAAGTTTCAAAACTTCAATCATATGGTCTAGACCATAAGAAAGTTGATGTCTTGAAAGTTCAAATTTAGAAGTAGATCCATAGATAGATAGTTATATGTGTGTGTGTGTGTGTATATATATATATATATATATATATATATATATATATATATATATATATATATATATATATATTCAGTGATCTAAGTGCTTTATAACAAACATCATATTGTCAAATCAGAAAACATCAACACCTTCTGCGAATGCTCTGAGCTAACTCCTCAGAACATGCATGAAGAAAAACAGTGGAAGCCCCATCCCTGTGCACCCTCCACATTTACTGCTAACAGTTTTAAGGTGAGTGTTTGTTGTGTTTTTGTGTTTATTTTACATGGTTGGCTTTCTGAAAGTCGCTCATGTGGTCTCGGCCATATGAAAGTCGACTTTGTGAAAAGTCGACCATGTAAAGTAGACCAATATATATATATATATATATATATATATATATATATATATATATATATATATATATATATATATATATATATTCCTATGTTACTTCATTGATACAAATTTCCTTCAAACAAACTACAGAAAACTCACAAAATAAAGCGTTATAAATACAACAGCAATTTTGTGCAGAGTTTGCTTATGGCAAACCCATGTTTAAGTTCTGTGTATGACATGATGAGTAAAAGTAGATAAATAAACAACAATTACAATTCAAGTCATACCTTAAGTTAATGTTCACTTTTATGAACATAAAACCATTTTTTGTTTGCCTTGACAATTGTTGCATTGTTGCATGTTTTACTAAGGTATTTTATTTACTTTCTTGGCTTTAATGGCTGTTTTGGTACGGTCAGCTGAACTGCATACGTTAACTACAGTTAAGATGAAACTATGCAACACTTTGAGTTGTATTAAGTATTTCACCTCTTTCAAAAGTAGATTTTGATAGAAAAGTATACTATAATTAGTATTTTAAATGGACATTAACAACTACAACTGTACCTACTCCTATTATCTCACTGTAAACCTTAGATGAATATAACAAATTATCATCTTTCATTGACTTATGCATTTATTTATTTAAAGATTTTTTTTATTCTGTGCATCTAATTTTTATTTTCATGCTTATGTACTGTCTGTGTAAATATGATTGCTGCTGTTATACTCCTTATAATTGATTTGTGGAGCTTTTCTCCCCAGGCCTCCACTGAAAATGGACATGTATCTAGTCAGACTCTCCTGGTCAACAAATGTAAAATAAATAAAAAAAATAAAATTTAGTGTATAGTTTTCATTATTCTTCAGCTATGTGGGTGAATTAATTTATAAAATGGTTTCTGGGTTTCTTATTCAGTGCTGCAGGTAATAAGTATTTAGTAAGTTAATCAGCAACATTCATTTCATGTAATTCTATTCACCACTTCAGCTGTACTACAGTAATAATTTGTTCATCTAGTAAGTGAATTATATTACTTGTTTTCAATGGTCTGAGGCAAAACCTTGCATTGGGCAATCAGTATGAAATAAATGTTTCCCAGATTACATTTTTATATTCAGAGTTTTATTGCCTCATGGTCAATGTACTTTACCTCCAAACTTACATTAATGGTGCTTGACAACCGAATAGAAATCAAAATGCTGCAAGATAATTAAAGTAGTGTCTCAATTACCCTGCTGTTGTAGGTGCATCATGCTTATTTATACAACTAGCAGCATACTTACAGTTTCAGCCCAAAGCTCTGCAGGATTCATAAGACAGGAAAAGACTGACCGCCTAAGGGGCTGTTCTTGGGTGAATACAGGGAATTTATGGGCAATTGTTGACTTCTAATGCAGACAAGGCACTTTGAATTCCTATAAGCAGCATAGGTTTACACTTTGTGACAGACTTCCTGCACTGATGTATAGGAATGTAATCATATTGTTATGCTATTTCATTTTTGTTGGGATGTACTATTGGAATCTAAAGTGATACTAAATACAAATCCCAAATCAGCTGTTTGTATAGCCTGCCACGCTACCTATCTGTATTAAGAAATAGATCACTTGCTACCAGATATCACCTTCAAGGACACTGTACAGAAGGGCAGAGATGGAAGAACTGGCTTAGGTAGCACCTTTGAAGACATTGCACCATTGTATTTTTTTTACATTTATTACACAAAAAAGGTGAACTGGCTAGAGACCCGTGGTATAGGTCACAGATTCTCAGAAACAGACAAAATGTATTGAGGAACAAGATCATGTTCTCTGTAGAAGCAGGTATTAGTAAGACTAGAAAATTACATAAACATATTCTGGCAATATGCAGCCAACTGAAGCTGTCTAAAAGCTGATGTAGAAGGGGTGAGAGTGCTGACTGGCACTTGGTGCAGACAGTTAAGGCTGTGAACTGTACTTCCTCTGGTACAGAGTTTGAATCTGTCAGCCCTTATTTGCCCTCTGTGTGATTCTAAGCAACTCATTTGACCAGACAGTGCTTGGAGGCAACTAGGAATTTGGGCTAGGCTTTTCAATTGTCCCCTGGACTGCAAACTTATCAGCTATCTATGAACTAAAGAAGAAAATGTAGCTTTTGCCATAACACAACATAAATTTGCTTCCTTCTTAATGGAAGAATGAACTGCAGTAAAATCCATACATTCAGTATTAGTAAATGTAAGCACAGCCATAAAAGCTGGCAAGATTTCAGACCTGGTATACGGAAGAAAATCCATAGCCAAGAGAATCCAAAGAAAATTACATCCAGACAACAGCAACAAAAATATGCAGATACCTCCTCCCTTTCACTTGTAAATAATACCTCTGCCTAAAGAGTAATGCCTTCATTTTTCCTGATTTTTTTTATGTGTTTCTTTTTCCATATCACAATACTCTCTGGTTTTATTCTCTAAATTATCAAATACAGTTCTATACATTTTCTCATACTTCCCTTTCTCTTCTCTCTTCTTTTCTTACATCATCCAGCCATTGAAAATAAATGCACCTTTTCTACTTCTTTTTAAATTCAATCTCCCATTCATACCAACTATTATAGGAATATTTTATGGTTATATGGACCTTTCCATAACTGCAATACTTCCCACTCTTCAATTTTACCCTATAATTTCTCATTTATTCTTGTTATTCATATGATCATAGGATCATAGGAAGTTACTAGGCTATTGGCCTTGAGGCCCTTACAAGTCTAGCCAAGAATTTAGCCCGTATTCCCACAAGTCAGCACCCTATGCCACTGTCCAGCAGGGACACAGGTGGAATCCCAGGGGTGTATTTTCTATTCCCCATCCAGTTATCTAAGTTGTGCTTAAAAAGAAGTACTCTGCTTGACATGGAGAGGGAGTCTATTCCACAAAAGGAGGAGTCTCTGGGACACAAATCTGCCCCACCAACAAATCCTATTGATGTCAAAGACCAGAATGAGGTTGTACGTGTGGGTTACTCAAGTGGAGCTTAACTTGTGGATATGCAGCTGTCCCATCAAGGTGGGGTCTTAGATTGCTTTGTATGCCAGAAAGAGGTCACCTCTGAGGAATCTGTAGGAGACTTAGTAGAGGAACAGGCCCTTTAGCCTATTTGTGTAGGGTAGATGTTTGAGGCCCTGGATTCTCCTGGTGAGGAACCTCTGTGGTCTCTCCAGCTGCTGCATGTGCTTTGGGAAGTATATGCCAAAAGGGGCATTGTACTCAATAGTGGGTCTTATAAGGGAAGAATACAGGGATTTTATGACCACCTTGTCCCTGGATGAAATACCCTTACTAATGAAGTGGGCCCTGTAGAAAGCTTTCTGAAGAAAGGAGGCAATATGGTAGCCAAAAGTCAGTTTGTTATCAACCTGGGTTCCCAAGTCCCTCATGACTGATTGTGTGCTTAGGACCTTATTATCAATGTGATAATTTGTTGGGAAATCACTCTTCCCAAAGGGGATGATTATGCATTTTTTAGTATTCAGTCTGAGGTCATGTTTCTGGCACCAGTCATTTTTTGGGTGAGACTCTCTTGGAGGATGTCCACATCACTAGGGGAATTGATGACACTACCCAGCTTGCAGTTATCTGCAAAACTGATCAGCCATATCCCACTGGTTTTGGTCTACACCTCAGAAAAGTATATCCCAAACAGCAGAGGCCCCAAGACCGAACCCTGGGGTACACTGCTCATTATGGGCCTACTGCTTGAGGTCGCTTCCCCTATTTTGACTAGGTGGGTTCTATCCTATTTCCCTTTCCTATTTTAATATACTCCCTTTCCTCCATCACGTACATCCATATTGCTAAATGGTTAAAAAACCCATCACAGCTGTATCACTATCTGCTACTCCCAAGCCTTCCAATAATACAAAATAATGAATTTCAGATCCACATATCCCCTTCTATAAGTATACTGATTTTTGTTCCACACAGCTAATTTACCACATTTTACAGTTTCATGTATTTTTTTATATTTTTCCCTTTCTTTTTACATTTCCCCACTAAATCACAATTAAAGTTCCCTGCAACTATAATTTTCATTTTAACCACCACATAGTCTAATATTTAATGAAACAGATTCTCTGCTTCATTTCTAGTTATATACATTCTCTCCACCTCACATCCACAACAGTTAACATTCCCATCCTTATCAATGTTACATCTAGCGTTTTCACTTTTTTACATAACACAGCCACTCCAGAACAATGTTCACTTCCTAAGTTCCTTATTAGACATCCACCCCAATTTTTTTCTGTTTGCAGGCTTTTTGTATTTGTAAAAGAAAAACTGGAGCTCTGGACACCATGTCTTAAAACTTTAATAAACTTCAGTAAAAAAGGTAAGTGCTTTCATGGAAAACAAACCCACTTCTTCAGACCATATAAAAAGTTAAACAAATCACTCACATATATATAAAAATTTCAAAATGACATTCTCCAATGAAAACAATCTTCCAATCTAAAAACACAAACCATGAAGAAAGAATGGTTTATTACATAAAACCAGTATGCACCCCAGTCATGTGAGTAGGAATGTTCTTAAGGGACAGTTTTTAAGAGCCACCTCTGTAACATGAAGAAGGATTACTTAGAATGGGATTATACTGCAAGTGATGTAGACAAAAGTCTAGCAGAGGCATGGTCCATTCGAGATACGGTGGGGAAACCATATTTTTCGGACTCACCTGAAGAAATAGCTGTAGCACCTAAACAGATGAGTAAACGTTCTAATAAGTATATGCTTCTCCTTATTTATTCAAGTAATGTTAACATTACTTGTGAGGCTATTAAGAAATATTGGCCACTTTTATTGGTTAATTCGGATCTCAGGAGAGTTTTAGTTGATAAACCTCTGTTTTCATTTAGAAATAACTTGTAGCTGAAGTGACAGTTATGTTATAAAAATTTTGAACAGATTCCTTTTGATGTGTCAGATAGATGTGGGACATTTTGGGGTAGACTGTGTAAGGCTTCTCAATATATTTGGAGTTGTACCTCTCTGGTACATTCACAAACTAAGCAAAAAATTTGTTTTGATTTTTATGCCGATTGTAAGACCAAGAATTTAATATATTACCCTAAATGCATGATGTGTGACGCCTTCTACATCGGGAAGACCAATAATATGTTTAAAGAAAGGATTCTAGAACACATGGGGGACATACGTAATAAGAAGAGTACGAGTGCATTAGCTCAACATGTTACAGAGAACAGGAGCAGGCACAGTTTTAAGTTACTTGTATTAGAACTAGTGTCTGAAAATTTGAGGGGTGGAGACTTTAAGAATATCACTGAAAAGAAAGAAATGAAATGAATACTTCTTTTGAAAAGAAATGTATTTCCAAGGTTGAATGAACATGTGTCTTTGAAGCCGGTTTTTAAGTCTTGGCCCCTTAAACATTAATATTAAAATGTCAGAGAGGTGTGTACCTTTTTCATGATACTATTGATTCTGATAAGTTTTCCATGTCACTGTTTTAATATTCATATTTTAAAGGGGTGTGTTGATACAGCACATCTTTACTGGCCAGTTCCTTGCTCCAGTAGGTTGTATTTTTAGATTGGAAGATTGTTTTCATTGCAGAATGTCTTTCTGAATTTTTTATATATATGTGAATGGTTTGTGTAACTTTTTGTATGGTCATTTTTCCGCGAAAGACCTTACCTTTTTTACTGAAATTTCTTAAAGTTTTAAACCATGGTGTCTGGAGATCCAGTTTTTCTTTTACATTTCACTGTTTGGTGGTGTTCTTGCCTTGATCTGACTACCTGACTTCATTTGTTTGCAGTCTTTCTTTATTTGTCAGGGATCTTACATCCTCTAACAGAATAACATTCACATCACATTTAGTACACCATTTCAGTATCACTATCCTTCTTATAGTGTTAATAATTCCATTCACATTTACTGTAAGTACTCAAAAATTGTTACTTTACCCTCTTTTTAAGTATAAACTAAGAAAAAACTAGCCAAGCTAGAGATATATGCAAATGACTCTTTAAGGACATCAAGTATTTATGCTTATACTGTTCTGTGCTGATATGGTCATACAAAGGTCAAAATGTGCATGTACACAGCTAGTGGCATTTGGCTTTGTTGACCTAAATCTGTCCATAAAGATTTAAAAAGGAAAAAGGAAAAAGTTATGCACATTCAAAAGCCATATAGCTGAAACACTTGATGTCATTAAGAGGTCATTTGTAGATATCCTATGGGCCTCTGTTCCATGAGGTTTAAGGTATCACACAGTGAAAATCTAGCTTGGCTAGGTTTTTTGTAGTTTTTACTAAATGGTTTGTATGTGTGTACGTTTTACTTTTTGGTTCTCTTTTTAAGTTTAGGGTAATAGCTTCATAGGTGTGTATTAGGCTAATGGTCCTGGAGCCTTTACAAGCCTAGCCCATAGAAGTGGCCTGGCATCATGCCACCCAACGTTAGTTCCCAGTGCCTCTATCAAGTAGAGCCATTGGAGTGATCCCTGTGGTGAACTTTCTATTTCCCATACACTTATCAAGAAAGAGTGCCAGTGAGGTGCTCTGCTTGACATGTACAGGAAGTCTATTCCAGAGCATTGTCAGTCTTTGGGTTATGAACCTGTTCCTCTAGCATGTTCTGTTGATTGTGGTAATGAGGTTGAGGTCTCTGGAGTGTGTGGTGCAGAGGGATTGGGATTTCTTTAGATGTAGCAACAGAGCTGGGTCAGACATGGCTTTGTAAGTCAAGCAGAGATCACCTCTTAGTAGATGATATGAGACAGAGAATAGCTGGATTTTGTTTTGAGTCTGTCCATGTAGAACATGTGTTTAAGGCCTAGGATCCTCTTCATGAGGTACTTTTGTGGTCTTTCCAGCTGTTGCATGTGTCTAGTGAGGTACATGCCAAATGCGGCATTATACTCGATGATTGGCCTAATAAGGGAAGAGTAGAGAGAGATGATGACCTCTTTCTTCCTGGATGCAAAACCATTGGTAATGAGATGTGCCACATAGAAGGACTTTCTGACCACAGTGGCAATGTGGTGATTGAAGGAGAGGTTGCTGTCAACCTGTGTCCCCAGATCTCTTATTATGCCTTCAGTGTTCAGTGGGCTCCCATTGATGTGGTAATTAGTGGGAACTGAGTTTTTCCCAAAGGGGATGACGACACATTTTTTGGCATTAAGCTTAAGGCCATGGTTTTGACACCAGTCATTGGTCTCAGTGACGCTTTTCTGTAGGATGTCTACATCACTTTGGAGTTAATAATGGTACCCAGCTTGCAGTCATCTGCGAACCTGGTCAGCCAAGAGTCCCTCTGTGTTGGCCTGGACTTCTGAGAAGTAAATGCCAAATAGGAGAGGACCCAAGACCTATCCCTGTGGGATTCCACTCATGACTGGTCAGCAGTCTGACTTGGAGTCCGCTACTTTCACACTGTGGGTTCTATCTGTGAGGCAGTTTGCAACCCACCTAGTGATATAGGGGTTGATGCCTAGTTTGGTGAATTTATCAATAATTCCTGAGTGGGGAATGGTATCAAAGGCCTTGGCCAGATCGAGGTAGGCTGTGTGAACTGCCTTGCCCTCATCCATAACTCTGGTGACTGACTCAAAGAAGTCCACCAGGTTGAGCAGGCATGATCTATCTTTCACAAGACCAAACTGCGTGGGATCTAGAGTTTGGAGATTCCCTATATCCTTGTTAATTAGGTCCATGATGATGCACTCCATAACCTTACATATCAGACTCATCAGGCTAATGGAGCAATAATTCCCAGGGTCTGTAGTCGCCCCTTAATGGTGAGGGATGACTGTAGCAGTGCGCCATTCGGTAGGGACAAAGCCTGAGGTGAGGCTGTGATTGAACAGGGCATACAAATGTGGTGCCAGTTCACTTTGTAGTTCATGTAGAACCCATCCAGGGATATTGTCGGGTCCCATGGAAACTGTATTTTTGGTCTTGGACAATGCAGCTTTAACCTGTGCTGCAGTAATGTTGGGTGCCTGGCATTCCTCCGGTATTGTGATTGGTCCTTTAGGGGGGGGGGTAAAGTTGGCACTGAATCTGTCAGCCAGTATGTTGGAAATATCTGTTTTCTCAGTATAGGAGATACCATTGTGCAGTAACTTAGAGCAAACCTGGGTATTGCTGTGGAGATTCTTAATATAACTGTAGAAGGTTTTGTGGTTGTTTTTAGTGTCTGCCGCAATTCTGCCTTCATAGTTGGCTTTAGAGGTTTTGATGAGGATCTCAACTTTTTGTTGAGGCTAATAAGGGAGTTTTTCCAGTCTTGGGACTTCACCTTTTTCTGCAACAGTTTCTTCCTTCTGTTGTAGAGTTTATTAATGGCAGGAGACCAAAAGATTGGCTTACTTTTTTTGGAGGAGAGCGTCTTGGTTCTGTTGGGTATGGCTAGTTCCATGCATTTATGTATTCGTTCGTACAAGCACCAGTGTATGATTCAGCAGTCATATTGACATGGGTGCCATGAAGTTAGCCACCTCTGTTTTTAGGAGCCCATAGTCATTAACATTTTTTAAATTTTCATCTCTTATTTTTACTCTGTCCCCACTTGAATATTTTCCTGAGTTTATGTACAAATACTCCTTGAGCCTCAGAATTAGATTTTTGACTGGCTAGAACTTCAAAAAATTATTAGTATCAATCCCTTTTCCTGATTTATTTTCCTGTATGCACTCTCTCTATCTCTTAATTTCCCCTCCATTTCTTTCTTCTTCTTTTACAATTTCTTCTTCTCTTAGTTCACTCTCTTTCCCAGCCTCTTGTTGTTCTTCTTTATATATGTCCTCTTCCCTTCCCCCTCTTTTTAACCATTTACTGTTTACTCTTCAGTATCCATTCAAAACTAGTACCTTTTTACAGAACCTGCATTCAAGCACACATCTGTATGCCCTCTTGCCACACACTGGTGGCACTGTACCTTGTTACAATCATTAATTAAATGAGAAGAGTCCCCACAAAAAGAAACATGATTTAGGCTGGCAATCATATCTCAATGTCCCACATTGCCTGCTATCACTGCTGCATATGTTTTACTTCCTAGGTTAGCTTCTGCAACAAAACAAGACACCTTCTCAGTTTGTTGCTGCTTTCCTCTTTTATTTTCTGTCACTGCTGCATAACTTTTAACTGCTGCATTTTCTGCTACCACATCACTTGGTTCTTTTCACACATTACCATCTTCAGAACTTCCAAAAAAGTTATCTGCCATCTCATTTTTTAACAGACCATCATCTTCAAGCCCTCTCAACACCAGTTCTCTTATCTTCAGCACTTCAACAAGCTAGCTTACTTTATTCTCTAGTAAGATAGCTAAATGTTGCTCATTTGTAATATTCAGCACAAAGGAATCTTTGTTTAAATTCTGAGGCTCCACATCAAACAAAATTTCACCATAAATCTCACTTTCCATGTCCAAGCTGTCTTATAGCTTTTCTCTCCCTCCAGATGCTCCTGCTTCCCTTAGGCCTCTTTATTGTTGCATTAGGAGGTCTCCAGCACCATCTAGCAGCTCCAAAAAGTAGGGATCCTTTTATTAAAATTCACAATATACAATATATACATTCTATATACAAACTGTTACAGCTTATTTATAATTATTTACAACTAAATTACATATTTTCAATTTTTAAACTTTTTGATTTCCACCACTCCTTTTTCCACAACCAAAATCTTATTTTCTTCAAAATTTCTGACAGTATCCATTTCTGTTTAATTTTTATCTCATTCATTCTTTAATTCCAAACAATCCATATTATACAAAACAATTTTTTATCTATTTTTATCTACATCATTTTGTTTCACATTTTCATAGTATCCATATTCTGTCATGCCCATATTTATACTTTTTACACTTTTAAATCCTTTTATACATTCTTTTCTACATATTTCTTCGTATAATTGATTTACTGTTTTACATTTCAAAAAGGCATGCTCAGGAGTTTCTATTTTACCACAATATATACAAACTCTTTCTTTTGTTTTTTATATGGCATATCTGCTTTTACTGGAAGCTTGCTTACGGATAATCTCCACAGACAATCTATACATTCTACATATTTTGTACATCTTTTCATTCTTGCTTTTATAGCTTTTGTTTTCTTTCTCCAAAATGCTTCCAGGGATAAATATAACATTTTCCATTATATTTTCATACCTTAAATTTCTTTTTTTTTTCTATATTGCTTAAATCAATCTTCCATAACAATATTTTCTCTTGTTATATTTTCATTTCAGTACAGGAAATTCCATTACTTCTTTTTAAACATTTAATTTTTCCCAAATTGCTTCATACTTTTCTTCTATTATTTTCTTTTTTTTTCTTTTTTCTTTATTCTTGTTAATACTTTATATTAGTTTCAATGAAGCTACATGCACAATTGGATTTATTAAACCCAAACCTCCTTCTTTTTTTGAAACATAAAGGATTACTCTTTTAATAGGGTTCAATCTTGATCCCTATATAAATGTATATAACACAGATAAAAATTCTTTTTCACATTCCACTGGTATCATAAATACACTTGTTAGATGTGCCATCTTACCTAGTATTACTGAAATGAGTAAACATGCTTTTTTCCATATATACATAAGTTTAAATGTTCTCCAGAACATTCAAATATATCTTATTTTATGTATCATATTTGGGTTCCGGCATGTAGGTTGTGAGACATTTCCTTGTGAGCTACTACGCTAAAACAAAAAGACAACTGCACCACTTCACCATAGAGTGGTGTGGCCGAAAAAAAGAAATGCTACTGTTTTGCAAACTGATGAATAAACTGGTACATGCGACAATCCCTAACCAATGCTAACTGGCTGTATTCTAACAGTAAAGATAGCCGTGGTAGAAAAGTAGATGTATGAAGCATGGGGAAACCAGAAGTAATATCTTTGGTTTCCCCTGTGCTTCATACATCCTCGTTGATCACTCTTCTACCTTATTAGCTTTGCTTATTATTCTTTTTCTACTATCTTCATAAACATATTATAATCGACATTGTTCAACACCAACAACAATGATCTCCGGTTTGTTATATCTATTCTTTCTCCTTTTTTTCATATACATGTCATTGCAACCATACATTTTCTTTCATCATTTACCCCTTTCTTGAACCACTCATTTAACACCTCTAAAAATATTCTTTTTGCCATTGTTACATATCTCTGTACACTAGATGTTCAGTTCCATCTAAACCTGTAGCTTCTTCCACATTTACTGTTTTAAAAAACTTTTTTTAATGTTGTCATTATAATCTTTTCCACAATTCTCTCATTATTTTCTTCACTTAATTTTTTAAGTTCCATTCATGTTTCCCTATAATTTCATATTTTAAAAAGTTTTCATAATATATATTGCTATTGTCTGCATTATTTCTTTTTGTGTATTAACTACATTTCCTTCATCGTTCCTTAGTTCTCTTATTATTCTTTTATTTTCTTTAACCACTTTACTTAGGTATGGTGCTACTTCTTTTCTTCTTTGTAAAAATATCTGTGTTTAAATAGCATCTTTTTAATTTTCTCTCAATTCGCTTCATGTAAATGTCTTTATTTTTCTAGAAACTTTCCTTTATTACATATTGCGTCCTTAAATGCTTGATTACTGATCTCCTTATATTTGCAGCTATCTTGTATTCTTTTTGTCCTTTGCCATTCCAATACCTCTTTTTTATATTTTTCTTTTAAACTAATCCACCAACTTGTCCAATCGTTATAAAATATTTGCATATCTATATGGTTTAACCATAATTGATTAATTATTTTCTTTACATGATCATTTAAATCTGTTTAATTTATTCTTTTTATACCTCTGCCTATTGTTATATAACCTATTTTCTCTTGAATCTCTATCCAAATTGCAACATGGTATGAAAAACCCATTATTTTAACCCCTTTATATAATGTTTTTTAAAATCTCTGATAATATAAAATAATCATATTCATTCTCAAATTGCCACTTTTATATGTCCAGTGTTTATTTCCCCATAAATACATTTTACCAATTTTAATCATACCTGAAATAACCTTTACATCTCACCTTTCTTTTCTTCTGTGTCTTAAATCACAGTTAAAGTCTCCCACTACTATAACTTGCATATTCAGACTAACATAATCAAGCATTTTCCTGAATATAATCTCTTTTTGCTTCTGTAAAGTATATGCATACATTTTAACCACCCTGTATGTTTGATTCTTCCATCTTATATATAATAATATTCTTCCTAAAACTTCCTAAAACTACTAATGTGTAATCCAGAATTTGTATACTTTCTTTATATAAAATTGCTATGCTTGAACATTTATCTTCTCTTATATTCCATGTAACCTTGCCTTCCTGTAACCAATTTATTTGTATTCTTTCTCCTTCTGTTATTATTCTTTTATCTATCAATATTATGATAGCCATATCTAACAATCTGCACCATTCCAACATTCCTAACCTTCACTGTAAATTCTTTATACTATTCACATTTATGGCTAGAATTCTTACTTTGTTGAAATTTATTTATAGATTTATCCTCTTCCTTTTTTGTTTTCTGTTATACCTATATTTGTAAATTTGTTTCCTTTTACTCTTTTCCCAATGTAATTTAATTTACTTTTGATTTGTATCCATTTATCTTCCCCTTCTTCATTTGAATTACTTAATGCTTCTTCTTCTTCTTTCTCTTTTTCTTTTGTTTGTTCTTTTATCTCCACTTTTATATCTTCCTCATTTCTATTGTCTTTTTGTATCTCTTCTATATTATTTACTAAACAACCTCTCTTACTTGGTCTACCTTTCTTTCCTGTGTATATTTATCTTTTACATTACAATCCATCCATTAATGTCCTATTTTTCACACTTTATACATTTTTGTTCCCTTTGTTTGCTTCATGGCCAGTTTTACACCCCCCTATTTCCTTCCACATTGATTATGTTAGGTACAGGTAATATCTTTTCATTTTGCATTTCTAAAATAACTCCACAGTCCCATCCCCATCCATAAACCTCTGTTATCATAAATCTTTGTAATGTCCATCACTTCTCTGCACACAGTTTTTAAATAGTCTCTTAAAGTGTTTTGCTACCACTGTACAAAATTGTATGTTCATTCTCTTTCTTGTCTCTCTATTTAATGCTTGTACTGCATATGAATTCCAAGGACTATCACTTCTTTTTTGTCATATTGTTCTAAACAGTTTTTCCATGTGTTGTGCTTCTTCAAAAAAAATGTCACAGAAAGAGTCTTTACTAATACAAATACATGTTCTTACCTTTCTGGGTTCAATACCCAGTGGTGAAATAACATTATCCCATATTTCATACCTATCAAGTTCTTTTTCCATTTTATTAGTTACTCTTACATGGTGTTTTCTTTTCACGTCCATTTTTTTCTTCTTCTTTCTTTTCTTCTTCTCTTACGGTTTGTACATATGATTTTTTTTCTCCTGATTTCTTGTACTTCTTCTTCTCATATTGCACCCATTATTTCACCTCACAATACTGCCTTTTTGCTTTCTGGTTCACTTTGCTCTATTAAGTCTTTTAGATACATATCCTGCAACCCTACCGATTGGAGGGTTGTAACAATACACTCCACCTGTGATTCTCCTTCACCCTCAAACAGCTTTTGTTGAAATAACACCTTGGTATCCTGAGTGTATTCACCCTCCTTCTCCTGGATTGCCATGTCTTTCATTTTTTTCAGCACCTTCTCTCTTGAAAATTTTGCAAAGGTTCGATTGCCCTCACCATTGCTACACATTCTTCCTGTAAACTATCATTCATCTCCTTCTCCTTCATGCTTGCTCCTTGCTGCTCCAAGCTGCCTATGTTCCCAGACTGGAAGCAGGAAGCATAACTGCAAATTGCATCCCCATACGAAAAGAGTAGGGGAAGTTCTCTGGTGTCTTGGATAAATTTCCTCCACTCAGTATGCATACTACCTTGGTTATCCCCTGAAAAAAGTCAATTGGCCAAGTGGGACTAACCCAAACATCAGAGTGTAAATAAATAAATAACACTAAAAATAATATATACTTGACAAGTAATGAGCTAAAACCTTATATATCCACTTCTATTCCTTGTCATTCAATTAAGTCTGTGAATTCACATTTGTTCCATGATATTGAACACAGATTGTAAAGTATATTCAGGAGCTATTGTGACTAAATTATCAATCTTTGTGAATACAAAGGTAGCCTGTGTGTGAGTTTGTTGATGTCAAACCAAAACACTGATATTATGTCACACCATCAGTGCCTAACTACATTCAATAATGCATGCGTTTAAGTGAAGCAAGGTCAGGTCCAGGCAAAATAATCCAAATATACAAGGGAACAAATAGACAACCTATATTGAATGACAGGTTACAAAACTCTTCTGGGTAGTAAAATGACTGTGGATGGGTAACATTTAGATGAGATCAGTGGAGCTAGTATAATTATTTAATAATCTCAGATTTATTTAACTGAATGAGACTCAAAATATAGAATTATCTAATTTCAGGTGCAACTCCAGATCCATACAGAACACGAACAGGTGAATTATTTTGGCAGTTAAAATTATGCCTCAGAACCTTTTGGCCTTAATTAACAGTTTCTATTAGTAGAGTGTTAAAACTCAGGTCTGCTAAATTATAAAAATAAGGTTAATTTTCTTATTTGTATTTTATATGTTTGTGCAATATTTCATCTAGAGTTGGTACTCAAGTCTGTTTATATGCTACGTTTAGAGTAGATTACTACCAGTCAATTTTTTATTCTTTATTCATTATTCAAAATTTATTATTCACTTTTTCTTCATTATTCTTAATTCACTATTTAACATTTATATAATACAATTTAAATTGTTGGATTTTTAACCTTATAAGAAGTTGGGTTATGTGTGAGGAGAGACTGCTATGTTGACATACTCTGTAACATAAGACTTTTACTTCTTTTTTTTCTTTTAGCATGTTTTGTGATATGTCTTTTAAATTTTTTTAAATATTATTGGTTATGTGACTAATTTAAGGTATATAACAATTAGTATATGTATTGTTAAATTAGTCCTGATGAAGTCCTGGGAAGGGATGAAAGTGCTTAACTGATTTTAATAAACTAACCCTGGAATTCAATAACCTTCATGTAGTCTTTGCATGACGCCTAGATGATTACAGAGCATTAATGCAATGAGCAGCAGCACTCACTGAATAGGCATTCTGCTCATCATACTTACACATTTCCAAGTACCATTTCATGGCTAGTTTTGTCAGTCATAAAATGGTGTAGGAAAGCATGAGCACACAGTGTAAACAAAATTGCTTGCCTGTAGGCTACCTATTATGTGAGCACACACACAGACAACTTATATGAAGTAAGGGCAAGCAGAGTACAAGAATTAAGATGCAGGGGACATTAAATGGGAAGAATGTACACAGAATACAATGTTAATAGAGCAGACATAAATATGGGGGGAGGATAAATGGAGAAAACATATTCTGTTAATATATTCAATCGTGGTTATGTCACAAAGAAACATAATAAACAGAAAGACATTCATATTGATGCAATAATAAATAATCCTGTTTCCAGTTCTTTACCCATACACATAACTAAAAATAGCATGCTAACAACAGATATGAGAGAGACAAAATGCAATGCTGTAAGATAGAGGGGTAAATGTGCTAATACTGTTGATAACATGCCAAGTTGAGATAACATTTAGCAGGGACAGTTAATATATTAGGAGCTATTGATATACACTGCAGTTATTGAATATGACATGGAGATAGAGGGAATGTATGTGTGATAACTGACTGCAGTGCTATATTCTCCAGTTCATTCTGTATAAAAGAAATGAGCCATACCATACAGTTTTTGTGTCATGCACATTAGGAAGGGACATATTTTAATATTTGTTGTCATTTGACAACCATAGACAAGGCTTGTATAATTCATCTGTCAAGGTAATATAACCCTCTGCCCATAGTTTTATATTCAGTTACAGTAATATAATAGGACTCAAAATACACAAGTAACAAATGACAACAAGGATCTGATGACACTGTAGTAGTTCACAGTCTCCATTCATAAATGGAGTGTATCTACTACATGATTATACTGGGCATGTTCACAAGACATCACAGCGAACACTGCCACAACCACATTTAAAAAAACATAGACACACAAGAAAGTGTCCTAACATAGGTCCAGTCACAATTTGTGATGATCTGGCATCATGCCATACAGTAAGAAATGTCATGTAAGTTTTTGTGACCTATAAAGCTATACAATGTGAAGAAAACAAATACAGTGATACATAAATGTTTTGAGTAAGACATGCAATGCAGTGCATTCTTATTTGGAAATTAAGTAATGCCTGTGAACAATCAATGACATACTCAACATTTGCATCTTGCCAGACTCAAACAAATACAGGAGAGATACCAGCAAAATGTGTATCAACCTGTAACATCACAGAAATAGGCATACTGTGTGTGTCATGATGAATACACTTGAGGGGCTTACAGCACATCCCTATTATAATGGGCATGCATCCCTTACCATGGAGGATGATGTCTTAAAAATGTTGCCCTCTGACTGTACCATAAATACTGTCTTTGCCTAAGCCACTCCTGTCTGACAGACAGATGTTGCCAGATTCAAACCTTGCCTATCGTACTACACACTCTACAGAGCTGTGTGTTGACTGCATCTGCCACACAACACGGAGCTTGTCACAAATAAAATTAATGTGTGAAGTAATATAGGACATTTCATGATAATTTATACACTATGATTTTTTTCAATATGATAACAAGGGGGTAAGTATGTTAATGTTCACACAACTGTGAGCAGAACAATATTAATGTTTCTTAGCCAAGGAAGCTGTTCCTGATGCTTTGTACAGCAACATTGTCCCAGATCTGAACCACGCTCTATCAGTGTAGATATGCTATACAAGTCATTATTGAATGCATGTGCCTCAAGAGCACTCACACCACAACATGTGTAGAACAACTGTTTCACTGGCAAGATATAACAAAATGACATTATATTTCTTTTTCCAAAGTAAAAACTGAGAAATAACTTCATGCAGTGCTGACATGGAGTGCCGGCATATGCATAGAATGTTGCATTAAAAATAAACAGCAAGCAATGCAAGTCCACTGACTGCTAATGTGTTTGAATCACATGCCCCACAGCAGAAGTCTTAACAAAGCTGTGACACTCTACCTATGTGAAATCATTACATCATCTATGTGAAGTCATTACATCATATAACTGTATTGCAAACAATTTCTGTGAGATAAAAGGGATGGGGAGGTTTCTCCCACTGTAATTGTACACATTATAACAGTTGTGGATGTCATTCATGCATAACACTATTAGGATGCAAAATCCTTACAGTCAGTTGATGTGTGTTTTGAATACCTAACTACGTGATGACAGAAGCTACACAATATTGTGAGGAATGAATACATCACAGTGAAACTGTTGCTACAGTTCTGAGATATTTTGGTCTTTGAAGTTGTGACATCATGTTATTGCTGCAAGGAATATGTGTGCCTGTTATTTCTTTCAAAGACTGTTGCTATATCTCTCTCTCTCACACAGCATTGACTGCTGCTAAGTATACCTAAACACATGTAACGGGTAATACAGTCATCACTGTGATGGATGGGAGAACACCCACTCATGCACAACATGTGTATAATTACAAATTCCAACACATGCCTTACTATGTTAACAGCACACAGAACATTGTCTGATGTCCTTACTACACAGAAAAAGTCTTAATAGTTCTAATGGGAAAACCAGCTATTATCCTATGAGATCATAATTATACAGTAAAGCATTAATCTGTGAAAAGGTGAGCACAAATTCTTGTAAGAGGAATCCCCAGCCATACATGTACACAGCAGATAGCTGGATGACAATATTATTACCTACATGCACATTCACAGTCATATTGCCATACATGAGTCTAAGGAGTGATGGCTAGATTTGAACAGACTACTAAAGATCACAAGGTACAGAACACTGCCTGAATTGCATGTAGCACATAAGATGTTGTTTTACAATTGTGACAGTGCTCATTTTTATGGATGCCATCACCATTCTTTAATATACTGATGTTCGTCTAAAAGGTATGAAGGTGATTCAAGTACACTATAACAATACAAGACTACACATACTACATACATTAAGACTTCTTTACACAAAGTGACAGACAAACACACATGCACAGTAGTCAAGCATTGCTGGATTCAGACTTTCCTCCCTCTGGGCTTATCCAGTCTAGAGAGCATGGTATCAACAGCCAATGCCACAGGGTAACTCATACTACACCTGTGATGCAGTTCATTTTTGATAGCATGATGTAACCATTGTGTTTCCAAAACTGGGTATTGCCTAGGGGTAGAACAAATGTATAGAGTAGCCCTGTGGCAATGAAAATACATCACCTAGTAGAAGTTTACATAACAGCTATTATCACAGACACAGATGTACATGACAATGCATACAGTCACATTATTTAACCAAGGTTGGACTGGAAACACCTCTCTCTCTAATTACACAATTTATAGAACACAAAATTAGTCACAAGCACCACAGGAGAAGTCTGACTTGTAAGGGCAGAAAGTGCACTTTTGACATAATGACCTCATCAGTGTGTTGCAGAGAGGATGTCTGTGTTAAAAGTGGGGTATAGTGCAGAGGGAGCTGTGTCCTCAGTGAAATGTATTCTGCTGAGTGGAAGTGAACACAGCATACTTAATGTTAAAGTGTTACTTACCTGTCATTAGAAACCTCACACACAGAAATTCACCACTATGAAAATTGGACCTCCTACCCAATAGCTATAGAATGCAGAAAATGCAGAATTAGCTACAATTGCCACATGAGAAGTTTGACTTTAACAATGTGTAAATGCCCATTTGTAATTAGAATAAATTCACTGTTTTGAACATCTGGTAATATGCATCTCAGATTTTGTGACAAATGCATGTGTGTGGACAGGCCAAATAGCACTGCACTTGTTCCATGTAATGACATACTTTTCTGCTAAGATTTATATACTGTTATTCAAGTACATTTTGTTACTGTGAGAGGCATGTACCTGTTTTACAGTATGGAGTGTCAATGACAATCACAATTTTAAAACAATGGTTTATCAAGCAAGCATTCATGCCAGTTCATTCCAGGATGATTGCATGTAAATAGAAAACATATATAGTGTCACTGTCAGTTGTCTTGTCTCATGTTTGCACAATGTGCACTGACAGTACAAACAGACACTTCCTAAATATGACAGTGCACGTCAAAATAACAGCGATGGGTTATGGGTGAAAAGTTTACACTCTATTGTAACATAGTTGCAAATGTAATCATTGGAGTGTAGCCATAGATATACATTAACAAATTAAATTAAGTCAACATCACTCTGAAACCTAGATACCTTGGTTTCAAAATTCAGAAAACAATAGAGAAGTTCTACAACCAACACAAAGAATTACTTTTTGTAAATATTTAATTACTGTCTTCCTGAAGCACAGTGCTGGCAAGCTCATTTGCACTGTTGATGGCAAAGTGTTTGTGAATGCATAATCGTATTTTGAGGTGATGGACTTATCATGGGAATTAGTAGTTCTCCATGGTGCTCCATGCCAACATTCACGCAAATAAGTAGTATACATGTACCATCATGTCTGAATCTGATAGAATATACAACAGATATGTGTTATGGTCATGACATTTGCAGTTCTCAGTACTAATACGTATAATGCAAGCATATTCTGAAGCACATGAGTGACCAAGCATGTTACTGCTGATGGAAACATGGCTTATGGAAATAGGCCAAAATCAGGGAACTTTGTTAAATGATGAACAAGGGGTTTGCAGAAGTGGATATTTGGTGGCAGGAATACACATACAGACATAGAAATACATTTTTATGGTTCATTTCTGCACATATTTGTGTTGTGTTACTGTTTGCATTATTTGGGTAAGATCTCTACAGCACAGTATTCACAATAGGACGCAAGCACATTGAAAAGACAGCATGGTAATATTTTGTTACAAAAATGTGCATCTAACAGTTACACCCATAGGAGTCATACAAAACATTCAATAACCCATTTGTATACATATGGATTCAAACTTGACAACATCCCAAGAAAAAGGAACAGACCTGAGTATAGTCTAAACACACCACATAGGAACTCTGACTTTACAAAGTTCAAATATGACAACAGATTGCAACAAAGGAGAATGTATGTATTAATCTTCATTATCTTCATGACAGCTGTATGCTGTGCATTCAGTTTTCAGCTTGTTCAAAAGAAGATTAGATTGACTATACATAGCTGACCACAGTAGCACAAAGGGCACCACAGTAATGTGGCCATAGGCAAAAACTCACAAGAGTTTGCCATAAGCTGTGTACTTCCATTTAGCATAAGTTAAAGTTGGTGTTTGGTGCCAAACATTGTTCAGGTGCAGAAGAGAAGGACTAATTACACAGAAGGGAGAAGATACATGGGGGGGGGGCAAGAACCAAGTAACTTCTGACAGAAGCAGAAAAATGGTGGCTCATAATATGTAGGCAATAGCTACACATAAACTAGTGTACTAAACACAGCCAAGTACAGCTTGCTAATGCTTGGATTAGATCCCTTGAAAGTATTCCAAAAATCAGTCTTTACATGTAAGCATTACATCATCATGTCACACAGGAACTCCTGCTTCACACACTTTAAATCACACAATTGAAGGGACAGTGAAAATTTCCTGAAGCAGAAAAGATGAACAGAAAGAGAAATAGAGAGAGATGGAGAGAGAAATAGCAGCAGTATTTTTTTCTGGGACACGTAAGACCATCTTTATTGTGTGTTGCTCCTACTTATTTCATCTTTATTAATCTGTCATGCTCTGTACAACAAATGACTTGTTACAGAAAGCAAGAAAGGGTAAGAGAGTACAATCAACATTAAGACATAAACAGGAGAAGGGTGGCTTGCTAAGTCTCCCTGTTGGGGATGGAATGTTTTTGCAAATGCTTTCTTGCTGCACTATTCAAATGGTAAGTTAATGAAATGTTGTAACTGGAGATAAATACAGATGTTTGCAGTTAACCATATGATAGGAATATAAGATCTCATGAAATAATATTTTGACATACAGCTGTAATCAAACCCATGACACTATGCAAAAACATCAGTCTATAGATAGGGAAATTATCTCAACACAGCTCACAGGAGCTTCTAGTTTGTCATATCCAGCAGCTTAAGAAATGTTGAGAGTAACTGTTTCAAAGTAGTGCCTTTACTGTGTCTTTATTCTGTATTCCCATAGCATCCCAAATATAAGCACATTTGCGTGAAAGTAACTGGACTACTGAAGCTTAAATAACAATCTTCAGATTTTGCCATGGGAAGTTAAATGGCATTCACCATCACTCAGCATTGGTACACTTTGGCAACCTCCAAATGCTGAGGAAAAAAGTGAAGGCTTTTCTGTGGGCCAGTTTTGACCATGTGTGTTGTGTGCGATTCTATATTTTGACTAGATTAAATCTGTGAGAAAGGGTTTGATTAGGACAGTGGTGAAAATGGGGGTGGCAGATGGTAGGACAAAGGGGAAAGAATACAGGAATTTGCAAGAGAGTGGTGGAAGAGCACCATAGCTATTCTCTTCTTCACAAAATAAATGGATGACAGAGGGTAGGACAAATGGGAAGGAATACAGGAATTTGCAGGATGGTGGTGGAAGAGCACTATAGCAATCCTTTTCCTCACAACATAAATGGATGACAGCAACCAATTAGACCAAATCAAGTGTGTTAAGATGACACATAGGTGAAGTGGAGAACTATGTAGGGGGTGTATTTTTTTTTTTGTGGGACAGGTACATATTTTTATCTTCTCTAGAATGATAGGGAATGTGCTTAGGAATGAGAGGGTCAGGCAGGTAGGGTAGGTCAGGTACCAGGTGCAGAAATATAGGCATACAAGACAGACAGGGGTGATGATGTACACAAAAGGTTAGGGGGCACCATGTTTGGGAATAGAATAGAAGGGGACCTCAGAGGGGCAGCCACAGCCAGCCTGATAACAGTAACAATCTAGTCCTCACCCTCGTCCTCACCCTCAGAACTGTCATTGCTGTCTCTTGTGTCAGTGCCTGGGTCAGTGCTGGACATGACTTTGTTTTGGAAATATGATGCAGCACCTTTTCAGCCCTGCTGATTCTGGCACCAAGCTCCCGCTACATATCCACCATCCCTGTCAGCTCTAGATGGGTGACATAATCACCACCTCTACTACTTCTGCTTCTGGAGGGTACCTCTGCACCAACAACCAGGGCAAAGCTACCTGACATAGGTGGAACATTTAAGGCAGGAATTGTGGAGGCAACACTGACAGGATGCAACCCAGATGTGCTGGGTGTCTGTGTGCCTGTGGTGGTGCTGCTGCAGTCATCTGTGGAGGAATGATATGCTGAACTGCAGTGGTTGCTCTAACTCCCTGTGTTTTCAACAACAATGTATTAACAAAGAAAATATATGCACAGAAGAGGGAGATAGAGTGGGAGGACACAAAAAGAGAGAGAATTAGATCAATTGCATGCCACATTCATTTATTATTTCAGTACCTAAACCAATATAAGAACTACATAAATACACCTTGGCCATCTCCAGATATGCTGGTGAATGTGTCATAAAATAAATTAATCATAATGGTATGATGTATCTAAAAGAATCATGTATTTCATTGTGCCATATCAGATATCTGCTTCCAAAGGTACTATTTGCATTTGCCAATATTTTTTGCTAATGTCTTGCAGTATTGCAGTTAATATCATCTAAAACATATCCTGAAAAAAATTAATGTATGCTTTTGGGTGTTTAACTCACACACAGTTCAGATGATGTACAATCCCAAGAGCTATTAGAGCAGGCATGTATGCTTGATAAAAAAGTTAAGAGATGCCTGCTCAAGATGACGTAGCATGATGGACTGACAATACTTTTCTGTCTTGTGTTCTGACCTGATGCATACTTATCCCATGCCTCTCTGGGGTGAGTTAGTCTATCCTGATATGAATCATGGTTTTCTGCTATTTCTGTTGCAGCTATACAGCAGAGAAAAGAAAAAAATAGATATTTATAGGCATGATGAATAACTGAGTTGTATTGTTAATTAATGTCTTATCATAGACAGGTTATGGGTCTGTATACATACACAACTGAGGGGTGTTTGCAATCTTAAATTCATCCTCACTTTGGCTCAGGAAGTCCCACTTGCACCTCTTCATGTCACTGTGATGGTGTAAACATTACTCCCCAGTGCATGGGATGCCAGCTTCACTGGAGACAGCCTTGGCCAAGATATTCCAAGCCTCAGTCTTATACCAAGACCCAGTGTACTCCCCCTGCAGCAGCCTCTGACTATATTCCTTCATGAGGAGTGCCACAAAATTCCTGGACTACTCAACACCCCACCTTTGTGCTCTAAATGTAACCCCATCACTACAGTCACCTGCAATGTCTGCAGCAGTCAAGCTAGCAATATGGGTCTGAACTGGATCCCAATTCAGACCTCACATGTAACAGCTTGTGGGCAAAGACACAAAACCTTGACAACTGCATTTGTGCAATTGGAAGTACAACAATTCATTGCCAACACATTGACACTGATTACATCTAAAAGTAAATAAGGTGTGTAATATAACAGTATGATTTGGCCATGTGTGGTTCTCAAACTATAGACATGTATTCCAATGTTAAACAATGACATTCTTTATGATGTTTGTTATAATTATGGGTGGTTGGAGGAAAAGTGGTTCACCTTGTGACATACTGGGCTTTTGGGAGTTACACACTGGAAAGGTTGAGTAGTACCACCTGGAATCTGACCCACAAGGAAAAAACACATAAGTAAAAAAGTTTTTTTTTAATTAAAAATGCTTTTTATTCACTCACTCTAAAAAGTGAAAAATAAGGAAGAAGAGTGAAAACTTTGCAAAAGTAACACAGACAAGCTGATTTCAGAAAAGCATTTGAGGTTAGTTTTGCTGATTATGATGAGGTACCAGAAGAAGTAGCAGGAATCAGCAAAATCAACCTCAAATGTTTTTCTGAAATGAGCTTGTCTGTGTTTCTTTTACAAAGTTTTCACTCTTCTTCCTTATTTTTCACTTTTTAGAGTTAGAGAATAAAAAACATTCTTAATTAAAAAATCTTTTTTGCTTTTTTTTTTACTTTTTAGAATGAGTGAATAAAATATTAATATTAAAATCTTTTTTTACTTATATTTTTACTTAAAACTTAAAAAAGGTGGGAAGTCAGCAATGCAGGCAACACCTACATCCAGTGGGACGCAATTATGAAATACACAGTACTTCAGCACCCTGGACAGCTCTGTGCATTAAGGAGCATGGCAGAACCACAGAGATACAGAGCCACAAAGCTAATTTCAATAAAAATCATTCTACCATTCTAAAAAAAGGATAAAAATGTTAAACATTGATAATTAACTGTCAGTGCCTCAGGAGAATTTACTTTTTAACATGGTAATTTCAGGTATACTAATTTAAGACTGAATGGAGACATACTTAAAAGATGCCTGTATGTCTTTGACTTTACTTAGTCATTGGACTACATTTCTATGTAAGAGGCAGTATTTTGGTTTGTAAATACACTTCAGATGCATATAGTTGCATAACTTGAGTAATATGTGATGGTTTAAGTTAGATACATACTTCACAAGTTAGATACATACTGTCATAAACACATAATTATGATATGTGATAAGTTATAAGAACTGTGGCAAAAATATGGTGTATATCAAACCTATATATGTGCACTATAATGAATATATCATCATTGTCATGTTTGACATAATTTACAGACATTATAGTAGGCTTCTGTAGCAAACATTAATACATTTCTTGCAATAAACTCAGTTATGACACTCATGTGCATTTACTGTGGTATTCCTAATCAAAAAGATGTGACAAATGGCATTCTTAGCCCCTCCATAAAACTATCTTCCAACTGGATTTGAATCCTGTATCACTTGTTTTTTTCTTTTCTAAGATAACTTCACTTACAACTTGTGCCACAGAGAAAATTGCCTGGCATGTGGAATTTATTCACTGAGTACTATCAAGAGTGCTGACAGCCTTGCACTATCACCTGCCTTGTTTGCCCTACAGGAGGCAGCCCAAATTAAAAATGTCACTTTTTTCCTTACAAAGTGCACCATATTTGTGCTCTGTTGAGAGGAGCACAGATGCAAAAGGCATTAAAAAGAATGAAAGATAAAAATTCTGACAGGAAAATTAATTCAAATAATGGGTATACTTAGCAATGATAAGAGCCAGATGTGCTTACAGTGACATGTTTATCCTTCTCAGATCACCTTGCAACAGAAAAAATTTAATTTCTGGCATACATTATCAGAACTTAATTAATACTAAATAATATGAAAGTGGACAGATGGAAGCATGTTAAGAATAGTTGAGTTTTAAACAACAACACACTGATCTAACAAAATGTGTGTAAATCTGTATTCAGTCTTCCTGTGTAAAATTATCATTTAACTGGATATGAACCCTGCATCGCCTGTCCTATTTCTCTACACTTAATTTATGTACACAATGTGCCACACAGATAGTTACTTGACAGGTGAATTTTACTCACTTAGTACTATCCAGAGTGTTGATGGATGTGCAACCTCTGCCAGGCTTGCTTGTGCTTCATGAGGCAACTCGACTTAAATCAAATTAAATTTGTAACTTTTTTCCTTTGAAAATGAACTGTACTTTACTGCTAGGGACTGCTGCCAATCCAGAATGTGCAATGCCAAATGGCATTCAAATGATGAATTGAAAATAAAAAAATACTCACATAGATGATATATTATAGAACAAATAATTAAAATAAGCAGTTCTGATATTTCTTCAACTTTGTTGTCTTGCAACATGAACATATATGCTCCTTAAACATCATTATGTTCACAAAAACACCACCCTCTCTGGATTAGAACCCCAGGATGTGACATAGTGTCAATTAATATTACAGGTGCAACAGAACAAGTTCTGAACCTTATTATATGTAATTTAGAGTTAGATGTGTAGATGGTTGTGATACTGGCAACAAAGAAGCTTATCATTCTTCACACAATAGAAACTAAAAAATTGCAACACTGCATCACTTTTCTTCTCTTTATTTTATGAACATCATTCCTTTGTCTATGCTTCTCTAACAAGACTGCTATGTGATTTGCCTTGTAGCTAATGCATGCTTCAATGAGTAATTTACTTCCATAGCATTGCAGACACAGTGCAGTCAGAGGCAAAAACTGTGGTCATAAACAATGCATATAAATGTTAGGAATAAATGTTAGGAATGTTCATCTCCTAAGTCAGTCAATATACTCACAAACTTTCTTGTAAGTCTTTTCTCCCTGACACACCTTCAGTAAGTGTACATCAAAGAGGACTGAATGTGAAAATGTGATAATCACACTTGCAAGAACTTAGCATGTAGCACTTCCCAGTGTTCATCCCTGTAGAGGCAAGGCATGTGCATGCAATTGTGTAGGTCTTTACACCATGTTTACATTCCCTGCACTCAGTGCAGATTTTGGGCATCACAAATGCAAATGAGTTCACACCTCACTTGCATACTCACAGTGTTGATACAACTGAATATGCACCATATAATGGCAATTGCTTGAATAAGGGACATGTATTACAGAAGGGGAGACTGTATCCAAATACACTCAGTACTGCTACTTGTTTTGAAAACTTGTTGCTACATTAACAACTGACTTGCTGCAAATGTAGGTTTCTGTTATGTACAAACTGATGTATTTTAACCTTAGTGATGACTACATTTCACAATACAAGTATTGCTTTGCTGTCTGTATAATTTTACCTACTGGAGATACTTACCATGAACCTAACACCCTATTCATTATAGACTTTAATTACCTCTCTATAGACTGGGAATCCTACACTGGGTCAAGTCTATAGCCATGGAGATTCCTGGACTTTGTGATTGCAAACAGCCTTGAATAAATAATGAATATGCCAACTAGAGACATCAACATACTGAACCTTGTGCTCAAGGGGCATCAACATACTGAAACTTGTGCTCACATATATGGGAGAATGCTGCACTTTACCCAATGTCTTGTCCTCCCTGATAAGGTCTTACATTAAGCTGTCTTCTTTAAAATCAAAATCAACTTTGTAATCCCATTAAAACCAATAAAAGGAACTATTCCAAGGTGAATTAACTTTTACTAAGTGATGGTTTGTCAAAATTCAGTGCCCCTCCAAACCCAGGGAACACAACAGAATATGCTGAATTGCTCTCAGAAACTCTGTATAGCCATGTCAATGACTGCATTGAAGCTGCTGTACCTACCAGAAGTAAGTCTAGGACTAGCCCCAGAAATAAACCAACCTGGTGGCATCCCAAATTAAACAGGATATACAACAAAAGGGAAAACTATGGAAAAAATCAGGAAGGGTAATTCTCATAAAGATAAAAACTCTCATCAAACTAAATAGGCAATTAAGAGGGATAATTAGGTCAAGCAAAGCCAACTTTGAGATTAAGATAGCTGCCCAGGTGAAATATAACCATAAGGCTTTCCTACAGCTATGTCAGAAACCTCAAAGGCACCACAGACCAATGTGGTGAAATGGTGGTTAATGGTGCCAAACTCACAATCTCCTTATGATACAGCAAACCTGTTAGCAGACAAATTTGGTTCCAACTTTACCACAACTTTACCCCATCACCTCCAACCATCGAAAAAAATACCCTCAAATCCATCCAAATATAACTAGGAAGCATGTACTGACTGTGCTGTCTAAAGCCAAAAACACAGCCTCAGTTTGCCAGATAACATCCCAGGATGCTTCCGGAACAGTCTAAAATACAACTTATCAAGACTCTTGGAGTCATTATTTAACTACAGTCTTATAAAAAAGACTTTGTGTTATGTTAGATGGAGGACCTTCAACAGATCCTTGAAAATACAGACCCATTATTCTGACTAGCCTTATTTGCAAATCCATGGAAAGAATTATCATGGAAATTAAAAAAAAAGGACATAGATGACCTCCAGATACTGGATCCATCCCAGTTTGACTTTTGGTTCCAAACTTACTTTGGTAGTAATGCAGATACAAGATGTTTCCTTGGGGTATTGCTTGTGTCTGATGTTTCCAGAATGCAACGATTACATGGTTAAGTAAAGCTTGTGCAGTTTGGCAGGCATCACTTTTAATATTTGTATGAGCTAAGGCTGTTATTCTTTCATTTATGTATTCTTGTATGTGCTATCCTTTGCCTGTTAGTCAGAGCCATGGTGTATTGTCACACCTACATCTGCTGGCAGCATCTGTGGCTGGTGGTTCTTCCTCAGTCTCCTCTTCTGTATCTGCTTGAGCTGCACGCCCTTCCTGTGGCACTGGGAACTGTGGCCCTGCCCCTAGCTGTACTTGTTGAAATGGTTTCCTGAGAATGATATTGTACAAGATGGAACAGACTGAGTATTTTGGCAGAGGTTGCTGAATTATAATGCAGCGCACTTTTTGAGGTGTCAAAACACTGGAATCTTGACTTGAGCAAGCCAAGTACACATTCTATGATATTCCTAGCTTGAGCATGGGCATCATTGTATCCTTACTCTATGGGATTGAGTGGGTTTCTCATAGGGGTCATGAATCATGGTTCCAATGCATAATCTGCATCCACCACTTGATGCCCTTGTGGAAAGTCACCCATAGCAAACCATGTGTACAGCTCACAGGTGTGCCATATGTCTGTTGTGAAAATTACCTGGGTTAACTGCACAGACACTGAAGATGATCCCTTGGGCATTACAGACAACCTGACAGTTTATACAGTGGTAGCCTTAACTGCCAATGTACCTCCTTCCATGTTCACTGGGTGGAGTTTTTATTTCTATGTGTGTGTAATCTCTGGACCCCCTAAACTTCAGGGCAGTGTACAATTGCATACAATTCCTGCATGGTTATTGCTCTCTCTTGTGAGGTGCATGGGAAACAAATATGCTCCCTTGCATGTTGTAGGATTGCATTTAGAAAGTGATGAAATATTCTGTAGGCTGAGGCCTGTAACACCTCTAATATATCCCCTATGGGTCTCATAGGTTCATAGGTTCATAGGTAGGTACTAGGCTATCGGCCCAAGAGCCTACGTAAGCCTAGTCAACAAGATTCCCTGGCTTACGCCACCCAAGAAAGTTATTTTCCTGTGCCACTGTCAAGCAGAGACACAGAAGTGATCCCTGGGGTGAATTTCCTATTTCCCATTCACTCATCAAGATTTTTCTTGAAGACTGCTAAGGAAGAACTTTGTTTGACATAGATGGGTAGCCTGTTCCTAAGTATGGGAAGTCTCTGGGACAGGAATCTATCCCTCCAGCATGTCCTGTTTATTGTGGTGACAAGGTTTAGGTCCCTAGAGCAGGTAGCTCGGAGGGATTGGGATTTCTTTAGGTGTTGCATGTCCAACAACTCTGGGTTTGACATAGCTTTATATGTTAGGCAGAGATCACCTTGGAGTAGGCAATATGCTACAGAGTAAAGCTGGAGTTTTTTGAGGCAGTCAGTGTAGTGCATTTGTTTGAGGCCAGTAATCCTCTTTGTGAGGTACTTCTGTGGCCTTTCCAGCTGCTGCAGATGTCTTGTGAGGTACATTCCAAAAGGGGAGTTGTACTCTATAATGGGTCTAATGAGTGTCGAGTAGAGGGGAACGATGACCTATTTTCTCCTGGATGAGAACCCTTTTATGATGAGGTGTGCCACGTAGAAGGACTTCCTGACTACTGTGGTGATGTGACTATCAAAGGATAGACTACTGTCCACCTGGATCTCAAGGTCTCTTATCACACATTCGGTGTTAAGTAGATTGCTGCCTATGTGGTAGTTCATGGGTACAGAGTTTTTACCAAAGGGGATGACACTGCACTTTTTGGCATTGAGCTTGAGGCCATGGCTCTGACACCAGGCGTCTGTCTCAGCGAGGCCCTTCTGTAGGATGTCCACATCATTTGGGTACTTGACTATGGCTCCTAGTTTGCAGTCATCTGCAAACTTTGTTAGCCAGAGGCCTTCTGTGTTAGCCTGTACTTCAGAGAAGTAGATACCAAACAGGAGAGGTCCCAGGATGGAACCCTGTGGTACTCCACTTGTCACTGCTTTGAGATCAGATTTGGAGTCTGCAACTTTTACATTGTGTGTTCTGTCAGTGAGCCAGTTGACAACCCATCTTGTGATATAGAGATTTATACCAAGTTAAGTGAGTTTAGCAATAATTCCAGAATGGGGGATAGTGTCGAAAGCCTTGGCGAGGTCATGATAGGCTGTGTGAACCACCTTACCCTCATCTATGGCTTTCATGACTGCCTAAAAGAAGTCGATCAGGTTCAGGAGGCATGACCTGCCTTTCACAAACCCGAACTGGGTGGGATCCAGAGTTTGGAGGTTACCAATGTCTTTGTTTATGAGTTCCATGATGATATGTTCCATGGCCTTGCAGACCAGGCTCATCAGGCTAATAGGTCGATAGTTCCCGGGATCAGTGGTGGGTTCCCCTTTGTGGAGTGGGATAACTGTTGCTGTGCACCATTTAGTGGGCACAAAGCCTGATGTGAGGCTATTATTGAACATTGTGCTTAAGTGGGGAGCCAGTTCGTTCTGAAATTCATGTAAAATGCAGCCTGGGATGTTGTCCGGACCCATGGATGCTGTGTTTTTGGCTTTAGAGAGTGCAGCTTTAACCTGTGCAGTTGTGATTACAGAGACTCTGCATTCTTCCTGTATTGATATGGGCCCTTTAGGGGGTGGGGGGGTAAAGTTTACACTGAACCTATCTGCCAGGATGTTGGCAATATCAGTTGGTTCTGTAACTTTCGTGCCATTGTGCTGTAACTCAGAGCAGATCTGGATGTTCCCATCAAGATTCTTGACATAGCTATAGAATGCTTTGTGGTTGTCCTTAGAATTAGTGGCAATTTTGTTTTCATAGCAAGCTTTGGAGGATCTTATAAGGGATCTCAGCTACTTACTGAGGCTAACCAGGGAGCTCCTCCACGCATGGGATTTTACTCTCTTTTGCAACAGTTTCTTCCTTCTGTTATACAGTTTGTTTATGGCAGGGGACCACCAGATTGGCTTCCTTTTTTTGGAGGATAGCATCTTGGTTCTGTTTGGGATACCACGATCCATGTACTCGTGTAAGTGCTTATAGAGTGCCTTTGTGTAGGATTCAGCAGTTGTAACTGTATTGTCCATCTGCATGGGTGTCATGAAGTTCACCACTTCTGTCTTAAGAAGCACGAAGTTTGAAGTTAGCTTTGGAGAAATTTTTTTACCACGGTTTCCTTAATGGTGGGTGGAGGCGGGATGTGGATATCAAGTGTGATTAGCTTATTGCCAGATCGGACCAACGAGGAGTTGACTTCAGGTGTGGAACACCAGTCACTCATGTTGGTAATGACTAGGTCTAGGATATTGTTGCCCCTGGTGGGAGTGCGGATAAGTTGATCCAGGGCATTGGAGTTTATGAATTCCAGAAAGCATTGAGCTAAGGAGTTAATACACAAGTAGTTTTCCCAGTTAATGGTGGGGTAGTTGAAGTCACCCATTATTAGGGTGTTTGATTGAACCTTAATATTTTCCAGTACATCAAGAAAAGAGGAATGGGAATCCTGGAGCATGGTGGGGGATCTGTAGCAAGCTACAATTTGGATTGCAGTTTTGCCCAGAGTTAGTTGCACATGGATAACCTTGGATGCATTATGCTGAGCAACTAGTCTGGAGGTGTGGATATCCTTAATGAATATGGACACACCTCCAACTTTGGTGTTTCGGTCTCTGGTAGGTAACTGTAGCTAGTGCACATTGAACTACACATACCTTTGTTTTCACTGGGATTGTTTCTTCATGATTTCTCCGGAACCTCAGGTGAGGGCAACAGAGGATGCATATTTCCCTGTTCACCTACTACTGCCCTATAAAGTACAGCTGTGTAAAATCTTACCATAAGAGTAGATGTCCACTGTTGCAGTACTCTACATAGAAGGGATGTCCCGCCCAGGTCAGCCTGACACTCAGCAAATGTGCAAAAGCCTAAAAAAAAATCTTATACACACATACACATTTATGCTCCCTACATAGAACATAGGGCATAAAAGAGATGTAAAGATGCAACTGCCCAGAACTGAATTGCCCTAGAAGATAATAGTCTCCACAGGATAATGGAGTCCATGCACATCTAGAAGGAAAGAATGCAGAACAACCAAGAGCAGTTTGGAGGGAGGGAGTGAATACAGCAACAGTAAAGAGAAGGCTATCTACTGTTATGGTAAGATTTTACACAACTGTACTATGTCCTTCTATATCACTGTTGCAGTATTCTACATAGAAGGCAGAGTAAAAAAGCTCAAGAAACAGCATGGGAGGTGAAAGGCTGAGAAGACCTCTCAATAAACCCACATAAATTGGTTTCAGCAAAACCTGCTCTGGATCTAGAAACCATATCCAACTTATAATGCTTAGTAAAGGTATGCACTGAAGACCAAGTAGCAGTTTCAAGGATGGAACTGGTGTCCAAACCCTTAAAGAAGGCACCAGAAGAGGCAACAACCCTAGTGGAATGAGTTTTAAGAGAAGCAGACAGAAATCTCCCATGAAAAGAATAACAAAAGGAAATTGCCTTAGATATACAAAGGAGATGGTTTACTTAGAAACAGTCAAACCCAAAGAAATGGGATGAAAGGAAACAAAAAGCTGATCAGACTTATGAATAGTCCTAGTGTTATCCAAATAGCACCACAGCTATCTGTGCAAATCCAAGGTATGCAGGACCCTCTCACTAGCAGACTGAGGAGAAGGGAAAAAGGAAGGGAGTTGTACTGAATGATTCAAGGACTACTCATTTACTACCTTGGGCATAAAAGAAGGATTAGTACAAGGGGACATCCTGTCCCTGTGAAAAGCCAAAAAATTAGGAATGGCCATAAGGGCCTGGAGATCAGAAACCCTCCAAGCAGAAGTAAGACCCAGCAACAAAACCAGGTACAATGCTGCAAAGAAACTGAATCTGCAGGCATAAAAGGAGCCTGAGTCAATTTTTCCAAAACAAAATTAAGGTCCCAAGGAAGAGGAATAGTTTTTTTGGAGGTCCGATATTCAGGATTCCTTTAAGAATTTGTTTGGCCTCAAAACAAGAAGTCAGAGGAGGTTTCAAGGACAGACAAGCAGAAATGGCTGACAAATCAGCCTTCACAGAAAAATAGGCCAAGCCACACTGGAGCAACTCACACAAATAAGAGAGGACCAGAGGAACCCCAACTAAAAAAGGGTCCTGTTTATGAGCATGGCACCAGAACAAAAATCTTTTCCATGTGGACATATAAGATTTTCCAGTTGAGGGCTTCTTTTCCTCCTGTAAAACCCTGAGTATATCTTCAGAAAAGAGGAGCTTGAAAGGGATTAAAATCCTATCATCCATAATGTCAGTTGTTGAGTCGACACTGCGGATGGATGACAGACCATTTGTCCTGTGTGAAGAGATCCAATCAGTGAGGTAACTTGGTATGATTGCTCCTGGACAGATGCATTAAAAGGGGGAATCAGTGCTATCTTGGCCCAAAAGGAGCCACTAGCAAGATTTCTGAGGAGTCAAGCTGAATCTTCTGTGGGAGTCTTGGAAGCAGAGGAAGAGGAGGGAAAGCATAAAGAAACATCCCCTTCCCAGGAAAGGAAAGGATATCCATATTCCATGCCAGATGGCATGGCATCCTGGAACAGAAGAGAGGAAGCTGCCTGTTCAGATGGGAGGTAAAAAGTTCTACCTGATGAATACTCCACCAATGGGCAACATCCAGAAATGAGTCTCTGTGACACATCCATTCAGACAGACTGCCACTAGATGTTGCTCTGAAGGAATGTATACTGCCTGAAGAGTTAACTGATAATTGAGAGCCATTTCTAAAGCCTGAAGTGCCACCCTACAGAGGAGGTAAGATTTTGTGCCCCTCTGCTTGTTGATATAACTCATCACTGTAGTGTTGTCAGTGTACACCTTCAAGTGGTCTAGAGAGAACATGGGGTGAAAAGCCTGAAGGGCCAGAATCAGAGCTCTTGTCTCTTTGATGTTGATATGGTCAGACTTCTGATGGGGAATCCAAAGACCCTGAACTTTCAGGTGACCAAGAGAAGCCCACACCCCATGTCTGAGGCTTCAGTGAACATATTTTGAGAAGGGACTGGATGCTGAAAGGGCCAGCCTGGGTTGAGAGCTAACTGTTGAATCATCACTTGAATTCCTTCTTGAGACAGGGAAGGACAGGTACACTGAAACTGAGAGAGTGACTATGCTGTAGCTAAACTGACTTGAGCTACCACTGAAGCTTTTGCATATTCTATCTGGCAAGAGGAGGCATTGGAATAGAAGATGCCATGAATACCAGGACCAGAAGAAACTCCCTGGCTAACATGGCAGTCAGAGGAAAAAGAGACAGAAAGCAGGCTGTCAATGACAATATCTTTGGAGGAGGAAGAGGGGCCAACAATGGCACTGTCTGAATCCTGCTTCCCAGATACATGTGATTAGAGGGAGTCAGGACAAACTTTTGGAAGCTGATAGTAAACCCCAGACTTTGACAAAGAGAGATGCTGAACTGCAGATCCTGTAACAATTGATTGGGAGAAGGTGCCTGAAGCAATAGGTCATCTAGATAAGGAAAACATCTGAGTGTCTTGATGCCTGCAGAAGGCATTCACAGGAACTGGGCATTTTGTGAATACCTATGAGGCAGTAGAGAGTCCAAAGGGCAAAGCAGAGAACTGAAAATGAGAGTAAGACACAGAGAAATGTAAAAGCATCCTGAAAAGAGGGTGAATAGGGAAATGAATGTAAGCCTCTTTCAGATCCAAGGACACCAGAGAAGCCTGGGGTAATATAAGAGGAAACAGAGTTTGAAGAGTAAGCATACAAAACAAGGAATCTCAAAAAAGGTGTTGAGCCAGTAGAGACCCAAAATAGGTCTCCAAGTGCCCTCCATCCAAGGAACCAGGAACATTCTGGAATAAAAACCTCTTCCCACTTGGAAGGGTGGACAGGTTGAATGGTTCCTTGGTTCAACAGGGACCCTAGAATGTCTGGGAAATGAGGAAGTTGTTCTAGAGGGGTTTGAGAAATCCCTTGGAAAGGAGGAAGAGATTTCCATACCGTGAAGTAACCCTGATAGAGGAGAAAAAGAAACCAAGAGTCTGAAGTGATGAGTTGTCAATTTGGAAGACAAATGGAGAGCTAATGGGGCAAAGGAACCTCATCTAAAAGAAAGGGGGCAAATTGTCAAAGAGAAAGCAGGATTATCAGATAAAGGAGGCTTCTGGGCCACAGAAATCTGAGAAGCCTTAGCAAAGGGGGCCCACCTCCCACCCTTCCTGTCTTTAGAGGCCTGGCAGGGTTGCCTGTGAACAAAAGCACACCTAGAAGGATAATTCCTCTCAAACGTAGGGACAAAAGAGACAAAAATATGTTTAAGGTCTTGCAAGGCTTTTCCTTTCTCTTGAAGAGACTTAAACATGTCAGCAACACCATTCCCAAAAAGATGTGTATTATCCAAAGGAGCATCCAACAACTTGGCCTTAATGTCCTCAGGTAGAGACCGGAGATGAAGCCAAGAATAATGCCTCATGTCAGACCCAAAAGCTGCAGCCCTAGAAGAGGCATCAGCAACATCATAGCTACATTTAATACAGTGCCAAACCACTTGAGAAGCAAAACCTAAAAAAGATAAGGCAGAAGATTTTCCTTCAGAATCAGGGAGGTCAGAGATAACCTGACAGTCTTGAGCAATCAAGGCCAGAGCATACCTGGTCATGTGGATCTGGTAATTAATAACACTAAAGGCCAATGTAGAAGCAGTGTAAACTTTTTTACCAATCCTCTACATTGCCCTACTATCTTTATCAGAAGGCAAAAGTTTGGAAGAGGGCAAACGTTTAGAATGTCTGTCAGAAGAGACTGACACCACATCAGGGTCAGCAGAAGGACATTTAAATAAAAATTGACAATCCTCAGGAATCTTATAGAACCTATCAGGTTTCTTAGGAGCAGGAGGCTGAGAATCAGGAGACTTGGAAGCAGCAAAGCAGCCAACACAGAAAGAACTGTCAATGGTTTAGGAGTATTCACCTGAAGTAACTCATAATATCTTATATGAATATCAGATACTTGAAAAAAATCCCACTTAAAGAATTCTATCATCCTAGCAGTTGTGTCTCCAAAGGAGAACTCCTCAAAGGGAGTCTCTGGGCCAACAGATTCCTCTTCATCAGAACCATAAGCCAAAGGCATCTGTGAAGAATAGGGCAAAGACCCCAAACCAGACACTGCATTCTCATCAGAGGAATCTGGTTCCCTAAGCCATTTACAAGGCATAGAGGAACAAGGATGAGAGGGTATTGAAACCCCTTGAGGAGGTTTTAGGGTCATTAAGGCAGAAAACAAGCCCTGAGTAAACTCTTGCCATTCCCTTTGAGGATCCTTAGGATGGACTGAAACATGATTTGGTTTTTGTCTTTTCTTAGAAGGGACATCGGTCCTAACAAATACCAGAGGTTCCAACCTAGTGGCGAGATTTAATAAGAGTACCCAGAACCTCCACCCTGATCAATATATTAAGGATCCCTCTAAGACCCTCCGAGATAATCAGCCACAGTCCCCCTCAACATCTGCAGCAGATGCTTGCCAAGCCTCAGAGGACATGTGAAAAGATGGATCCATGCTGGCCTCCAGCAGGGTCATGGCAGAGGAATCCAATGTAGACTCCAAATGATCCACAGAGCTATTACATGCTTCTAGATGGATGTCCGGTAGAGGCTGGACAGCTAAAGAATCCAGCTGAGACTTCTTGACCTTCTTTTTACCTAGTGAGAGTACCTTGGGATTAAAAGATTCTGCCATGGTACCCTTGGCTAACTGTTTAAGTTGCTGGTTTTCAAGATAAATGGCTAGGGAAGCCAAACAGCTTCTGAGTGTCTTAGGCTCAAATGCCTTACAGATACAAGAAGTATGGCCATGGGAAGAACTCAAACAAAAAAAAAGACACTGTTTGTGATGGTCATTATGGGGAATCTACCTCTTACACTGACATTTTCCCTTCTTGGATGACATGAGCTCTGGGTAATAAAATAAAATCCAAGCTCAAGAAAATTAAAAAAACCCTAATGGGGCACTTATCTGTTGTTGCTAAATATTCAGTACAGCAACAAAGCATTCAGACCAACTGGCAAAAATGGCATTCAAACTGAAAGCAAAGAAGTTCAGGGTAGTTGCATCCATATGTCCTTTTTATGCCCTACTTTCTGTGTGAGGAGTATAAATGTGATGTATGGCGAATACAAGATCTTTTTCAGGTTTTTGCATACTGGCCGAGCACCAGGCTGCCCTGGGCTGGGCATCCCTCCTATGTAGAATATTGCAGCTGTGATATAGAAGGACATTTTCTGTGTCATGCAGTCCATGGTAAGTCAAACAGGCTCTAAACATCCTTCTTTTTCTTCTTGGCTGAGGTTTGGCAGCAGCAGCAGCACCTTGAACTAAAGCCTGTTTTAAATACAGGTTAATGAGTAAGTGAAATTGTGGCTATAATCCAAAGACTTTTGGATTTCAAGGCAAATGACTACACTGAGTGTGTACAATTGCTTTATAGATTCTTGAATAGCTCTGCTAAGTTAGATTTAGCATTTTATGCTGTCATTAGTATATTCTGCCATTTACCCTTGTTTAGCATCTCTATACTAAGTGTAGAGCCATTTAAGGAATACAAAATAGTGAACTATCTTGTGCACAGTGTCACACCATGTACACAATAGCTGCATTTACTGTAGCCATCCATGAATCCTGCCCACAGCATTTTAGCTTCAGGTTTGTTGTCTGTAGATCATTTTTTGTGGATCGTTGAAGGATTGTGTAGACTCTAACTATTGTGTATCGTACATTCTTTTTTTTTTTTTTGTTATTCTATCATTAAAACATATTGTTTGTTGATGATATGAACTTAATGTAATGATGGTTGTCAAAAGGAAGACCTGATACAAAACAGTGATTGTATGGAAAGTGTGCAACTAATACTGAAAATGTTCCCACTCACAAATTCTGCTGCTATTGCCTATGAGTCATGTTTCATGTTTTAAGCCACACTGTTAATCAGGGGCGGCCCGTGCTATTGGACTGCCGGACTGCAGCCCCCTCAACTTCAAACTAAAAAAAATATTTTAACATTTCACGCATGCGCACTAGTCCAGACTGCTGGAGAGACAGTCTGGAGCATGCGCAGATTGTCTCAGCAGCAGTCCTGATTGAGACATGTGAACAGCTCCCACAACTCACATGAACAGCTCCCACAACTGCATAGACTGCCTGGGAACTCACGTTGGGGTCAGAATGCAAGGAGAAGGATCTCAGGTCTGGATTGGAGCTTGCTGCAGGGGAAGATCTCACAACAGACAAGGTCAGATTTGCACAGGTTTTCAGCTGCACTCATCAGGGGTTTTGTGGACAGGGACCTGGATTTAATGGTGGTTTTGCAGACAGGGATTTACTACAGGACCATATGTGTGTGTGTGTGTGTGTGTGTGTGTGTGTGTGTGTGTGTGTGTGTGTGTGTGTAAATGCCCCTGGTGCAATATACTGGTGGTTAGGCTCATGGTGGTGTGGTAGGGAATACCTCAGGTTTGAACCCTGTACCTTGTATGCAGGTGTTAAAGACCTGAATTCCCTACCCACCACCATTTGTAAAAAAATTGCAGATTTTTGCCTCATATTTGATCTGATCTGTTCCTCATGATATCTGTGGTTTATAAATGGTGCAATGCTTGATATTTGATGGTGCAGTGATAGCATTGTTGCCTCACAGCTGCAGGTTCTCAGGTTTGCTTTTTGGCTGGGGTGCCTTCTTTGTGGGGGGGGTGGTCTGTATCTTCTCCCTGTGTTTGTGTGGGTTTGCTTTTGTGTCCCCCCATGTTACAAAGACATGTCTGCATTATTTCTTTCTGGGCCTCTGCTGAGAATTGTTTTTTTGTTGTTCCAAGTCAGACTGTCCTGATTAACAAATGTTAAATAAAATTGACAGGCATTTGAATTTCAGAATTCAGGTTTCTGAATGTTTAGCTCCTTATATATTTGATGGTGCAGTGGCAGTATTGTTGCCTCACAGCTATAGGTTTTCTGGTTTGATTCTTGGCTGGGGTGCCTTCTGTGTGGAGTCTGAATCTTATCCCTGTGTTTGTGTGGATTTGCTCTGGTGCCCTGCCATTTTACAAAGACATGTGTCTACAGTATTTCTCCCTGGGCCTCTGCTGAAAATTGTTTTTGTTCCATCAGAAGTAAAATTGACAGGCATTTGAATTTCAGACTTCATATTCTTCAGAAAATACATAGTAAAACAATGTTTTATTCTAGCAATAAATATATAGTAACACAACCTTTTATTATAGCAATTTTTTAAGTTTATAAGATGGATATTTGAAATTTGTCCTTATTTTTGGGACTGTAATACCCTGTTAGTGGCTTTGTCCAGGTTTTTTGTGCTAAGGTTGACAGCTATGGCAAGAACTGAATTCACTGAATATGTTTGAGGGCTGTATTCCCTCATTACTGGGTTTGTCCAGGTGTTTTGTGCTAAGAGGTTGACAGCTATGGTGAGAACTGAATTCATTAAATGATAGCCATTTAAGTTTCAGTCTTCCTCTCTTTCACAATGCAGCTGATTTGGCATAGTGGTATGTTGCTCTTGACTGTTTTGCACAGGGACCTTGGCAGTAAAATGTACGGTGGTAACACAGCATTTTTCTTTCACAAAGCAGGTGATTTGGCATAGGAATATGTTGTTCTGACTCTTTTGCACAGGGACCTTGGCAGTAAAATGCATGGTGGTAACACAGCATTTTATTCTAACAGCTTTCCAAGATTATACAAGCAATGTTTAATGTGTCCCTGGTTTTTGCCCTTTTGACCCACCCCAATAAATTTGGCTTTTTCCAGACTTCTTGTGCTGCAAAGTTGAGATGCAGTTGAGTACTGAGTAAATTTTACCAGGAGCTGAGAGCTGCAGGGGAAGAGAAGTTTAGTGCTGATTATGCTAAGTCAGCTCACATTGCTAATAGCACAAAAGGTTGTGTACTTGCTTTTGATGCAGAAGGTTGTTGGTTCTACTCCCATAAGGGGGGAATGCTGCCGTATTGAAAATTAAGGTACTAACTATGAGCCTGTTATCAGTTTGCCATCCATTTCCTATTGCAATATTACTAACTTATTTTTAATGTAATTTTGGCAATTTATTCCTCAGGGGCATCAGACACTTTATTTTTCGATGAAACCATGAAATATAAAGGTTATTGCTAGCACCAACCTCTTCATTACAGATTTATTTAACGTGGAATTATTTAGATGACTTTTTTACTACTTCAGAGATTGTGCATATTTACTGATAATGGTGGACTGTAGAATTGTGCATATTTACTGATAATAGTGGACTGTAGAAGTCTGAGTAGACTTTTATGATGGAAATGTTCTGAATTGGACAGTTTTGTTTCATTGTTTACTGGAAAAATGTTCAAAGCAATAGGAAGGTGTATGTTTCATATGCAAGGGGCCTATGATTTGAAAACAGCCCAGAATTAATTTTTATCTGCCACGGGTAAAATGTATTTTCTTTGAATGTGGGTTTTAATGTTGTTTCAATGAATGTGAGTTTCAAGGGCAGAGAAGGTTTAATGCCAAGTTTGTTTAGCAGATGTGTTTGTGCTGTAAAATGCAAAATAAAACTTTCAAATGAAGTTCAAATCATCATAGAAGTAAATCAGTATGCACATTAGTGTTTATGGTAAATTGAGTGAAATAGCAAAGTAATGGATCATTGGAATGGCTGCAGGGAGGCTCCATTCGACCATGGTTTTGTGGGGGGGAAGGGCGGCAAACTTAGACAGCCCCAGCTGAACTATACCTCCCAACTGTCCAGATTTTCAAAGAATGAATAGATTTTTTGCTTCTTATTTTTGGTTTGTTCCTCATAAAATTTGTGGTTTTCTGGCAAATCATTTAGGAATTAAGTCACTAAATAATGACACACTAGTTTCAGACTTCATAACCTTCAGAAAAATGCATGCTAAAGTAAGACCTGGGGCCAATTTCAGGAAGCCTCCGTGTAAGAGTTATAACTCTTACACGGAGGCTGCAGTTAAACGGTGTGATGTCAGCATGTCATGCATATGCATGAGGTGCATGAGGCATGCTGAATCACACTGTAACTCTTACACAGTCCATGTAAGACAGTAGGGGGCGTGTCCGTAGGCTAAGCCCTGCAAGAGGACACGCCCCCGGAAGTCTAGAATGGCAGAAAGTAAACAGCCACGAGAGAGGCCATGGAAATGTGAATAAACACACTACACAACACATGCCCCCACAGACCAGCAATATAAAAAGTGAACAGATGTTATAAAATGAAAATGAAAACTGTTTTATTTTTTTTAAAACCCCGTAAATGTTTGCTACTGCGTGCGCTCGTGTGCGCGGGTGTGCTACTAGTGCAACTGCAGTTAGCAATCAGTGGAAAAGGATATAAGAACTAAATATGCAAAGTAAGCCAAGAAGTAATAGCATAGCGCTAGAGTTGTCGGCTTAAGAACAGGCAGGCAAGGTTCGAGCTCACACAACAACCCTTTTTTTTTTTTGTAAATAAACACTAAAAATGCCCCTGACAGTATTGTACAAATGTAAAAGTATTTCCTTTTGTAAAATAACCAACAGTAGCGAAAAAACAATAGAATACAATGGTGGCGTGCTGAATCGCTGTACGCCAATGGAACTGGGAAAACCAACTGTTTAAAAAACCGCTTAAATGGTGCAGGTGCTGGAAAAAGGTACCACCGATCACAGAGCTGATAAAAAACAATCCAATTTATTCCATAAACGGACCTGAAGCGACGTAAAGAAGACCAGTTGACCCAATGGATCCAGGAGGCCCGGGATATGCCCAACGCCCCACTAGTGAGTAAGTTACATTTTACTTATGTATGTAAGGAATTCAACTAGCTGATACCATGGAGATGTGTATTTCAATATTACTTGTTTTGTATTACAGCTGCAGGTGTCCGCTCTGTGAATCGCAGGGCACATGACCGCAGGCTGGTGCGGCTGCGCCACCATGCAGGTTAGTAACCCCACCTAGTACTTGTAAATAAATATTATAGTGTAGCATGTAGCAGAACACTGCAGTGTATTGATTAAAAGTAATAGAATGTGCAAGCAACAAGTGAAAGTCTGCAGGTATGGCTGCAACAAGTTCATCAGTATGCAAGTGAAACTGGAAATATAATTGATAGAAATAAATAGTTCTGTAATACAGATGTCCCACCATTAATTAAATGTAGTATAACCTGCAGTAGTCTCAAGAGTAAAGCTTCAGAAGCTGAGTTAATCACATGTGAGATATATCCCCTGTTGAAATGCTGAATCATGACAGAAGTGAGGCTGCTGGAAAGTGTTTGAATCATCACAGATCTAATATGTGAAAAAAGCCTAGAAGTACCAACCTGAACTGTGAAATAGCAGGATGTGTGAGAGTGACAGAAAGGGTCATGTATCAATAAATAAAGTAGTAATAACCCCTAAATATATAAGCCTCAGTGTGGTTCTACAGAATTAAATGCATGTGGGAATTACAAATTAACATCCCAAACTGATTGCAGTGTGTCTGAATCTTGAATGTTTAAGCCAAAATCTGTATATGGTGATGACAGTCAACAATTTTCAGATAAAATGAATGATTGTCTGACATACTAAACATCCATAGTTGTCCCCTGCCCTGTCATCAAAGTGTAGCAGGATGATGTATCTGATCAAAGTCAAAATAACTAGGATAGTGATGTATCTGTAACAGGTCTAGCATGACAGTCAATTAAAAATCAATTTGAAACTATCACCCACAAGTTAATTGTGTTTCTATTACAAATGTATATTAATGTATAATTTATGAATGTGTCATCGTTTTCTTTCTCCACCCCACCCTATAATTGCAAATTAAAAAACTCACTAAATATTGGTATGTGAACATTTCATTAACCATGGACATTTGTCCTGTTGTTTCAAAAATATATGCATGTCCGTTGTTGCATGTGCCCTGTTCATACCTGCAAACCTGATGGCCTGTTGCCATTAATCAACCCTGCATGTTGTTTGATTGTGTATTTCTGTTCAAGTAATGCATGTGATATTGATATGCCTGTTGTTCAATGGTGTTAATATCTGGGTGTTTGTTTAATGGGAATACCAATGCATGCTGTTACAACTAATTTGAATGGAATAATATGCTACTAACCCAAACTAACATAAAATACTCACAAACCTAGAACGCTTGGGAAGGCGGGTCCCAGCAGACCCACCTCTCCCACCTCATCTGGCGACTGCACCTGGCACTAGTGCCCAGGCCGGACCCTCCTCCGGTGGCCCTGTGCCACCTTCGGGTGGAAGCGCTGCAGGGGATGGGGCCTGTCTCCCCTCTGCAAGTGTGGCCGGAGGAGCCCGTCCACTCACCCTCCAAGGTGTCTGGTCTGTGGTGCGAAGGGAGGTCCAAGACTCTGTTCTTGGGCCCCTACGCCAGCTTGAGGCCCGGGTGGCACAGCTTACGGGCATGCCCGTTGTCCCACCTGCACAGTCCCCAGCACAGCCTCGTCCTGGGCTGTGAAGGAACAGTGGCAATTGCCTATGGGTGGGGATATCAGTTCCACTGTTGCCATCTGTGGGCTCATGTGCCCTGGATATCCCAACCTCTGCCCCCGTCAATTGTGTAACCCCCCCACATGTGTCATACACCGCCCCTGTATGCATCTTGTCTGTCTTGTCTGTTAACCTACCCAACCTACCTCCCCAGCTATACCGACTACCTTCACCTGACATACCACTCTCACCTGAAAAAAAAAAAAAGGGCACTCTGTACCCACAAAAAAATTATGCCCCATACATAGCTGTCCATGTTGCACACATGTTCTCTGGACATTGAAACTGTTAATTACAATTGGCTGTAAAACAGGTATTAATGTTGTCCTGACACCTCTCTCAGGGGTGGAAGGTTTCAAATGTCACACCAAATTACATACAAATGCACAGCTGTTGCTGAGAAAGACATGGGCAGCTATGGGCCTCACCTACATCCTTCCTGCAAATCCCAAGCTTGTTTCCCTACTGTCTTACCCTCTTTGTGACCCCTTTTTCACCACTTTCCTGTCACCCCTTTTTCTTTTCTTTCAAAGAAAATAGCACGGGTGTGCGCTTGTGTGCGCGGAGCTCACCGCTAGTGCGCATGCATGAGCTCCGCGCAAACGAGCGCAGACCTGGTTTTAAGTGCTTAAAAGTGCCTTTGGCACTTTTGATTGACAGGTCCTGTACTCATTTCGAAAGAAAAATAAATTCCCACTGCCACTCTCGAACCCAGGACCTTGGTAACACTAGTCTGTATGACCTACCACTAAGCCATGACTCTCATACAAGAGCATAGTGCTAAAATAAATATAACATGTAATAGTAGGAAGCAATATAAAGGCAATATAGGATGTGTACTACCCAAAGCATGTCAGGTAGATTTTTAATGCCCGAATTACTGGATTCCCATACTAGTTTAGTGTTAACAGAAACAGCCCTGCTAATTGTTAGCTTGTACATAATAATGTAAGGTAATGTACATATATGAAAGTATTATATGTACACATATATATATATATATATATATATATATATATATATATATATATATATATATATATTAATACATATGAAATATAGTGGTAGGTGTCAGTATTCATACACACTCACTACAGGAAACAGTGAAGATAAATGCAGCAACCAGAATCTACAACACAGCCTGACTCCTGTGAGACTTACTAACCCTTTTAACTGCGTAAAGGTGCCTTCAGCTCTTTGATTGACAGGTCCTGTACTCATTTTGAAAGAAAAATAAATTCCCACTGCCAGTCTCGAACCCAGGACCTTGGTAACACTAGTCTGTATGACCTACCACTAAGCCATGATTCTCATACAAAAACATAGTGCTAAAATAAATATAACATGTAATAGTAGGAAGCAATATAAAGGAAATATAGGATGCGTACTACCCAAAGCATGTCAGGTAGATTTTTAATGCCCGAATTACTGGATTCCCATACTAGTTTAGTGTTAACAGAAACAGCCCTGCTAATTGTTAGCTTGTACATAATAATGTAAGGTAATGTACATATATGAAAGTATGTATATGTACATATATATATATATATATATATATATATATATATATATATATATATATATATATATATATATTAATACATATGAAATATAGTGGTAGGTGTCAGTATTCATACACACTCACTACAGGAAACAGTGAAGATAAATGCAGCAACCAGAATCTGCAACACAGCCTGACTCCTGTGAGACTTACTAACCCTTTTAACTGCTTAAAGGTGCCTTCAGCACTTTGATTGATAGGCCCTGTACTCAATTTGAAAGCAAAATAAAAGCATACTATTAGGCCCTACCACAAGACCATTGTAACACTAGCCTGTATGACCTACCACTAAGCCATGACTCTCATACAGGAATATAGTGCTAAAATAAGTAGAACATGTAATAGTAGGAATGAAGATAAAGGCAATATAGGATATGTACTACCCAAAGCATGTCAGGTAGACTTTTACTGTCCTAATTACTGGATTCCCATACTAGTTTAGTGTTAACAGAAACAGCCCTGCTAATTGTTAGCTTGTACTTAATAATGTCAGCTAATGTACATATATGAAAGTATGTATATGTACACACATATATATATATATATTAATACATATGAAATATAGTTGTAGGTGTCAGTATGCATACACACTCACTACAGGGAACAGGTGAGAGAAATGCAGCAACCTGAATTTACAACACAGCATGAATCATGAGAGACTTACTAACCTTCACACTCACAGAACACTGTCGACAGCATAGCAGCATGGTCCACGCCCTTACAATCTGAAAGGGCAACGCCTATCTCACATACCCTTTTATAGCACTGTCCTGAAATCACAGTGAGACATGCAATCAGTACACAACTGGCTGCATGCAATTAGCAAATGCTGCCTTACAATTGGTGCAGAGGCCATCACATGGACCTATGCAGATACCTACAAAAGCATCCAGTACTAACACTCCACACATGCAATACATTCATTGCACCAAACCGACGGAGAAAAAGAGAGAGAGAGAGAGAGAGAGAGAAAAAGAAAAAAAGAAAGAAAGAAAGAAAGAAAGCAATAAAGGCAGTGAAAAAAAAACTGCATCATCACAGCAGCAAAAGCAGCAGCAGCAAACAGCAAGTAGCACCAGTGACACAGCAACAGCTGACACAAACACAGGTAATGCAAAGTAACAGGTTAATACTGTGTTTACTGAGAAACCTCCAAATGTATCATAGTTCACTATCTATAGGTATGTCCATGAGATAGGTTGTGTGTACATAGTCCTGATATATATACATATGTAATATTGTTGTACATGTCTTCCATACTTAAAATTTCCATAGCTTAGAACACAAGGCCAGTTATGCATATGATGCAGTAGTTCCCAGGGTCAGTAGAGGTTCCTCCTCATTGGTGTGGGACCACTGTGTATGTATGGCACTGTTCAGGTACATATCCTGTAGTATGGCCAGGGTTTAATATCAGTCTGTAATGTGGTGCTATGTCCTCTAAGCGTGAACGTATCACACATCCAGGGATACCATTTTGTAACAGTGATGCTGTGTGTTCTGGTTGTCTGATGAAGTCTTACAGTTTTATGTAGACGAAAATGCACTCTGAACTTTCAATAGCGTTTACGTTTTATCTGTGTTCTACATTGGTTTTGTGAATAAAATCCTTGTGTTCGCTGTTGGAGGACTGTTTCCTTGCTTTTGGATTATTGGTACTATTTTTCGATTTTGGCGCCTATTCTTGGTTTCGGTTTGTTACGGCGCTATTCATGGATAGCAGTTTGACAACGGTGAACCGGGAAGAAGTGGGACAGACCCGAAAACTAATTGGACAACTTACGGAGCTTATTGAGCTCCTTACCCTGCTCTGTTCGGTGCTAGTTGGGAGTCGGAGACACAATGAAGGGGAAGATATGTCCGAAGGGACGGAAGGAGGAGGGCTGTCCAAACATAAACGGAAGAGACATCATATTGAGCAGAGCCCTGGAAGGATGGGGGAAGCGGAACCGAATGGTAGCGACTTCAACCCTGCCGACACACCTATGGTTTTAAAACTTCCCAACGAACAGCACAATTACAACGAGAGTCGGGGTATGGACAGTATTCGGAGAGCTCAAATGGACTGTTCAGGCTCAAAAGCCCCAGGTACTGTTCCCACTGTTTTTGATAATTTCAATATACAGGATTGGTTAAAAAATCCTACGAATCTGAGTTTGCATAGAGCACAGGATGGTGCACCAGTGGATGGTGACTCCTATGCTTTAAAACTTGATAAACTGGCTGGACTGATGCACAAACATAAAAAACTGAACATTGAAAACTGTTACCTTTTGGAATGCATTAAGCTAAAAATAGTACCCAAAGGTTTAAGGGTCTGGAAGTACCCTAACAATGTGGAACCGGGTACTGCATTCCATACAGAACTTATTAGTATTTTCAATGATTGTGGCATCAATATTTTGAGGCTTATAATAAAGGAGAATAATAGGAAATTAGAAAAATTAGAAGAAGAAATAACTGTGTTAGATGGTTTTATTAAGAATGATATGTTATTTGATATCAGAAGTGAAAAAGAGAGATATCATAGGATAGGCTCAGATATAGATGCCAAATGTATTTCACTCAAACAAAGAAAGATTGATAAATTGAGGAGGGACATGGAAGATTATGAAAATTATGTTAGTTACCCAAAGCCACCCTCTGCAACATGGGAGCACAACGGGAGGGTGAATAATAACAATAAGGGCAACAACAGAAATTATTTTAGAGTTTTTTCCAACAATTCCTATGACAGGATGGACTATGATTCTGAATTTCCTCCATTAATGAATGAAATACCGCAACAAGGTAATAATAAACGCTTTCAAAATTTTCAGCAGAGGGGAGGGAGAAGAGGGAGAGGGAGGTATTAGTTAATTCTTTATACACCCTTGCCCCAACCCCTATTTCTTCCCCTACTCAGAACACAACACTTGCAGCCCAACTCGTAGTACGTCAAGAAATGGATGAAGGAATATTACAAACAGGTACTACTTTTTCATTATACAATTTTTCTATTTATAATTTTAGCAACATTTCCATCAATAAAATTCACTTTGATGTTCTCAGTAAAGGTTTTAAATATATTCCCAACACCAAAGGTGACATAGTACAAACCATAATAGATATGAAATTGTTTTTGAGAAAAGTGAACTTACAAGTTACTTTACCCCCCAGGGGATTGGATCCTGTTTCCCAGCAACAAGTTTTAACTAGAAAAAGTACATTCAACCCACCATACCACCCCCAAATAAGAAACTTGGATTCCGTTTTGGAAAAGAAAATTAGGAAAGAATTTAAATTCAGTAAAAAAGAGAACAACATAACGGAAGAAGAATGTAAGATGCTGAATGAGTTAAGACAGAACAATCAAATAAGGATTATGAAACCTGATAAGGGGGGAGGGGTGGTCATCATGGAAAATATTATCTATGATGGAAAAATGAATACCATCCTAGGAGATGACAATAAATACAGGATAGTCTCTCAGAATGAGGTTTTTTTGGCATACCAGAAAATAGATAATATTTTAAATAATATGCTTATGGAGGGCACCATTGATGTGAAATTGCATCAATTTCTTTACGTACCGAAACCGAGGATACCCATCATCTTTGGTATACCGAAGGTACATAAAAATGTTAGTGACCCCCCCTTGAGACCTATAGTGGCAGCCGACGGCTCCAAGACCCTCCCCATAGCTAAATATGTTGACATCACAACAAAACATATGTGTAATACCAATAAATACATTCTTAAGGATTCTTGGGACCTATTGAGGAACATTAATCCTGAATTATTAACTAATGACCTACTTTTTGTGACAATAGGCCGTAGACTTATTTTCATGTATACCCCATGATGAAGGGATGAGGTTTTTTGAGGATATGGTATTTTTGGATAATAAACTCACACATTCAGAGAAAGTAGCAGTTGTTGAATTAGTAGAAGTAGTACTAAGGAACAATTTCATTGGATTCAATGATGAATACTATCACCAAATAAGTGGTGTAGCAATGGGTGCGGCTTGCGCACCCACTTATGCTAACATCGTATTAGCAGCATGGGAAGCGAATTTTGTTTTGAATACTGGGTATGAGCAATATTGGATGCTTTATAGGCGTTTTTTAGATGACATAGTCATTTTTTGGAAGGGGGGTGTTGAGAAATTTTTAGAGTTTTTTACTTATCTTCAAAACACCACCAATTTTTTAAAATTTACATATACTATGTCTACTGACAGACTACAATACTTAGATGTAGAAATATATAAGAATGGGAATAATACGGACTTTGAAACTAAGGTTTTTAGAAAAGCACCTTCTGCAATTCATTTTACATTTACTGGCACACCCCCACACTGCAAAAGGAATATTGTTAAAGGACAATTTGTGAGGGTGTCGCATGACTAGTAAAAATGAGGATTTTGTCAAGGAATGTAACACACTAGAAGGAATGTTTCTAGCTAGGGGCTATCCACAAGAATTCATTTCCAATATCAGAAGGGAAGTGGAACTGAACAGACCTACAAAATTCCAGCCCATCAAGGGCAAAGGACTTATCTGTTCAGACATCAACATTCCACCACAGGAGAAAATGAACAATATTAGGGATAAGGAGGAACACCAGTACAAATCAGCTTTGGTTATGGAATTTAATTTATTTAATACTGAAGTTAAAAAGATTTTCCAGAGGGAATGGACCAATTTCATTTCTTTTTCTGATCTTCAAAACATTGATAAGAACATGCCAAAAATAGTATACAAAAATGGCAAAAGTATTAAAAAGTTGCTAGAACACAACAAATGGAATACCAGAGAAGACTCTTGCAATATGGCCATACCTGACACAAGGTACGGAACATTCCAGTGTGGTCATTGCAACCAATGTCCATATATTAGTAATAAGGCTAACGTTACCATAACAGCAAGGGATTGCAATATAAATGCAACAGGTCACTTCAATTGTGATTCTCAAGGTGTGGTATACGTAGCTCTATGTTCACAATGCAATTCCTACTACATAGGAAAAACAGAAAGAGCATTGAGGAAGAGAATCTACGAACACATCTACGAAATATCTAAGAAAAAAGAAACAAATGCTTTATACAAGCACACATTAGTTTGTGGGAATCCTAGTTTTACTTTCTTTGTGGCAGAACAGGTCAAAAAAGAAACAAGGGGAGGCCTGTGGGAGGAAAGACTAGAATCCAAAGAGTTGTGGTGGCAGATTTTTTTTGGAAGCGACAAGCGATCCAGGGCTGAATGATCATATATCTCTAAGCTCAGTACTAAAATTAAGAGCAGCTAGAATTTAGATGAATTTCAGTAATAGCCTAGTAAGAACAGCGGATGGTGCTATTTTAACCATGATTTTTTTAGTGAGTAAAACAAGGGGAATGAATTATTTACTGAACAACAAGATTTTAACTATTTATTTAAATATTTATTGATTCTTTCACAGTTTTTAAAGTTTTAGTATTATCACAAACAAATGGTTTTAAACATATTAAACAAAATGAATTGTATATTTATTGTGATTAGCATCAAAGTGTTTTTATCTTTCCTTAATCAGTTTTTTTGAGTCAATTTTCATTAATTAGTTAATGGGATTATTAAGCAAAGGGTTTTATTGGTTGCTTTCAACCACATGAATGTATAAAATGTGTTTTTTTAAAATGAATGGTTGTCTGATGAAGTCTTACAGTTTTATGTAGACGAAAACGCACTCTGAACTTTCAATAGCGTTTACGTTTTATCTGTGTTCTACATTGGTTTTGTGAATAAAATCCTTGTGTTCGCTGTTGGAGGACTGTTTCCTTGCTTTTGGATTATTGATACCATTTTGTAACAGTGATGCTGTGTGTTCTGCAATGTTGAGGGTGGCCCTCACCTGGACATGTGAGATGATAGGGAGGTTACATTCATCTGTGATAACTAATTCCACTTGTGTAGGAGAATGGGGGGGGGATACCTGCACCTAAACTGTCTGAAACAATGTTGCCAATATCTGTGCATTTGGTGAATGTGAAGCATCTTACCACTGCTGACCACAGATGCCTTGCCTTCATGTGAATCTGCTCTGTGCTGCAGTAGCCTCCTGCTATTGTTATACAATGTGCCTGTATCTGTAGTCCACTGGACAGGATAAATAAGTGGTGTGCATACGGTCTGGGTTAGATATGTGTGTGTACATTACATGCACTATGTGGGATGTCTGTGGTAAGCTTTTGCAAAGGGGCCAGCAGTGTGTGTTGTGGCTTCCACTGGCCCAGTGGGCTGCATGGATAGCATCACAGTCCTAACTAGTGAATAACTGTGTAATTACATACATACATAGCAAGGTAGTGTACTGTGCTTGTGGTGTTGTTGGGATATGTATATCCAGGCTGAGTAATGTGTGTCCACATCACAGTGTTGGATGGCAACACACATACAGTATGTTGGGATGAACACCCAGAGTGTTTCAGAAGTCTTGCCTGTGCAGAAATATCTGGCCATTACCTGCATCCCCCACAACACACACACATGCAACATATGGCAGAAGTAGTATAGCAGTACACATAGGTTCATAGGTTCATACTAGGCTATTTGCCCTAGGGCATTGATAAGCCTAGCAGAATGTGTTTGTCTTTTGCCACCCAATTAAAATTTATGTTGCTATGCCCTTTTCCGAGGTTAGTATACTGTGCCTCTGTCTAACAGTGACATAGAAGTGATACCCGGGGTACAACTATGATCTCCATCCACTCATCCAGATTCCTATGGAAGAGAGTCAATGAGGGACTCTGCCTAACCTGTACTGTGAGTTCATTACAGAGTGAAGGGAGACTATGGGTTATGAATCTGTCCCTCCAGCATGTCCTATTTATTTCAGTGCTAAGGTGCAGGTCTCTTGAGCGTGTGGCTGTATGGGATTTTGATTTCCTGAGGTGCAGCATGTCCATTACTTCTGGGTTGGACATGACTGTATATAGCAGGCACAGACTGCCTCTGAACAGACAGTATGCCACTAAGTCCAGCTGGAATTTCTTTAACTGGGCAGCATATGGCATCTGTTTGAGCCCTTTGATCCTCTTGATGAGGTACTGTTGGGGTTTTTCCAGTTGCTGTAGGTGTCTGGTTAGGTACATCCCAAAAGGGGCATTGTACTCAATTATAGGCCTGATGATGGATGAGTAAAGAGGCACAATGACCTCCCCTGATGTACATGTGAATCCCTTCATGATTAGCTGGGCTATATAACATGTTTTTCAATCCACTTTGGCCATGTGGTTGTCAAATGACAGATTGCTATCAAGTTTGTTCCCCAGGTCCCCAATTACATCTTCTGTACTTAATGGCTTAACATCTATGTGGTACTGTGCCACCAATGTGGAGGTGTGGGTATCTTTGATGAATATTGATACTCCCCCTCCTTTTGTTGTTTGGTCCAAGTGTTGGGGCCGACAAGAATGGTAGCAGGTATAACTTGGTAGTGCTGGTGTGCTCTTGGGAAACCTGAAACAGGTTTCTGTTCCTGCACAGATATTGATGTCCATAATGCTAAGTAGAGTTTTGAGTGCGTGTATCTTGAGGTTTAGACTTCTGGTGTTGAGTAGCATTACTCTTAGTTCCTCATCCTTTGTGATACGTATGGATGTGGGTTTGCCTTATGAGCCTAGCCTAATAAAGGCACTATGGGTGTAGCAAGAGCCTTTGCCAAAATCCAAAAGCCCAGGGGTGACAGGTGCAAGCTGTCCCTAGCAAAGCATTGTGGCTTGTACAGCATATCATCCCAAGCTGACAGGCATTGGATCACCTTTGAATGACACCAATACTTCAGTCAATTGTTGAAAGTGATCATCTTGCCTTGATATTGTGGCATCATTCTTGGTGAGGGTAAGATGCTACTCAAGGTCAGGGTCATACTGTCTTGGGCTACATGCTCAGAGAGCTCCTTTCTGTCTCTTTTCATGTAGTCCAGGGAGGTATGTGCCAGGTCATTCACACCAGCATGGACAATGAGTGAGTCATATTTGTACTTGCCTTGGAGTTACTTGAGTGCTTGTGTTATGTGGCGGGTCGTAGTGCCCGACAGGCTGCACACTGTGACCCTCTCCTCGTTCAGCCTGGTGAACGTGACGTCAGTGTGCCTGATGATAGAGTCACCTATTACAAGTGTATGAGGTGTGTTGTTTACTGTTAAGGGCTGTGAGTGTTCAGCACATTGGCTTTGTGAGATATGTATTGCACGTGTTTGGTTTTGGGGTAGCGGTTGCTTGGGTGTCTGCTTTGGAGGTCTCTGCTGCTTAGGTAGATCTTTATTTTGAGCCTCCGAGTATGTTTTTGTGTGATTATGTGTTTGTTTTGCTGTCGTGGTAGGTCTATGTGAGACTGGAATTGTAGTGAGTGTGGTTTCCTTCTCCACCTGACTGGTTATGGCAGTATTGAGTAGAGAGAGCCTAGCCTCCAGTTTGGTATATGGTTGCATCACTCACATGTGTTTGAATTTGTTGTTAGGAGGGGGTAGTCTGTGTACATGAGGCTGTTATAACATTGCCTCTGGATTACCACACTCACCAGCTGGACTGGAGAGGAGATTGACAACTGACCTTTGGACATGCTAGAATACCATTGTGAATTCCGTAATAATTGAAAACAAGGTCCAGTGGGGAGTGAGGGTGTACTGATATTAATTTCTACTGCTGACTGATATAATAGCTTCAGTGAGCAAGTGCCAGGTAACTTAAGTGCAATGTGTTACAATTAAGTAAATGCAAAAACGACAAGCAGTCACTTTCTGTCAAGTGTGACAAGGAAATAAGTACAGTAAGCGATGCAGATATCAGTAGTGATTCACAGAAGTGCTGAGAAGCTGTGTATTATGTGGAATTAGCGTACCAGTGAAATAACAAGCTAACAAATAACAAGCATATAAACAAAGCTAGATTCAGGAGGCTTGGATGTAGTGTATGCTACAGCAAACAAGGTGTACCAATGTCAGTAAGATACAGTTCAAATATGCAGGCACTATAAACCTTAAACCAGAAGTTCCCAGCTATGAATGGCAGAGTACAGCCTATTCTCACACGAGTGCAGACCACAAACCTTGTTAATGTTAAATAATTGGCCTGAAGCCCAACTACTTATACCAGAACTAATACACTTGGACACTGGGCTCTCAATCAGCAGTTCCCAACTTAGAAGGATGACAGCTACCTGTCCTGCCACCACAGTGCTTGCCACAAACCTTCCTAATGTAAAACAACTGGTCTGAAGGCCAAGTGCTTAATCCAAAAGACGTAGAATGATAGCTACACTTTAATCAAGTTACAACCAAGCAGTAATAACTACAATTTAATACTTTATGTATAGAATGTGTACCATATATTGCTGACATACTCTGCTGATATCCTGTTTGTGTACTTTTCCAGGGAGATATGGGTCCAAAAAGGAACCCTGCCTACTCTGCTGCAGAGGACAAAGTGATCCACCAGAGCCTGGTGCGTGACTATGACATCCTGTTTTCACGCACCACCCAGAATCAGCAGGAGAGGTTTGCACTGTGGCAAAACCTTGTCAGCAGGATAAATGATGTTGGCATGCATGATAGGACATATGAGCAGGTGAGACATCACTGCAGTGATTTGATTAGAAATGTCCGCCAGCGTGCTGCAGATATCCGCAGGTTGCCACAGGTGGGGGGGTGGCCACACATCCCCCCCCTCACCAGACAGGAGGGGCTACTGCTAAGTGTCGTGGATCCAGCCCCAGAACAACAACAGCATCAGACCTGCATCATGATGGAGGTTGGATCCACACAGCAGCAAGACACTGAGCGTGCAGGTAAGATGCCATATGTACATATGACTGTTCTGTACACTGTTACTTCATGCATGCATAAGGTGTGCATGTGGTATGTATCTGTCATCATGATATGTAATTGTGCATGTGTGATACTGACATTATGAGCAGCTGATGTGTATAAGGGAACTGGTGTACTACTGTACTGCATCATATGCAAAACAAATGGCACACTTGTGCCCACTGACATTACTTTCTTCATATTTCCAGGTCCCTCCCATCAAGCAATGAGGCAGGCCATACATGCTGGTGAGTGTGTTTATCATTACCTGAAAAACAATTTATAATACTAGTAAGAGTGGTGTAACTCTGTAGTATACATGCTGGTGAGTGTGTTTAATAATACCTGCAATACTCAAGTTAATACTAGTAAGAGTAGTGTAACTCAGTACTGATGTGTGTGTGTACTGTGGGGTGTGCATGTGTGCAAGTGTGCCTGTGCCCATGTGTGCATGTGTGTGTGTGTGTGTGTCCATGAGTGCATGTGTCCATTTCTGAATGTGTGCATTTGTATTGAAGTGCATCACTGTAAAATATGTGTTGAGACTGTAACCTGTGTTCAATGTTTTCCTCCCGTAGGTTCTGGTGCTGCTCTGGTGACCTGCAGCAGGGAACCTGAATCTTATGCCCCAGGTACTGATGATGATGAAATGTCTATAATGGTGCAGAAAGGTGTGTCTGGGTCCGCCATTGGTCAGCCAATTGACAGTACACAGCTGTCAACCCCTTCAATGCGCACAGTCATCCTGCCGTTACATCCTTTGTCACCATTGTCCCTAGACGATGGACAGTATGCATTGGGCATAGATCAGGGTAATGTGGTACCTGTGGTACATGCATCCCCACAAAGCAGCCATGAGCAGGGTCCTCCAATGGTACCACGCAGACAGTCACCCATGGGTTCTCGTGGGGGCATCCGTGGCCGTACTGCCTCTGGCCAACATGCCCAAGGAGGTATGTCAACCTCCACTATGTTTTGGACTGTTATGCAGGCACAGGCGCGTATGGAAAGGTACACCAGACAGGGTCTGAGGGAGCTGAGAGCATGTCGCACAGCCATGACAGATGGCATGCATGACATTGCGAATGCTATTCGTAATTTCACAGATGTCATTGACAGACGTTGTGGGGACATACAACAGCTGCTCCACAACCAGATGTCCATGGGCCAGGGCGATGGTGTGCGTTTGCGGCGTCAACGTGGCCATATGCCGGCAACAGCACCAGCTGGCAGTCGCCGCGGACGACAACAGGCCCACTCACGCACCTCAAGTGCCAGCAGCAGCCCCAGCAATGCTGGGTCAGTGCTGTCATCAGGACGCCCCAGGAGACCACGTGCATGTGGCTCTGGACAGTCCCAACAGGGAACTGTGTCCAGTCAACACACACCCGCTTCCGATGATAGTACCCAGTCTGGGTTAGTACCGGATATGGTTCGTAGCACCCCTGCCAGGCACAGGTACCGTGTCCGTGCCCACAGACACTGATCTGGATGACCTGACAGGTGCAGTCTGTGGCTGTCCACAAAACCCTGTACATGGCAGCCATTATGTGGGACTGTGTGCGTGCTTACACACATGCAGATATTTAACACCTAGGGCAAACACATACACACACACACTGCACCAACACTGGTCCATCCTGTACTGCTGTACTGTACTGCTGCCCCTCACAAACACACATACACACACATGTCAATTGGTGTTACCAGTGGCTGGCTTGGACATACCTAACCCACACCTTGTGCATATGATGACACTGTGCCACCTCCTGCATACTACAACATCAGTGCAGGAAAAGGTAAACACGTTGCTGATGCACAGGGTGACTACATGTGTATAAGTAGTAACATGTTGGTAACTGTTCACTGTTCCACTATGATTGTGTGTATATCCCAGCATTCCTGCTGCAGTAACTGTATGAATGTCCTGAAATGTTATCTGCACCCATACTACTTACCAAAGTGTACCTGCTGCACACCATCACATGCTACCATTGACTATGGGAATGTGCATCATGTGCTGTATTGTAGATTCAGCTATATGTATCTGTTCTGTCACACATGCATTTACACACACCCTGCTACCCCCACACATGCACACGCTCACCTGCCATTTCCATTATTTATTACCTTACATGAGTAGCTGTTGACACATGACAGGTGCACATTTGAAAAGTGCACTATTTGGATTACTACCAATTTCCTCTTCTTTACCTGTACTCACAGGGTGCAGGCAACCTCATTAGTTTAAAAGTGTAATGTGCATCAGGTACTTTGGTTCCCTGATTGCCACATCCAACATGTTTTCCATACAGAAATGCACACACAGAAACATCCCACATCCACACACTTGCCACATTCAGGTTTCAAAACACTATCTAGGTATATTCTGGTACATGTGCGTGTTACAGTAGCATGTAGCACTATACTGAGTACTGGCAGTTGTCTGTTGTCATGTTGTTTGTATAGGGTGCTGTCAACATCACTGTTTGTTAAGGGAAATGTGCACCCTGCAGTGCGTAGCCCCATTTGGCAAAAGCCACATCCCACCCCCAGCATTGTGCACACACACTAACCCCACTCACACTAAAACACATACTTTCCATTTGCAAGATTCAAGCCCCTACCTAACTGTGTTATGACACTGGAGACAGACACATTAGCAGAGTGTGCTATTTGCATTAGTGGGAGAAATCCTTTCTAATGCTATACTTAGAGGGTGCTGACATCATCTGTGTTTAGGAAGAGGGATGTGCACCCTGTAGTGTGTTCTCCCAGTTGGCAAAAGGCACTTTTCCCCCACAGCATTATGCACACACACAAACCCCACTCACACACATTCCCTTTGCAGGATTCAAACCCCTACCTAACTATGTTATGACACTGGAAAAAGACACATTAGCGGAGTGCGCTATACGAATTACTGGAGAGCTTTAATTCAGGCAATATAGTTACAGAGTGCTGACATCATCAGTGTTTCAAAAGGGGAATCTGCATCCTGTAGTGTACTGTCACAGTTGCTAATAGGGGCATTTCCCACACACACATCAATGTGTTTGAGGTTTGCATATGTGGGGGATCCAGTACTCCAATGTGATTAGTATATGGTTCGATTGCAACAATGAGGGATATACTTCAAGTGGTGAGCATTTTGTACTCATGTTTGTGATGATCAGGTCTAGTATATTTTCCCTTCTTGTGGGAATGTTGACTACCTGTTCCATAGCTAAAGAGTTTCTGAACTATGGGAACCCTAGAGCTTGGGTATTGTGGCTTGAGTAATGTTCACAGTCTATGTTTGAGTAGTTGACGTCACCCAGTATGATGGTGTTTGCAGACAAATCTATACTCTCCTGTGTCGTCATGAATGCTGTGTGGGATTCCTGAGTTTGAGAGGGTGATGTAAGAGCTCCTCTGTGTCTCTTTCCATGTGGTCCAGGGAGGTACATCTCAGGTTATTCACACCAGCATGGACAATGACTGCCTCATACTTGTACTTGCTGTGGAGTGACCTGAGTGCTTGTGTTATGTGGCACATTCTATCACCCGACAGGTAGCTAAATGTGACCCTCACCTTGCTCAGTCTGGAGGGCGGGACGTCAGTGTGTCTGACTATGGCATCACCTATTATAGGTGTGTCACACATTGTGTTTGGCCTTATGGGCTGTGCCTGTTAAGAACACTGACTTTGTGAGGTCTGTGTTGCTTGAGATATGTGTTCATGTGGGATGCAGCGTGTCTGGCCATGTCATTTCTGTCTGTTGTCTGGTAAGTATCACCTTTGGTGACATAGGTATTCATATGTCAGCTGGTGAGCATTTGCAGTGTTACCTACTGAAAGTGGTACAGCTTGTTTGTTGTACAATGGACTACATGCAGGCCTGCTTACAGTAGCTATGTTTGCATGCATGTTTCCTTGCAGTTACCCTGGAATACTGATCCGACCTGCCATGCAGAGTTACACAGCTTCTGTGGACTCCTAGTGACATCTGCATAGCTTACTATATGTATGTTCATGTCTCACTTGACAGAATGTCACTGTTTCACCTGTGCACATGTACGTTGCCTGTGACACTTTGCATATGACTTACCTGGCATCTGTCCACGTGACCAGTCATATATGCCACTGCAGGACTCTAAACCTGATGATGCACACACTCAAAACATTCCTCAGCATGGAGAACATCGCTATCTGTGCAGTAACAGATACCGGATTCAGGGCTACCAACAGCACTCCAGCACTACCAAGTTATACCTCATACCATGCTTTTCAGGCCCAAAACTTGCACAAAACCACAAAAGGAGGGGGTGTATTGATATTCATCCAAGATACCCACACCTCCAGGTTGGTGGCAAAGCACCAAACATCAGAGACTATCCATATGCAAGTAACAATGGGTAAAACTGCCTTCCAGGTTATAGCCTGCTACAGACCACCCTCACAAACACAAGAACCGCACTTGGCCTTCCTGAAAACAGTTGGAAATATGTAGGTCTGTCCATACACCATTATATTGGGTGGGTTAAACTACCCAAACATAGACTGGGAGCATGACTGTAGCTCCAACACCCTAGCCCACAGATTACTGGAATTTATATACCAATATGCTATGGAACAACTTGTTACCACTCACACAAGAGGGAAAAACATACTGAACCTGATCATCACCAACATGGGGACTCTATGCTCCAGACCAGAAGTGTATCCCTCACTGGTAAGATCAGACCATAAACTAATCTCACTGGATATTCACATCCCAAGGCCATCCCCTGCACAGAAGAATACAGTCAACAACTCATGTAAAGCATGTTCACACTCCTCATAAATGATGTGGAAACCTTCAAAGCCCCCAGGCCTGTTGAAAATATGGACCAGACTGCAGATACCTGTATAAAGGCATTCTATGGACACCTTCAGGAATGCATGGATCATGCAATCCCTAATAAAATCAAGACCCAATCCTCCAAAGGCAGACGTCCTGTGTGGTGGACACCAGCCATTAACAAACTATACAATAGAAGGATGAAGCTACTAAATGATACAACAAACTCCCAAAATGTGAAGGCATCACAGATGAGTATTAGAAGAAAACTACAGGCACTCATAAGATTGTCTAAGGCCATCTCTGAGAGCAGATTCCACAAGACACTGAGGATAATCACAAGGCTTTCTGTAGTTATGTTAGGAACCTGGGTGGTAATTCCCAGATATGCTCAGAGGTAGTCCAAGATTTCACAAGAAATAATAAAACACACAGACATTGCCAACATCCTAGTGGACAGGTTCACTGCTACCTTCCCCCCCCCCTCCACACCAAAAGGGCAAATATTTCTCCCAGCAGAGTGCTGCCCCCCCTGACATCTCAGATGCTCAGGTAAGATCTGCCCTCTCCAAAGCAATAAACACTGCATCAATGGGACCAGACAGTGTCCCAGGCTGTGTCCTACATGAACTCCAAGAAGAGCTACACCCAGACATAACACTACTGTTCAATCCCAGCCTTACTACACGATATGTGGCCAAAGAGTGGTGTACAACAACAGTGGTCCCTCTACATTTAGGTGGTGCCTTTACGGATCCTGGACACTATCGCCCCATAAGTCTGAATAGCTTGGTCTGCAAAGCTATGGCAAGGATCATCATGAACCTCATAAATATAGATATTGGGGACCTACAGACACTTCATCATACACAGTTTGGCTTTGTTAATGGCAGATCCTGCCTCTCAAACCTGTTTGATTTCTTTGAAACAGTCACCAAGGCCACTGTCAAGGGGAAGGTGGTCTACACAGCCTACCTGGACCTTGCATAAGCCTTTGATACAATACCCCACTTGTGCATTCTAGGGAAGATCACCAGTGTACATATTAACCCCTATGTCACTACAGATATTGCACAGTGGCTCAAGGGCAGAACACACATGGTTAGAATTGCTGGAGCCATGTCAGCCTCAAAACCAGTTACAAGTGGTGTCCCACAAGGCTCAGCCCTGGGATCTGTCTTGTTCAGTATATATTTATCATAGGTACAGGCCAACATGGAATGACTGTGGCTGAGCAAGTCGCAGATGACTGCAAACTGGACGCCATAATCAACTCTCCAACCAACACACGCATCCTCCAAAAGGGCCTCTTAGAAACAGACGACTTGTGCCACAGCCATGGCCTCAAGCTGAATGCCAAAAAGTGTATAGTCATCCCCTTTGGCAAAAACAAAGTGACCACAAAGTACCACATATGTGTTAATCCATTAAGTGCAGATGAAGGAATTATGGACCTTGGGGTACACAAGTTGATAGCATTCTCTCATTTGACAACCACATGGCCAAAGTGGTTAGGAAAACATTTTATATAGGCTACCTCATCATGAAGGGATTCACATGTAGATCAGGGGTGGACATTGTGCCTCTTTACTCATCCCTCATCATGCCCATAATTGACTACAATGCCCCTGTCGGCATGCACCTTACCAGACACCTGCAGCAACTGGAAAGACCACAAAAGTACCTCAACAAGAGGATCAAAGGGCTCAAACAGATGCCACATACTGACTGGTTAAAGAAACAGCAGCTCTACTCAGTGGCATACTGCCTCTTCATAGGCAATCTGTGCCTGACATATAAAGCCATGTCAAACCCTGACTTAATGGTCATGCTGCACCTCAGAATATCCAGATCCCATCAAGCTACACGCTGGAAAGACTTGAACCTCAGGAGTGATATACATAGGACATGCTGGAGGGACACATTCATAACTCAGAGGCTCCCTTCACTCTGGAATATTATCCCAATAGAGGTTAGGCAGAGTCACTCAGTGACTGTCTTCAAGAGGAATATTAATGACTGGATGGGACATTGTAGGTTTACCCTGGGTATCACTTATGTGTCACTGTTATACAGAGGCACACTATACTAACCTTGGAAAAGGGCATAGCAAGATAGATTTACTATGCATGGTGAAAGCCACACACATTCTGGCTAGGTTTATAAATGCCCTAGGGCAGATAGCCTAGTATGAACCTATGAACCTATGTATCTTGTTCACCATTGGCCCTATGTGCTGTTAATCACCAATGCAATCTCAATACTATGGTAGCATGTGCAAAGGTCAGTTGTCAGTCACCTCTATGGTACAGTTGTGGAATATGTGAGTCGTGTAGTAATGTCACAGCTGCCACATGTACACAGTCAACCCTATCCCCTACCCATGGATGTACAACACATGTATAAGATGGAAACACATAGCCAAACTGTGGACTAAGCACTCTGAACCCAGTACTGGCATAACCTGTCAGGTGGCATGAAGTACTACAGTGACTGCAATACCAGTCTGATGTAGACCTACACTGACAGCAATACAAGCACGGGAACACACAGGGCCATTCGTGGAGCCTAAGAATGGCATCCTGCCTGAGTGGCAGACACCTCTGCAGCTGGCACACAGGCATATGTTAGGCCTGAACACAGCACGCATAACACATAGCACACAAATCCTGTGTGCCAAACAAGCACAGTCTGTACAGCTATACAACACTACTGCTGCAGTTGTGTTAGCTACTTTTATTGTCCAGTACAGTGAGGTCATGCTCACCAGGCTGGACAAGGTGAAGGTCACAGTGATATGCTCATGGGGCACTATGATCCACCACATAACACAAGCATACAGGTCAGTCAGATGCATGGACACATATGACTCAGTCATTGTCCATGCCACTACAGCTGATGTGTGATGTCCCTCACTGGAATACATGATAGGGAACATGGAAGGGCTCACTGAGCAAGTGGCACAGGCTAGTAGAACGCTGACCTTGGTTGGCATCATACCCTCACCAGGAATGCTGACATATTACTGAATGCTAATGAATTACTGTAGCTACAACACCCTAGCTGAAAGGTTCTTAGCATGCGGTCACTGCATTGCTATGGAACAACTTCTTACCACTCCCACAACAGGTGGAAACATGCAGCACCTCTTCATCAACAACATGAAGACTATATGCCCCAGACCAGGTGTGTATCCCTCACTACTAGGTTGATAGCATCTACATCTCACACTGTATATACACATCCCACATGCAGCACCTGCACAGAAGACCACAGTCACAATGTTACCCAGTGCAAATACCATGTATTCACATGTGGCAGGCCACACATGGTAACTATTGAAGGTCACAGGTACATATGTGTATTTGGCACACACATACATCATGTGTGCATTGCCATAACTGGTTTAATCGATGTCATGCATTATTGTGAGAAACAACCCACACACATGGGCATTCTGTGTGAGCAAAACACACGTGACATGTCTGGAATCAAAAGCCATAAATAATTGTGATATTGTTTAGAAAGGGATATGTGCATCCTGTAGTGTGTTTTCCCAGTTGCCAAAAGGGATATTTTTTTCATACACACTAACCCCCCTTCACACACACTTGCCACTTGCTGGATTCAAACCCCTACCTAACTATGCTATGACACTAGAGACAGACACATTAGCAGAGTGCACTATTCACATTACTGGGAGGTTTCTGTTCTCCTGATATATTTATAGGGTGCTGACATCATCAGTGTTTAGAAAGGGGAATGGGCATCCTGTGGTGTGTTTTCACAGTTGCCAAAAAGGATGTTCCTTTCATACACACTTGCCGGATTCAAACCACTACCTAACTATGTTATGACACTAGAGATGGATGCATTAGCAGAGCACGCTATTCAGATTACTGGGAGATTTCTTTTCTCCTGATATACTTGTAGGGTGCTGACATCATCAGTGTTTAGAAAGGGGAATGATCATCCTGTGGTGTGTTTTCCCAGTTGCTAAGAGGAACATTACCCTCACACAGACTTGCACACAGACCAACCACAATCACCCACACACACACACTCTGGATAAGCTGTCATTCCCTAGGGCAAACAGCCTAGTGTTGACCTCTACACCCATATGTTTAACTGTCAGATGCTCATTATTTGGTGCTGATAGCAGTGTTTGCAGGTCTTTATTGCCATAACATTACCTGTTTGTATGAACAACTTGTGTATCTGTGGACGATGTTTGCATATGGGGACATCCACTATATCATGTATGTCTCTGTAGTCATTTAAGTGTGAGCACTGGTCAGATTGCTATAATGTTGTTGGTTACTGGAATAACACGTACATATACCAGATATATGTGGCAAAATGCTAAACTGATATTTGGACTAAGTGTGTGAGCATGCCCAGTTCAGCCTTCCCATGGCATGTTGTGTGAAAGATGTCTCATTTATCAAAGTGTGTGAGCATGCCCAGTGTGAGCTTTCCATATGTTGAACTCTGCAGCCCATCACACTTGTGGATGAGTGTGAACTTCAACAAATATCTCCTGTTTATGGTTGTGTGTTCTGTGTCATGCTGTGTAGTTACTGTCCAAATGCTTTTTGTGTGGACACAACAGGGATTATACTGTGCCTGCAGGTTTTGCATGGGATACTTTGCATACAATTGTCAACATCTGTTCATACTGACCTAACACTGTAGTACTGTATAGTGTAGTGGTTCAGTACTTTCACTGTGGTGGACAGTATCCTGAGCTTTAGTCCTATCACTGCTTTACATTTCCATAGTGAGCACAACAGCCTGGTTAGGGTCCAGTTGTGCACATCTGCACAAAGGCGGTGCCTCTACGGACCCTGGTAATTACCGCCCCATAAGCTTAACAAGTCTAGTCTGCAAAGCTATGCAGAGGATCATAATGGAGCTCATAAACAAAGATATAGGGGACATGCAGACATTGGACCTGTCCCAGTTTGGCTTTGTCAAGGGCAGATCATGCCTTTTGAACTTGGTCGACTTCTTCAAAACAGTCACTAACGCCATTGATGAGGGAAAGGCAGTCCATACAGCCTACCTTGACCTTGCAAAGGCTTTCGACACAATACCCCACTCGGGTATTGTAGAAAAACCTACCAACTTAAATGTAAACCCATATGTCACAAGATGGGTTGCAAACTGGCTTAAGGACAGGACCCACAGGGTTAGAGTTGCTGGTGCTATGTCAAACTCCAAGCCGGTCACAAGTGGTGTCCCACAGGGCTCGGTCCTTGGCCCCCTATTGTTCGGCATCTACTTCTCAGAAGTACAGGCCAACATGGGAGGACTTTGGCTGACAAAGTTTGCAGATGACTGCAAACTGGGCGCCATAGTGGAAAGTGCATCAGACATGGATATCCTTCAGAAGGGACTCACGAAAACTGATAGCTGGTGCCAGAGCCATGGCCTGAAGTTAAATGCCAAAACATGTATAGTCATACCCTTCGGGAAAAGCAAGGTAACCCCAAGCTACCATATAGGTGGCAATCCTCTAAGCACAGAAGAGGTTATCAGGGACCTGGGGACCCAGGTTGACAGTGGCCTTTCTTTTGACACTCACGTTGCTAAAGTGGTTAGAAAGACCTTCTACATTGCCCACCTGATCATGAAGGGATTCACATCCAGATCTAGTGAGGTCATTGTTCCCCTGTACTCTTCACTTATCAGACCAATGATCGAGTACAATGCCCCATTCGGGATGTATCTCACCCGACATCTGCAGCAATTGGAGAGACCCCAAATGTCCCTCACCAAAAGGATAAAGGGACTCCAACATCTGTCATATGCTGCCAGATTGAAGAAACTCCAGCTCTATTCAGTCGCATACCGTCTGCTCAGAGGTGACATGTGCCTGACATACAAGGCCATGTCCAACCAGGAATTAATGGACATGCTCCACCTCAAAAACTCCAAATCCACCAGAACCACTAGGGCAAGTGACTTAAACCTTAGCAGGGATATAAGTAGGACATGCTGGAGGGATAGATTTATCACTCAGAGACTCCCTATGCTGTGGAATAGAATCCTGGTCCATGTGAGGCAGAGCACCTCGCTGGCTCTGTTCAAGAGGAATCTTGACCTGTGGATGGGAGATCATAGGTTTAGCCCTGGTATCGTCTCTGTGTCACTGCTGGACAGAGGCACAACAAACTAATGGGCACAGTATTGTTTCCATATAAGGGGTGGTGTAAGCCACAAAACTCTGGGCTAGGCTTATAAATGCCTTAGGGCAGATAGCCTAGTATAAACCTATGAACCTATGAACCTATCTGACCATGTTGCATTATGTTCAGATATTAACTACTTACAACAGCCTCGTCCAACATCAGTAGTGTATTCCACAACATAGGCGTACATTGGCAAACACTACCGATGTGCCCTAGGCCATTTCTAATGCTAGTCAGAGAGTGTGTTTGTCCTTCAACACATTGTAAGTGTAGTTTGCCATGACATATGTCATGTTTAGTATACTGTGCCTCTGTCTACCCATGACATAACAGTGATACCCAGGGTAAACCTACCATCTCCCATCCACTCATTAAGATTCCTGTTGAGGAGAATCAACGAGTGACTCTATGGATAACCTGTACTGGTAGTTTACTCATGCGTGGGGGTGGCTTCTGTGTTATGGATAATGCAGTACAGCTTGTCCTATGTATGTCAGTGCTGGAGTTCAGGTCCCTCATGTGCATAGCTCACTGACATTTAGATTGTACAAGGTGCAGCATGTTCATTGATTCCAGCTTGGACATGGCTTTCTACATCAGGCACAGCTTGCGTCTGGGTGGCCAGCATGGCAGTGTGTGGAGTTGCACTCTGTTTAATCAGGCAACACATTACATCTGTTCAAGCTCTTTGATACTCCTGGCGGGGTACTGTTGTGGACTTTACAGTTGATGGAGGTGTCTGCTGAGGTACACCCCACAGGGGCTGTTGTAGTCAATTGTAATGCTGATGAAGGATAACTGCAGAACCACAATGACCTCCCCTTATGTAGATGTCATAACCTTCATGATTAGGTTGGTATATGGATTGTTTCTGTTAACACTACAGCCACATGTTTGTCCAATGCAGGATATCTATTACCTTGTGTACTCAGGTCTGTCATTACATGTTAAGTATGTAATGGGTTAACACCTATGTGGTAATTGGTGGTCACTTACTGTATATCCACAGAGGTTGACTATACTGTTTTCTCCATTTAACATGCTGACATGGCTATGGCACCAGTTGACTGTTTCTATGTGGCCCTTTTGTGGGATGCTTGTGTCAACTGGAGTGTCAGATATGTTGGGCGGTTTGTAGTCCTCTGCAAACATGTTCAGGCACAGTCCTTACATGTTGGCCTGTACCTATGGGGCATATATACCAGACGGGGAAGGTCCCAGGACCAAGCTTTGTGGGATACCTGTTATATGTGGTTTGTAGTCTGACATGGCTGCAGCATGTCTGACCATGTCAGTTCTGTCGTTGGTCTGGTTTGCAACCCCTCTAGTGACATAGGGGTGTATATATAAGCTGGTGAGCATATCTATATTGAACACATAGGGTATTGTATGGAAGGCTTTGCAAGGTCCAGCTACACTGTGTGGACCACATTGCCCTCATCAGTGACCTCAATTACTGTTTCAACTGAGTCACACATGTTTAGGGGCAGGGTCTGCACTTAATAAACCCACACTGGGTAGGGTCGGGTGTCAATAGATCCCCAATATCTGTATGTCTGCGGTACATGCTGATCCTTTCCATAGCTGTGCAGACCAAGCTTCTCAGGATTCTGTGGTGGTTGATTTTAGTATCCATTCAGGCGACACCTTTCTTGAGAACGACCACTGTTGTTGTACACTCCTCTTTGGGCACATATCCTGTGGTAAGGCTGACATAATGTCAGGGAGACAGCAGTCTGCTGGGAAAGATATTTTGCATTATGGGGGGGGGTTTGCACTGCACCTGTCAAGATGTATGTTGGCAATACGTGTGTGTGTTTGGTATGTTGTTTGTAATATTTGTGTGATCCAGAGCATATCTGGGAATTCACAACACGCTCCCTACCATCAGTTGCAGCAGCCTTGGGGTTATCCTTAGTGCTTTGTACAATTTGTATCATAATAGGTTCATAGGTTCATTCTAGGCTATCCACCCTAGGGCATTTGTAAGCTTAGCCACAGTGTGTGTGGCTTTTGCCACCCCTTGCTATGTGAATATTATGGCCATTTATGATTTACTTAGCTGTGCCTCTGTCTGGACATGACACAGTAAAGACCCCCAGTGTACATCTACAATTATCCATCCATTTTGCAAACTTCCTGTTGAAGAGTGTCAGTGAGGGGCTCTGCCTAACATGTAGTGGTATTCTGTTCCAGGGTGTGGAGAGACTCAGGGTTAGGTATCTGTCCCTCCAGCACATCCTATTTGATTATGTGCTGAGGTTGACATCTCTGACTCACACAGCTCCGATGGCTTTGAGTTTTCTGGGGTGGAGCATGTCCATTACTTCTGTGTTGGACATGGACTTGTACAACAGACATACAATGCCTCTGTGTAAGCAGTATGTGACTGCATTCAGCTGTGGTGTCTACAGCCAGGCAGCATATGAGATATATTTGAGACCCTTTCTGACTCTTGGTGATGTACCTTTGAGGTCTTTCTAACTGCTGCAGGTGCCAGGCAATGTACATCCCAAATTAGGCATTGTACTACAATATGGTCTGATAAGGGAACAGTATAGGGGCACAATGACCTTTGTTGACGTAGATGTGAATCCTTTCATGATACAGTGTCCAATATAGACAGTCTTCCTAGCCAAATTGGCGATGTGACTGTCACATAACAGGTTACTGTCCACTTGTGTCACTAGGTCCCTGATTACTCCTTCCACACATAATGGTTTACCACCTATGTGGTAATTTGTGTGTATCTTGTTTTGTATTTGGTGGTACATTCATACTGTCCACTGTCTTCAGGACAGTGGGGTGGGGTTCCTGTGTGTGAGAGTGTGGTCTGTAGCATGCTACAGACTGTACAGCAGTCTTGCCTACAGTTAGTTGCACATGGGTGGACTGCAATGACATAAGCATTGTCAGTTAACTGGACGTATAGGTGTCTGTGCTGAATATGGATACTCACCCTCCTTTTATGTTTTGTTCCAGGTTTTGTGGCCATAACACATGATATGTGGTATTACCTGGTAGTGCTGGTGTGCTGTCACGAGGCTTGCAGCAGGTTTCTATCACTGGACAGACATCAATGTTCTCCATACTGGGAGGGCCTCAGGAGCATGCATATTGAGGTTTACACATCTGGCATTGATCAGCATTACCCTTCTGTTTCTTTCCAGTTTTGTTTTCTATGGTGGTGGGTTAGTCTTTTCGGCCTTGCCTATGAAAGGATCTCTGTAGGTTGCAAATGCCTTAGGCAATATCCAGACGCTCATGGGTAACAGGTGCAAGCCATCCCTGGAACAGCAGCATGTCTCACTATGGAGTCACCTATTACAACTGTATCAGGCATGTTGTTTCTCCTTCTGTCCTGTGACTGTTTGGCACACCAGCTTTGTGTACTATGTGTTACATGTGCTATGTCTGGAGGTTGTTTTATTGGGTGTCTGCTTTGGAGGCTTGTGTTGGTGTTGTGTGTTTGTAATTAGGGCCTCTGGGAATGTTTTTGTGTTTATGTGTTTGGTTTACAGTCGTTGTAGGTCTATGTGGGACTGGGTTTGTGGTGTATGTGGTTACCTTGTTCTCCTGACTAGTTTTGACAGTACTGATTTGGGGTGCTCAGGCTCCGGTTTGGCTACCTGGTTGCATCTATCACATATATTTGTATTTATTGGGGTGAGTTGTTGTTGTGTGTGTACTTGGGACAGGTGTCACATTGCCATTGAATTCACAGATTCTACTTGTTTTGCCTGGCCTTAGTGGATTGTATGTGTGGACACATTTTATTGCCATACTAGTGATCACTGATTGCTTCACTTTTTATGTTTGATCTATCATGTGGTAGCTTCCTCATTCTCTTCAATGGTTTAGTAATTGCTGGAGTCCAGCATGCCAGATGCCTGGGTGTATGGCATTGTGTCTTGTTGTTATTTGTGATTGCAGACTCCAAGCACTCTTGGCTGTGTTCATGGTATGCCTGTATGACATGTTCTGCAGTGTGTCCCATATTCTGGACTTGCACAGGGCCTTTCATGGATTCCACATTGGTTTGTAGTGGTGCAAGCTATGCTTTATACATGTGTTTCACTGTGGTATTCTGGCCAGGGACTGGGGTCGGGATGTGTAACTACAGTGTGATTACTCTATGGTCTGGTCTTACCAGTGAGGGATACACTTCTCACCTTGACATCCAGTACACATATTTCTGATTATCACATCCAGTATGCTTACCCCTCTTGTGGAAGTGTTACATTTTGCATGTCCATTTTGTTTGATGGATTCTGGGAAATTTTCTACAAATGTGTCGGTGCTAGTATAATACAAAGAGTATAGTGACAAACGTCTCAAAAGCTGACTTCACATTTCTTCAGACTGAGATGGTATCCTCATTACAGCCAAGTGACGTCTCCAGGTGTTTCTGAAGTTACCTCCTACTGCTCCACTAGGCGTCAAATATTGCCTGTTCACATTTGCATTAATAATTCCAAAATCATGCTACATACAAGGCATCAGAATATTTTATCTTGAAGCATACATGTTGGCAAACACAACTGCATTGATATATGACCTCTTGTCAGTGACTATTTGTTAGTACTATAAGGTGATAACTTAAGTTTTTTAAAGGCTGAAGCCACACCCACTGGGAGTTAAAGGTACACACTCAAAACAGCTCTCCTGGAGGGAATGAGTTAAGCCCACTGGGCCAGTGGAAACCACAACACACAATGGTGACTCCTTCACAGACGCTTTCTACGGACATCTCCAAGAAAGCATGGACCATGCAATCACAAATAAAACCAAGACCTTCTCCACCAAGGGAAAGTGGCCTGTCTGGTGGACCCCAGCCATAAACAAACTGTATAACAACTGAAGGATACTAATGCAAGACAGAGCTACATCTCCTAAAGGGAAGGCAGCTGTGATCAGCACTAGTAAAAAGCTACATTCTCTCATAAGGACATCCAAGGTCAACTCTGAGACAAAAATCACCAAAGACAATTAAGATAACCACAATGCCTTCTTCAGTTATGTCAGAAACCAGGGTGGGAACCCTCAGATATGCTCAGAGTTGGTACACAACAACATATATTTCAGTGACCTGACAGATATTGGCAACATTCTGGCAGACAGGTTCAGTGCAATTTTCCCCCTCCCTCACCCCCAAAAGAAGATAGTTATCACAGCTGAATGTAACCTCACTGTCATCTCAGATGTCCATGTGAGAGCCCACTCAGCAAAGACAAGAACACAGCATCAATGGGACCTGATGGTATCCCCAGTTGCATGCTATGTGAATTCCAGAAGGAGCTAAACCCGTATATACAAATGCTATTTAACCTTAGCCTTGCTACAGGATATGTACCTGAACACTGGCGTACAGCAACAGTGGTCCCACTCCACAAAGGAGATGCCTCCACAGACCCTGGGAACTACCACCACACAAGCTTAACCAGCCTTGTCTGCAAAGCTATGGAAAGAGTCATTATGGAGCTCTTAAACAGAGACATTGGTGACCTACAGACCCTTGATCCCACCCAGTTCAGCTTTGTACAGGGCAGATCCTGCCTTTTGCACCTAGTTGACTATTTTGAAACTGTCAGTAGGGCCACTGATGAGGGCTAAGCGGTCCACACAGCCTACCTGCACTTGGCTAAGGCCTTTGACACAATACCCCACTCAGGCATCATAGACAAGCTCAACAGCTGAAATATAAAACCATATGTCACAGGATAGGTTGCAAAATGGCTAAGAAACAGAACCCATAAAGTTGACATTGCAGGTGCCTTGTCAGATTCAAAGCCAGTCACAAGTGGTGTCCCACAAGGATCTGTCCTGGGACCCCTCTTATTTGGCATTTACTTTTCAGATGTGAAAGCAAACATAGGAGGGTTGTGGCTGACAAAGTTTGCAGATGACTGTAACCTAGGCACCATAGTGAATACATCAGCCGGCACACACATCCTACAGAATGCCCTCACAAAGACAGATAGCTGGTGCCGGAATCATGGCCTGAAATTGAATGCAACTGATGTGTAGTCATCCCCTTTGGGAGGAACAAAGTACCCACAAATCAATACATAGACAGCAACCCACTGAGTACAGAAAACAAATCAGACACCTGGGGACCCATGTAGATAGTGACCTCTCGTTTGACACCTATGTTGACAACGTGGTTAGAAAGACTTTCTATCTTGCCCACCTTATCATGAAGGGTTTTCCATCCAGATCAAAGGAGGTCATTGTACCCCTATACTTCTCCCTTATCAGGCCCATGATTGAATACAAAGCCCCATTTGGTATGTACCTCACCCAGCACTTGCAACAGCTGGAGAGACCCCAAAAGTACCTTACCAAGAGGATCAAGGGTCTACAACACATGTCATATGCTTCCAGACTAAAGGAAATCCAGCTTTGTTCAGTAGCATACCGCCTACTTACAGGTGACCTATGCCTGACATACAAGACCATGTTCAATCAGGATTTGGTGGACATGCTCCACTGCAAGCAATCCAAATCCACCAGAACCATGAGAGCTAAAGATTTGAACCTCAGCACATACATGTATAGGACATGCTGGAGGGACATAACTCAGAGGCTTCTCACACTCTAGCAAAGAATCCAAGTTCATGTTAGACAGAGTCCCTCACTGACTCTCTTCAAGAGAAATCTGGACAAGTGGATGTGAGATTGTAGGTTTACCCCAGGGGTCCTCCCTGCATCACTACTAGACAGAGGCACAGTCAAGTTATTCGATTAAGTAAGGGGGTCATAATGTGTCACTACTAAGTCAGAGGCACAATATTCGGAATCTATTCTGTACACTTATTACCACTATAAGGGGTGGCAATAGCCACATCACTATGGCTAGGCTTATAAATGCACTAGGGCAGATAGCCTAGTAGTAAACTATGAAACTATGAAACTATGAAACTATGGTGTATGTGTAGGTATTGTCAGTCAAGCAATATAATGTGGTTTGGGGGGCTTGATATCTTCCTGTATTCCAACATAGGCCTGGTGCAGTTCCTGCTATTAGGACAGTGGTCTGCAGCAAGCTATATAGTAGTAGGCAGTTTTAGCCATTGGTATTTGACCATGGCTAATCCATGTTGCTTCTTGTTGTGGTACCAACATGGGGGGTAGTTATCCATGACATTTATTGCTAGTCACCCTCGTTTTGTAGCTTGTTCCATGTTTTTGCACATGTACATCACTGTATGAGGTGTGACCTGGTAGTGTTAGGGTGCTGATGTGGGCTTTGACCCAGTTTTCTATTACAGCACTGATATCTACATTCTCTATACTGTGTGTGTTTACACTGCATGCATCTTGCTGTTTATACTTCTGGCATTGGGTAGCATTACATCTAGGTTCCTATCCCTTGTGGTACCTATGAAGGTGGGTTTGTGTTTTTGTGGTTTATGATTGGTGAGGGTGGATGTTAGTCAGGGTCCTCAGGTGTGCATATGGTACATGATGTTACATTACTTAACACATGGCATTCATGCCTCAGGTGGTGCTGCAGGGCTGCCTCTGTCGGATGCACATACTACACTCACTGTACATGTTTGGAAGCAGGTTGTGTCATGTTAGGCGTCCCTGTTACTATATGAGTGAGTCGGAGGGGGTATCAATCCCAGTGTTCCTACTGAGCCAGTGTATGTGCTATGCATTGCCTCTTTGCCAAGGCCAGAGCATACTGGGCACGCCTCCTTCTGCCTACTGGGGCAAGGTCAGGTTGTTCCTCCTCTGAGTCACCCTCTGCCTGTGGTGGCCTTGGCAATGGTGGGGGAATGTTTGGCCCAGCCCTGTGCTGGTCCTGCTGCAGCTGTTTCTGCAGGATCATATTATGTAGCATAGCACATATCATGATCATTTGGGTACATGTAGTTGGTGTGTACTGCAAGGCTCCACCAGATGTGTCCAGACACCGGAACCGTGACTTGAGCAGCCCAAACACACGCTCTATGACATTACGTGTTTGTGCGTGTGCCTCATTATGGCGTTCCTGTTCGGGTGTGTGTGCATTTCTGATGGGTGTCATCAGCCACGGCTCAAGTGCATAACCTGCATCCCCACTAGGTGTCCGTGTGGGAAGTCCCCACTGGCAAATGATTGGTACAGCTGCGTCAGATGCCAGATGTGGGAATCGTGGTAGCTCCCAGGGCAGCCAGCACACACATTCATTATTATGCCCTGAGCATCACACACGACCTGGCAGTTGATGGAGGGGAATCCCTTGCGGTTAATATAGGCTCTACCCCGCTCACTGGCTGGTGCTTTGATGCGTATGTGCTTGCAGTCTATTGCACCCAGTACCTCAGGGTATCCCGCTATTTGCTGGAAGAGACGCATATTGCTGGCCAATACCTCACGGGCATTGGGGAAATATACATGATCACTGACATGTGCTGACATGGCATCCAGGAACTTGTGCAGTACCCTGGAGGCTGATGCCTGTGATATCCCCATCATATCACCAGTTGGTCTCTGGAAGGTACCTGTTGCTAGTATTCTTAGGCCACCACATACCTTGGTTTCCACTGGGATGGGTTCCCCTCTGTTGGTTCTGTGTGTGAGACGTGGCCTGCACAGCTCAACAATTTGCTGCAGAAGGTCTCTGTCCACTCTGTAGCGCTCTACTATCTCCAGCTCATGTAACCCATGGTAGGTGACCCTGGGCCTGTATACTCTCCTCCTTATCCTCACTCTGGGTTGTCTGTCAGCATCTGCATTGTCACCACCCTTAGCAATTCGCCTATGCCTGATTATAACAGCAATGGCAGCCCCTAGCATTTCTGCTCTGAGTTCAGCTTTTTTCAGTTTTCAATTCTGATAGCTTACTCCTTTCTTGCAGTATCTCTTGAGAGAAACACCCTGCACTGCTGTTTGCAATGTTTTAAGTGCTGGGTTGGGCTTCTAGTCTGCCTGTGTAATTGCCTGCTTCCAATTGTTTCCACCAATTCACTCCAGCAGTATCCTCTGGCAGCTTCCTTGTATTCTGGTTGTTTCCTGTTTCCTCTCTGTTTCCTCAGGGGGAGCAATGTGCACACCAGCTTAAGCACGCTCACAGTTACTTAAACGCGCGCACACATCCTTACACGGTGTGGACTTGGCTGATTCATGGTAAAATGCGCGCACATTGCCTTACACATGTGCACACCCATGCAAACCATTGTAAACGGTTTGCAACATGCTCCCACATGTTGAACCTGCCTTACACGCGCGCACACGCACGCATGCACGTATATCAAGAAAGTTTGAGTGTAGGGATAGTGTGCACCCTCTATTTCTTGACTTTCCTAGTGTTCTGTTGGGACACACCTCTCTCCCTGATGTCTGTCTGTCATCTGTCACGTTGCACTGCCCTCCAATGTGATACATTTATTTCTATCATTCCCCCCGTGATGTCACCTACCTCTTACTCTATTCCTTCCCCTTCTGTAACTCTTACACTACTCAGAAAGTGCTCATTACCTATGTGGCAGTGTGATTCAGTATTGTAACCCTCATTTACATAGGATTGCCTAGTAATGCTTAGTTACATCTCTTACACTGAGCTTCCCCCCCTTGGCAACCACTACACTGTGGCCATATTGTTTTTGGTCTGCTAGTCCCTGCATTGTCATTCCATGTAATACATAAAACCCACAATTGTGGGCTTATAAGCTTCGGTTTTCACTTTTAGGCAGCGCACCCAGTTTGCGCGGGTGTGCGCTGCAGTTAAACATCAAAATCCCCCGAAAAAAAAAAAGTTATTTTAAATAATTTTGCAACACTTTTTAATGCCAGTGGCAACATATTTGGCCATTGGCATGCTAGATAACACATATGCACCCTTTATTTGGAGCTGACATAGCTCCATTGTCAATTTTGCAGAAATGTACTCAGTTGTCAGATGAGTACATTTCTGCATCTAAAACGTCCATTACACGGACTGCTTTGGGCTTCCTGGATTGCTCAAATACCTCATTTGCATATCTTTCAGCTGCAAATGAGGTATTGAGCATTTCCACGACCATTCCGTGTAAGAGACGTTTTAGCTGTCTCTTACACGGAGGTTTGGGCTGTTCCTGGATCGGAAGGCTTACATGGAGGCTTACACTACTCTTAAACTCTGTGTAAGCCTTTGTGAATCCTGCCCCTGTTCTATCAACTGTCCCAGTTTATAGAAGAGCAATTTTTAGTACTGTTTATATGTTCCCCCCAATATATTTGGCCTTGTCCAGATTTATGTCCCAGTTTATACAAGAGCAATTTTTAGTACTGTTTATATGTTCCCCCAATATATTTGGCCTTGTCCAGCTTTATTGCATTAACAGGTTGAGAGGTACATGCAAATAAATTGCTTTATAGAATTAGGCATAGCCAAACCTCTGAACTGTCCCTGATTTTGACTCAAAATGTTGCTCTTCCCCTAATGATCCCTCTGCAAAATAGCAATTTTGGAAGAAAACATGGAGGGTTTATAATTAAGAAATAACTGTAATAATCAGATTACTTTTATTTCAGAAATGCATGTAGATTATTTTATTTTGTCAGCTGCTCAAGTTAGCAGTTCTAATATTAAAGTGCCCCTTCTTTGACAGGTTCCCAGCTGTATTGTGTTGCTATTTTATATTTTTACATCACATTTTTGGTCCATTTTTCATAAAATTGTGTTTTTTTGGAAAATTAGTGACAAATAATTAAAGATTGAAGTTAGAAAATAATGACAGACATTTGAGTTTCAGATTTCATACCATTCAGAAAATTCATACTAATGCAAGACCTCTATTAGCTTTCTAAGTTTATAAGAGCAATATTTTAAAAATTGTCCTTATTTTTGGGCCTTTGTCCCATTTCTTTGTATGGTTTTGTCCAGATTTCTTGCTCTGAGGTTGAGAGGTATGACAAATGTGTCAGGGCATCACAAGTCAGCCAGAGACATTTCAAACTGTGACATACTTGTTACACCCCACTCCCCCATGAAGTTACTCTGGATGTGTCGAAGCAAGGCAAGGAGTAGTTATGCAGTGTAAATGTGCAGAGAATCCCACCCATCCAAGGTAGACACAAGTACTAGAGTGCCTTTTCATCTGTCCTTGATTTTTACAGAATGGTCTGGTTTCTGTCATATTTTTTGTACTGTTGATTTATGCTTATTACTCAAAGTGTCTGTTGCTCTGTGTTTAAGTAGCAATACTTTAATGACCATCAGGTAATCTTGGCTGAGATTGCAAGATGCAAGTAAGCTTTAATAAGCATACTGTTAAAGAATTGCCAACATTGAAAGCCTTTCTGTTGCCATGTAGAGAATACTTAACTAGATAATGTATAAGCCTTGGGTATTGAAATGCATATGCCAGTATTTGTAATAAAGGATAGAATTACATTATTTTAGGAGTCTCATTACACTTGGAGACTTCCAGTCATCTCTGCAGGCTTTACCCGTAAACCGAATGCCAATCATGTGGCCCATAACCTGTACAGTAATCCTTTTAAGCAATGTATCTTGAGCTTATTTCTTGTTTGCTTTTCATTTTTTACTTTGATCATGTTTTCCCCATGAAACAAGTAGATGTCAGACATCAGGTCTTTTTTTGGATAAGGAACATTTTTACAAGTGGGGGCATCAGAGATTTTTACTTTCAGCATGTTACTTGTTACTTTAATAAAGCTGAATATAAATTATAATTAGAACTGCAGTGCAAGAAGTGGTTTGAGTTGAGTGCTGCTTGTTTTTCTTATACTTGATTTTGACTGGCATTCCATTAATGTATTTAAAAAAAAGTAATTTATTTTTTCATGCCTCACAACCTTTTTTGTTTCCATCTAGATATTAAGCTGTCATGCAGCCAATGCATTGAAATATTTTTATTCTTCTACACTTCATTTTGTCTTGATTGGACTCTCATGATGACTGTTTGACACCAGTGCAGTATATTTAGTTTTTGTGGTTTGCTACTACAGGTGTGTGTGTGTGTGGTAGGGAATACCTCAGGCTTGAACCCTGTACCTTGTATGCAGGTGTTAAAGACCTGAATTCCCTACCCACCACCATTTGTAAAAAAAAAACTGCAGATTTTTGCCTCATATTTGATCTGATCTGTTCCTCATAATATCTGTGGTTTGTAAATGCTGCAATGCTTGATATTTGATGGTGTGGTGGTAGCATTGTTGCCTCATAGCTGCAGGTTCTCAGGTTTGCTTCTTTGTGGGGTCTTTATCTTCTCCCTGTGTTTGTGTGGGTTTGCTTTTGTGTCCTCCCATGTTACAAAGACATGTCTGCATTATTTCTTCCTGGGGCTCTGCTGAAATTTTTTTTTGTTCCAAGTCAGACTGTCCTGATTAACAAATGTTAAATAAAATTGACAGGCATTTGAATTTCAGACTTCAGGTTTCTGAATGTTTGCATCCTTGCATATTTGATGGTGCAGTGGTAGTATTGTTGCCTCACAGCTATAGGTTTTCTGGTTTGATTCTTGGCTGGGGTGCCTTCTGTGTGGAGTCTGCATCTACTCCCTCTGTTTGTGTGGATTTGCTCTGGTGCCCTGTCATTTTACAAAGATGTGTCTGCAGTATTTCTCCCTGGGTCTCTGCTGAAAGTTGTTTTTATTCTGTCAGCAGTAAAATTGACAGGCATTTGAATTTCAGACTTATGTTCTTCAGAAAATACATAGTAACACAACCGTAACACAACCTTTTATTCTAGCAATTTTCTAAGTTTATAAGATGAATATTTGAAATTTGTCCCTATTTTTGGGACTGTATTCCCCCATTATTGGCTTTGTCCAGGTTTTTTGTGGTAAGGTTGACAGCTATGGCAAGAACTGAATTCACTGAATGTTTGAGGGCTGTATTCCCTCATTACTGGGTTTGTCCAGGTGTTTTGTACTAAGAGGTTGACAGCTATGGTGAGAACTGAATTCACTAAATGATAGTCATTTAAGTTTCAGTCTTCCTCTTTTACAAAGCAGCTGATTTGGTGTAATGGTATGTTGCTCTGACTGTTTTGCACAGGGAGCTTGGCAGTAAAATGTATGGTTCTAGCAACTTTCCAAGATTATACAAGCAATGTTTGTGTCCCTGGTTTTTGGGCTTTTGACCCCCCCCCCAATACATGTTGGCTTTTTCCAGTTTTCTTCTGCTGCAAAGTTGAGTGTTGAGTAGATTTTACAAGGAGTTGAGAGCTGCAGGGGAACAGAAGTTTAGTGTTGCTTAATTGAAGCTGTTTTGCCTTGTTAATAGCACAACAGGTTGTGTACTTGCCTTTGATACAGAAGGCTGTGGGTTCTACTCCCCCAAGGGGTGGATGCTGCCATACTGAGACTGTTCTCCTTGGTGAAGATACTAACTATGAGTCCGTTGTCAGTTTGCCATCCATTTCCTCTTGCAATATTACTAGCTTATCATTTTTTTAATGTAATATAGGCAATTTATTCTTGAGGGGCAATAGACACTTTATTTTTCGATGAAACCATGAAATATAAAGGTGTTTGCTAGCAGCAACCTCTTCATTAGTTACAGATTTCTTTAATGTGGAATTATTTAGATGACTTTTACTTCTTCAGAGATAGTGCATATTTACTGATAATGGTGGACTGTAGAATTGTGCATATTTACTGATAATGGTGGACTGTAGAATTGTGCATATTTACTGATAATGGTGGACTGTAGAATTGTGCATATTTACTGATAATGGTAGACTGTAGAATTGTGCATATTTACTGATAATAGTGGACTGTAGAATTGTGCGTATTTACTGATAATGGTGGACTGTGGAAGTCTGAGTAGACTTTTATGATAAATGTTCTGAACTGGGCAGTTTTGTCATTATGGGTGCATGCATTTTGTTTCATTCTTACTGGAAAAATGTTCAAAACAAATGTAAAACGCCCTCTAACAACTGTAATATATTGTACAAGGAATATAATTTAGTACAATGAGGAAGGTGTATCAAAGAGTACATGTATGTTTCATATGCAAGGGGCCTATGATTTGAAAACAGCCCAAAATTAATCTTTATCTGCCACTGGCAAAATGTATTTTCTTTGAATGTGGGTTTCAATGCTGTTTCAATGAATGTGAGTTTCAAGGGCAGAGAAGTTTTAATGCTAAGTTTTCATTGTGAGACTGCATTGCTTTGTTTAGTAGATGACTTAGTGTTTGTGCTGTAAAATACAAAATAAAACTTTCAAATGAAGTCCAACTCATCATAGAAGTAAAGCAGTATGCACATTAGTGTTTATGGTAAATGGAGTGAAATAGCCAAGTAATGGTTCATTGGAATGGCTGCAGAGGCTCCATTCAACCATGATTTTGTCAGGGGGGAAGGGCAGCAAACTCAGACAGGCCCAGCTGAACTATACCTCCCAACTGTCCAGATTTTCAAAGAATGAATAGATTTTTGCTTCTTATTTTTGGTTTGTTCTTCATAAAATTTGTAGTTTTCTGGCAAATCATTTAGAAATTAAGTCACTAAATAATGATACACTGAGTTTCAGACTTCATAACCTTCAGAAAAATGCATGCTAAAGTAAGAACTGTTATTCTATCAACTGTCTCAGTTTATACAAGAGCAATTTTAGTACTGTTTATATGTTCCCCAATATATTTGGCCTTGTTCAGATTTACTGCATTAACAGGTTGAGAGGTACATGCAAATAAATTGCTTTATAGAATTAGGCATAGCCAACCTCTCAACTGTCCCCAATTTTGGCTCAAAATGCTGCTCTTCCCCCTAATAATCCCTCTGCAAAATAGCAATTTTGGAAGAAAACATGGAGGGTTTACGATTAAGAAATAACTGTAATAATCAAAGTTATAGATTACTTGAAATGCATGTAGATTATTTTATTTTGTCAGCTGCTCAAGTTAGCAGTACTAATATTAAAGTGTCACTTCTTTGACAGGTTCCCAGCTGTATTGTGTGGCTATTTTATATTTTTGCATCACATTTGGTCCATTTTTCATAAAATTGTGTTTTGTGGCAAATTAGTGACAAATCACTAAAGACTGAAGTTAGAAAATAATGACAGACATTTGAGTTTCAGATTTTATACCCTTCAGAAAAGTCATACTAATGCAAGACCTATTCTATTATCTTTCTAAGTTTATTAGAGCAATATTTAAAAATTGTCCTTATTTTTGGGCATTTGTCCCACTTCTGTGTATGGCTTTGTCCAGATTTCTTGCTCTGAGGTTGAGAAGTATGACAAATGTGTCAGGGCCATCACAGTCAGCCAGAGACATTTCAAATTGTGACATACTTGTTGCACCCCACTCCACCATGTAGTGACTCTGGATGTGTCCAAGCAAGGCAAGGAGTAGTTATGCAGTGTAAATGTGCAGTGTGTCCCCCCCATCCAAGGTAGACACAAGTACTACAGTGGCTTTTCATCTGTCCTTGATTTTGCAGAAAGGTCTGGTTTCTGTCATATTTTTGTACTGTTGATTTATGCTTATTACTCAAAGTGCCTGTTGCTCTGTGTTTAAGTAGCAATGCTTTAATGACCATAAGGTAAGCTTGTCTGAGATCGTAAGATGCAAGTAAGCTTTAATAAGCATACTGTTAAAGAATTGCCAACATTGAAAGCCTTTCTGTTGTTGCCATGCAGAGAATACTTGACTAGATAATGTATAAGCCTTGGGTATTAAAGGACAGGATTCCATTATTTTAAAAAGCTCATTACACTTGTTGGAGACTTCCAGTCATCTCTACAGACTTTACCCATAAACTAAACAGAATGCCAATCATGTGTGGTCCATAACCTGTACAGTAATCCTTTAAGCAATGTATCTTGAGCTTGTTTCTTGTTTGCTTTGCATTTTTTACTTACATATTTTCCCCATGAAACAAGTAGATAGTTGTCAGGCAGCAGGTCTTTTTTGGATAAGAAACATTTTTACAAGTGGGGGCATCACAGAGATTTCTACTTTCAGCATGTTACTTGGTACTTTAATAAAGCTGAATATAAATTATAATTAGAACTGCAGTGCAAGGAGAAGTGGTTTGAGATGAGTGCTTCTGGTTTTTCTTGTACTTGATTTTGACTGGCATTCCAGTAATGTATTTAAAAAGTAATTTATTTTTTCATGCCTCACAACCTTTTGTTTCCATCTAGATATTAAGTAAGCTGTCATGCAGCCAATGCATTGAAATATTTTTATTCTTCTACACTTATTTTTGTCTTGATTGGACTCTCATAATGATGGTTTGCCAACCAGGGCAGCGTATTTAATTAAAGTTAGTTTTTGTGGTTTTGAGCATAGCTCCTCCCCTTTCTAGTTGGCCACACCCCTTCCCCTTGACCCCACCCATTCAGCTGTCTTCTGCAGCCCCCCTTTGATTTGAAGTCACCAGCCGCCACTGCTGTTAATTTACATTTACTGCAAATCTGCTTCATCAATAAGAGTCACAGATATTTTGTTTATGCCCAATAAATTCCCATAGAGAACATGAATGTCCTTTTTGGACTCTTTAACATTTTGTCTTGCATCTGAGAAAATGCAGCAGTTGCTTTCATTTTTATGCAGTATCACCTGTATCAGCAGAACTGCCAAAATTACTATTTAGTTTGCATATGCATTTGAATGCACCAAAACACTTTGCCCAGAATTCTCATTTAAACTTTAGCTAAAGCTGATCCCAACACTCAAAAAATGCTATAAATTTTAGGACTAGTCTTTGTATGACCTGCTGCTAAGTTATGTCAGCACTGATTCTTCAGATGCAATGAATATCAGCTTACCAGGTGATCTCTCTTACAAACTTCACCATAACATCAGATTAAGAGCCATACTTACAGCTTCATTGTTAATATCAGTAGAAGGGACTAGTCATCAATGTTGTCTGTTCAATGACAGATTTATTACAAAGTTGGTGTTTCATCAAAAAGAAGTCCTTTATTTCATAATTACTACAGAGTTAATTCTTTAGTTAGTTTGTATGCATGTACAAGCATAAGTTGTTTTATTTGGAGCTTTTCTAACAGGAAGCATGCAAATGAATAAAACTTCAACTACATCTTGGGTCATAGATTAAGAGCAACTGAATTCAAAGCTTTACAGTGTTTATTAGGAGTAGTTAGTACAATACTGTTACAACACAGTTATCACTAATGACATTGGGGGGGGGGTTGTGTTCTGAAACAAAAGTCACCAGCATTTTTTTTTGAAAAACAATCTTTATGGAATTTTAAAAAATCAAAAATGTAAACATGCATATAAAATCAGTTAATATAGTCCACATGTATTCCATATTAAAGAACATTTTTCATTCTTCATTTAGGCAATTGTGTTTCAATAATCTTATTCTTCTTACTTCAGTGTTATTATAATACAAAGCATTACATCTTGTATATCTTTCCTTGGTAGGCAATTCTCTTTCATTTGTAAACCATAAGTTTATAGAACTTATATGTATATTTTATGCCATATCTGTTTCAGCTTTCCAAGTACTGTGAAAAAAAATGATTATACTACCATACATTTTGTCATATGTAATCATAGGGCAGTTACATTATTACACCTATGTTAATGGTTTTATTTCCATTTCTTCCTTACAGCTAAAACCCATTATATTGTAATGCTTTATATAGCAGGTGCTTCTGTCCAACATCCTTGAAGATCTATGTCTGTGTACCGACAAACATGGCTGACTTACTGTCCAGAGATTAAACACCATTGCAAACAATGCCTATCCTGTTGCTCCTCCTCATAATACTTAACTTTCTCATCTTACATTTCCTACATCATCTTTTTTTTCTGGGTGTCTGCCACCTACATCTATACAAACTGATTACTGTACATGGCTTTCATCAAGGGAACATTGCAGAGTGCTACACCAGTATATCATTGTAACTCATTGCTGATAATAATCATTGGATTATTGGTAACCTCTCCCAACTCAATTTGTTAAAATGAGAAACATATAAATAAAATGCAACTTTAACAATTTCCACTTACAAATTATTTCCACCAGGTGCCTCAACACAAGCCTTCCATGGAGTAAGACCTAAATACAAAAAAAACACACTTAAATAATACAGGGAATTACATCATAATTAAAAACAATCAAAATTAATTAAGAAAAAATCTTCTAATTTCATATAGAATTTAATCCATTAGGCATCAATGTATTACATTATAAAATAAATATACTCTCCTTATATTGTAAATACCTCTTAACAGAATTATTTTCCCTAATACTACACTTCATTTGTTCCAAAATGGACACTTTCAAAGCTAACAAATTAGAATTATGAAATTCATTAAAATGAGGAGGTAGAGGGCTTTCTTTAGCATTTCCATGCAGATCTCTAATATATTCTTTATTTCTACTAGAAAGAGCCTTCTTAGTCTTGCCCACATAAAATAACTTGTAGGATACTGAATAGCATAAGTAACTGCACACATAGTACAATCATAACATCCCACTGCACCCACATTTTATTTTTATCAAAGTATTTACAAATTAAAGAGCAAACTGTGCAATCACAATAAAGGGCAGTGCCCCAATGTCCTGCTTCATTGCAATAGATAAAACTGTCATACAAAAATAAATGTGTTAAGTTATCAGCAATGTTTTTATCCCTAATATATGTGAAAAACAGAGTCCATCATGAAGGACATTTCTTAGCAAGGATCCATCCACAAAATACTCCATGCTTATTTCTTATCAAAACAATATACTTAGACAAAACATTGAGTTGTGATACTAGAATTATCCTTCTTTTTTTCATTTTCCCAGTGTTTTTCTCACATCTACTAAAACTATATATCTTATTTCTAGAAACCATTGCAGCACTGTGTTGTAAAATTGCAGCCTGCCAGTATGCTGAAAAATATCTTCCTTGCAATAACTTCTACTAATAAAAATCTTAACTCATTCCCTCCAGTACAAGTCTTTTGAGTGTGTACCTTTAACTCCTAGTGGGTGTGGCCTAAGCCTTTAAAAATGAAAACTAACAAAAGTTCGCTGTGGAGAACCAAATGAGGGTACAGACCAAGTACCAAGAAGTTGTTTAGAGTAACAAAAATAATTTTATTGTCCAAATACCCAAACGCTTATACACATAATACATTTTCGAAAGTCTTCATCAAAGGCAAAACAGCAAATCAACAATGTCCTCCCCTTAAATAAATCCATCAAACCAACAATGAACCAATGGTGTCATTGAAACAATTATATATGAACGTTTCAATTAAAAGATATTTAAAAAAACACAAACACTAGCCTTTCACTTGGTATAAATAAAACACAAGTTACAAAAACCCTCATGATGTGTAAAAATAGATATATGAATGTAATCTATATGTGTATAACCATAAATAAAAACAATAATATTAATGAATCATTTAAAAAATGATGTGTATATACAAACATATGTAAAAATAGTTTTTCAAAATCTGTAAACTCATGCTGCCCTCTAGTGGCAGATTATAATTTTGCACTCCTCAACTTTAAAACTGGCATTATAGATATTGTATCATTGAGGCCAGGAATCTTAGTGGCTTCTAATATAATCTGCCAATATAACTCTCCATATTCTAGTTTGGTTTCCCACATACCTCCCCTAATTTCTTTGGGTACCACTTCAATAACAAAAAAACTGAAGGAAGCTGATGGACAATTGAGAATATGTCTAAAAAGTGTGTTATTCATGTTCTCCTTTTTTATTTCATAGTAATGTTCATATATCCTTGTTTTTAGCTTCCTTTCAGTTTTTCCTACATAAAAGGACCCGCAGGGGGAACACAAAGCTAAATAAACCACACCATTGGTATTACAATTGGAAAATGTGTGGCTCTTAATGTACCTGTTTCTACTGGGTATGAAAATACTGGAACAATTTTTAACATGTGGACATTGGGAACATGAACCACATTTAAAAGTCCCCTTTTTTCTAGATGAATAATCTAGTCTAGAACCACCTCCAAATTCAAATAATCTCTTAAAATTATTATCCCTCCTATAAATAAACTTCAATGGTGGGCTTTGGATTTGTTTTAATTCAGTAATCTGAAGAAAACGATCCCATTCTCTAGTAATTACTTCTTTGATGTTACCTGAATCACCCGTGTAATCCATTATGTATGCTCCGTCATAACTAGGGATGGAAGCAGAATCATTAGTGTGTGGGTTCGATGTTTCATCACGACCTAAAAATCGGTGCAAACCTCCCTTTCCTACCCTCAGCCACTTCATCGGTGATGTCATGAATAAGATTGTCAGGGTAACATCTATCCCTAAACATCTGGGCAACAATCTCTACTTCCTTAACAAAATCCTCTTCCTCTGAGGTCATCTGACTAATTCTAACTAACTGTCCTTTGAATAGGTTCTTTTTCTGAAAAAATGGGTGACCACTATTATAATGGAGGTATGAATTTGAAAAAGTTTCTTTCCTAAAAACTTTGGAAGAAAAAGAGTGGTCCAATTTGGTCAAAGAAATGTCCAAATAAACTAATTCCCTACTATTGAAGGAATAGGTAAAATCTAAAAATTCAGTGGTTCCTTTGACGTATGTGAGAAATTCTAGAAACCTTTCATGAGAATCCTGCCAAAAAATAACAATGTCGTCAAGAAAGCGTTTATATAAACACCAACAATGGGAGAACTCACTATTAATAACAAATAGTTTCTCCCACCAGGACAAAACAATGTTTGCATAAGTAGGGGCACATTTTGCCCACATAGCTACCCCTCTTTCCTGTTTAAAAAATTCCCCCTCAAAATACATAAAATTGTTTTTAAGTACTGTCTCCATGAGTAATAGACAGGTTGTAAAATCACTGGAGTCAAAATTACCACTCTCCCTCATGCTTTCCTCAAGACATAAAAGACCTGTTTTGTGAGGAATAGAACAGAAAAGGTCTACTATATCCAAAGTGACAAACAATATGTTGGAATTAAAAAGTTGATTTTAAACTGTTTTCAAAAGGTTTTAAGTACATACCTATTAGAAAAGGCAATATTTTGGCCCTGGTATTGGCAGATTCACAGTCTGTATATGGACAGTCTGTTTTTAAGAAAAAAGTATTTTCAACCCACTGCTACACCCACAGCTTAAAAGCTTAGAAATAATTAAGGAAAGGGATTATCACCAATAACAAATCCTTAAGAATTATGCAACCAGATAAAGGGGGGGGTTCAGTTCTTGGATTAATGAAGTAAACAGAGCTCATTCAAAAAATGCTATATGCTTTAAATGACCTTTTGTATAACAAGTACCCCAGAACACCCTCAGTTTTGGAATTCGAGAAGGTCCATAAGGATCCTTGATCCACACCCTTTCTAGTTTCTTTCTTCTGACTGAGGTCTATGATCTATGTCTTGAAGGATTCATGGGATTTTTTAAGACAGTAAAACCTGAACTTTTTAATTCCAGATATTGTGTGTTGTCACTTTGGATATAGTAGACCTTTTTTCTATCTCTCACGAAACAGGTCTTTTGAAACAGGGGGAAGCATGAGGGAGCCAGTGATTTTACAACCTGTCTATTACTCATGGAGAAGTACTTAAAAAAATACAACCTTTATGTATTTTGATTTTAAACAGGAAAGAGGGTAGCTATGGGGCAAAATGCCCCTTTATGCAAACATTGTTTTGTAATAGTAGGGAATTAGTTTATTTAGACATTCTTTGACCCAAATTGGACCACTTTTTCTTCCAAAGAATTTACCCATTTTTTCAGAAAAAAACCTGTACAAAGGACAGTTAGTAGTATTAGAAGTCGATGACGATTGTCACCCAGATGTTTAGGATAGATGTTACCTGACAATCTTATTCATGACATCACCGATGAAGTGGCTGAGGGTAGGAAGAGACACCGATTTTGATTTTTAGGTATGAGTGATGAAACATCACTAACCCACCACTAATGATTCCATTCCATCTAGTTATATTAATGGATACATAATGGATTACTAATTGATTCTAAATTAATAGATATTGATCTCAAATATCAGATTATAATTAATTCCAGATTTAACCATTAAAACAAATCCAGGAGGGTAGGAAAGGAGGGTTGCACCATTTTTTTTCGTCGCGATGACAAAACGAACACCCACACACTAATGATTCTTCATCCCCTTAGTTATAGCCATACACATAATGATTACACGGATTACATTCTGGTAACATCAAAGATCAACTAGATAATGGATGATATTCTTCAGATTACTTCATTAAAACAAATCAAAACAACCCACAAAAGTTTATTTATAGGGATAATATTCATCTAGAAAAAGGGACTTTTTAATTTTGGTTCATGTTCCCAATGTCCACATGTTAAAATTGTTCAGTATTTTTTACCCCCAGTACAAACAAACACAGTAAGAGCCACACATTTCCAATTGCAATACCAATGGTGTGATTTATTAGCTTTTGTTTCCTGTGGGTCCTTTATGTAGGAAAAAATGAAAAAGCTAAAAACAAGAAATTAGGGGAGGTATGTGGAAACCAAACTAGAATCTGCCACTAGAGGGAAGCATGAGTTTACAGATTTTGAAAAACTATTTTTACATATGTTTGTATATGCACATAATTTTTTAAATGATTCAACAATATTATTGTTTTTATTTATGGTTATTTTATTTATACCAAGTGAAAGACTAGCGTTTTGTGTTTTTAAATATTTCAAAACGTATATTGTGTATATAAGTTTGGGTATTTGGACAATAAAATTATTTTTTTTCTAAACAACTTCTTGGTACTGGGTCTGTACTCATTTTCATTCTCCACAGCACTTTTGTTGTTTTTTTTTTGGTTATGTTTGTTCGCTTCACACTTACTGGGGTTTTTTTTTTTTAAAAAAAAGTTATCACCTTACAATTTGATGCCTTGTATGTAGCGTGGTTTTGGAATTATTAATGCAAGTATAAACAAGTAATATTTGGCGCCTAGAGGAGCAGTAGGGGGTAAACAGCAGATGCCTGGAGGGTCACTCACTCATGTAATAAACATTCACCTTTTTTTCCCTTTGGTACCTCCTTCCCACACATTTATAAACACAATATCAGACAGGGGGAATTTATTTTTCCCCTTCCTTCATGGCAATGTGGCTTGTCCAAGGTAGGTGTGCAATGTGGACAAGTGGCATTTTGCCCCTGGTTCTGCAGCACCAGCTCAAAACTCACCCCTAGGAATCAAAAACTCACCCTTCAACAACAACCATAGTCTGGGGCAAACGCACTCTCATTTGTTGTTGTACTTTCTTTACCTAAACCTTGCTTCCAATCCAAATAACAACTACAATCTTCATATGTGGATTAAACAACATTTTATCCATGTCAGCTTGTATAAAATAACCTAACCTTTGACTTTTACTTAATAAATCCTGTATCAACATTTTTTTACCCATGTCAGTCTGTTTGTTTCATGGACTTCCAAGATGGCTGCACACTGGTCAACAGCTTAACTTCAGCTCTCCCAGAGTAAAAATAGAAACTGAGAAACAACAGCCAGCGACATTGTCAGTAAACATGGCTTCCAGTAATCTAGAGGAAAAAAACTAAGACAAATGTGTTCAGAGGTGATTAAAATAAGTGAAACATTGAAGGAATATATCAACTCAAGTAAAAAAGGCTGTAAAACAATGGAAGAAGTTTTAAAGACGTATTCAGATAAGTTGATAAAACTGCAAAAATTAGAAGTCAAAATGAAGAGATTTTCTGCTCTACAAGGGAAGCTAGAAGTAACAAACTATATTAATTTTATGAAAGGACAAGGTGAAAATCAACCAAAAGAAAGAGTTGATCCTGACAAAATTGTGGTAAAAGGGCAAAGTATTAGAAGATGGAAAACAAATTTATTCCAATAATTAGGGAATGTTGAGAGGCAGGTGTGAGATTCAAGCTGCTACATTAATGTATAATAACTTGAATGACTTGGTGGTTACTGGAAACTCCTGTGAATGTGTGAGATTTAGCTGAAATTTTCTCATTTATTATGTTCACAAATATCTGACCGTAAGTATTGTTGTGATTATTTTAAAAATTGAAAATCCAATAAAAGCCTTTAAAAAAGTGAGCCATCAAGCAGAAGGAGACTCTGATTCTTATTCTTCAGATAATAAAGCACACAGAGAGACTTTGCTAGTGAAACATTTCAACTGTTCCAAAGGAAATGCCTGACAGATACAGAAAACAAGAAGAATTGACCAAAAGAATTGGGAGTACCTTGGAAATGAACCAGAGTATGAAGTTAGGAGATGAAGATGAACAGGAAGAAGATCAGCAACATTGAAATTAGTAAATAAATGTGAGACTGCAAAGCATCAATCACATTTGTGAAATATAGCTGTGTAAGAATAAGTGGAAACAGAGGTTACATGTGTGGGGAACTGAAAAGCATTTACCTCACAGCATGTCATTAATGCTTGGAAGAAATCTTGGAGGGGAAGAAGAAGAAAAATGATAACTGTTAGAAAAACAATTTTGTTTATTATCTTTCATTGGAAATAAATGTATTGACTAAGGTGTTTTAGTTGTGGCATAGAGGAATATGGTTTAATTGCCAAAAGCTTTAAAGCCGACTAATTAACTTGTTAGATAATTGAACTGAACTTATTTTTATTGGAGAAAGGACATTTAAACATGGTCTTGTAATTTGTTATTTGTTCTGATGAAGTCCAGTGTATGGACGAAAGCACTCAACTATTTTTGTTTTTCACAAATTTTATTAAAATATTTTTATGAAACTTTTCACAATATAAATTGCATATTTTACAGTAAAGTATTTTTAGTTGTTCTTATGTGTAATAAAGTTACTTAAGTAAACAGATGCCTTTTTTCATCTTCTTCTTCTCTTTCATCCTTTATTTATTTATGTATTTATGTGTTTATTTATTTATTTATTTGGTATTAAAAAATGTGGGCATTACAGTCCAAAAAGAGAAAAAAAGCTAGACAAAAGCATGTTTAAGTTAATAGGCTGTAATCTTGGGTAGTTGAGGTTGTTGAGGTGGGGAATTGGGTATAAAAGTACAGAGATCATAATATATGTCGACATTTTATGACTTCTTTTACTTTTGCATAGCTGAATGTCTGGATTAAGACTTTTGGCTCAGTAACAGATTTTTACATGGAAACAAGTAAATATGAGAACACATAAATATATTGTAAAGTTTTTGTTTAGCAATAAATGTTTCCACTTGTCTTTCAGGTTGCAGTAGAGGGCAACATTTTTCTCTTAGGTTTCCATGGAATCAAGCTAATAATGGGGCAATAAACAATAGACCATTGGCTCCTTCAAGGTTAACAATTAATGATTTCTAAATACATACAAGGTGTTTCCACATCTTGGGTTGGAGATACAGTTAAAAACAGAATAGACATCAACTAGTGTAAGTAGAAGAACAGGCAATAACATATGTCTTGCCATGTATCACCTCAGTCTCAGGCTAATTAAGGCCTGTGTTAGCAGCTGTCTATTTGACACAGATGTTCCTATTAGGAGGGTTAAACTTCAGTATTTGAATATGTACATAGATATGTGTGTTTGTATTAAGCTTAAAGAATATGGGGGTGTTCTGGAGGTTTGAGAGTTTTTATTAAAACAAAAAGTCTTAGAAAATTTGGCATAGGTTCTAATGCTGATGATAAAAAAACTATAATGGAACAACCTGCCAAACATTAAAGAATTCATGTATCACAAAAGCTGGAAATATACATTTAAAAAACTGCTGTATATAATAAGTGGGAATAATGACTCCTTACCATAATGGTGACACTTTCCATAATATCTTAGAATGTGAATGGTCTGACACGTACAGACAAAATGGAAAGAATACTTAATTATACTAAGAAATGCAGAGTACAAATAGCAATGCTACAGACACACTTGAAAGAAACTGAGTATGTGAATTTGATAAAGATAGACTTTGGGATGGATATTCTGCAGAATATCAGGGACACAGGACAAGATGAGTACATATATAAATTATTAGTGGAGCTTTGGTAGTGATAGAAGTGGAAAAAAGATAATAGTGGTAGATTTGTGGTAGTAACTGGCTATTGGCAAGTGGTGAGGATTAGACTGGCATTTATTTATATTCCACCTAAAACTAATATTATGAACCTTTAAAAAGTGGGAGATATAATCAGCTTCCAGAAAGGAATATTACTTATATGTGAGTTCTGAAATCTGATTTTCAATAATGAGGATATATCTGGTGACCTAAAAGGGAGAATATAACAAAAACGGTTGGTATCAGAACAAGCTTACAGAAAAATTTGGTATGAAAGATGTAAATTCAGTAGTAGGAGAGAATTTGCATATTATTCACAAAGGTACAATAACTGGGCAAGACGAGACAGAAGTTATATTTTACAGGAACATGAGCATTTAAATCAGAACTGTGCACACATTCAATAACTATTTCAGATCATGCAACAATAATTACTTAAATAAAGAAGCAGGGTAGTGAAGTAAAGATGAAATACTGGCCCTTCCACACCCAGCTGTTAAAAAGATAGGAATTTAAGGAATGGGTAGTGGAAACAATCTGGGAGATATTAGAGATGCAGTGAAAATGGAGTTTAAATGCAGAATAGAAATAAAATAAAATTATCTGGTTAAGAAGTAATAATAATTAGTTAGAGGGATTGACAAAGCTTAAAGTATTACAAAATAAGGAGAATCTCACAGAACAAGAAGCACAGCTGCAGAGTTCTAAAGAGAAAAGAAGGGAGTATCTGAATAATATGCATTAGTTTTGAAAGATTCCTGTTAAGCAAGTGTTTTCTGATAATAACTCCAGAGCACAATAACTTTTGGCACAAAACTTAGGGGAAATCAAGATAAACACAAGTGGAAATATTTATGAAACTTAAACATGCCATGGTTAGAGGCAAATGAAACTCATCAACTAATAGTTAATATAGGAGGAATTGAGATAAAAATGGTGATGTATGAGTTGAGATAAAAATGGTGATGTATTACCAATCTGCAGAAATGTCTCCAGGAATAAAAGGTATTCTGGCTGAAGTTTGGAAGCTAGGAGGGAAAAAGTGTTAAAGATCTCAAAGGTTTTAACAGTATTTTAAAAGGAGGGGAGGCACCAACATCTTGAAAAAAGCTGTTGTATCTCTAATACATAAAGGTTTTAAAGAGCCATCTGATCCAGCTTCATATAGGCCCATTTTTACATGTTAAACCATGATGGCTAAAATAATGAAATGGTGATGCCAAAATTGATAGATATGGACCAATGTGTGTTTTTTTTGAAGTGGAGGCAAACATTTGACAACATTAATAGAACAATGATGATACAGAGGGAAGCAGAGTGAAAGGAAATACAACTGTTATTGGATGCTGAAAAAGCATTCAACAGAGTACACTGAGATTTTATGAGTAGGGCAATGAAAGCATTTGCATTTTCCAATACAATAATAAGGTTAATAAGAACTATGTATGAGGAATCAGAGACAAAAGTCAAACTGGGAGAGCTCCTCTCTGATACATTATGAATGAACAGAGGAACCAAGCAGGAATGTCCTCTTTCCCCTTTATTTGTGTTATATTTAGAATCATTGGCAAAGAAAATAAAGGACTTAGAAATTCAAGGATATAACTGGTATGGTGTTCAAGAAAAGTTGGCTTTATTTGCAGATGATATTATTTTGCACCTGATGGAACCAGAAAAAGACATCTTAGTGTTGTGGACCATTCTGAGGCAGTTTTTTATGGGGATATAAAATTAAATTAAGACAAAACAAAGGCTATAGCTATAAAATATGTACCTACATATGAACTGGTTCAGCATTACACATATGTATGGAGACATGATAAAATGAACTATGTAGGAGTATGGATTAAAAATAATTATATTATAGCAACCAATAATATGTGGAAGGATTAAAAAGATAATAAAAAAATCTAGATAAGGATTGATATCAGAGCATGTATAAAGAGAAAGAGATAACAGTATACTAAAGGAAAGACCTGCACTAGCTGAGTTTCTAATTGAATCTAGAACAATAGTTGCTGTTCCTCTTCACTCATATTAGCAACAAATTCATTAAATGTATTACTAATGGATAATATTAACTGGTTAGCAAATTCATCCAACTTATATTCTTCCATAAAATATTGTGGGGACTTTTTCAAAGCAATCAAACCATAATACTAATTCATTCCTTTTTAGTAAATCCATTTTAATGTTATTCTGAGTCTTCTTAAATCTAGAGGTATGTGCAATAGGAAAATGCAAAATTTCTATTTTGATATTAATGGTGTTTTAAAAGCATATTTCTTAACTGTTTTAAGAATCGATTTCATATATGTAGAGTCTAAAGACTGAAATGAATTTCCTTGTAAGATAAATTTTGTTAACCAGATGAAAGGATTCTTACATATTTCTAATTGGCGTCTTTAATAAACTTATAAGAATTTAGAATAATCAGTTCCTGGATGGTTTTCCATTGACTAGTAAGTTGAGTCTATCCAGGGCATAATAAAGTTAAAACCACAGCAATAGAATAAGATTATATGCCTGGGAAGCTAATACCACCATTTTTCCATAACCTTATATGATTTCTATAAGCAATTCTCTACTTTTTAGGATACCATAAGAATTAAGTTAATGGGTATGTTTTTTTTTCCATTTTCTTTAAAAGTTTTTGTCAGGTATTAAAGCTATTGAATGCAATATATATAATCTTGGGCTATATAATCATCTTAATAACTACTGCTCTATCCCCAAAAGTAAAAGAAAAGCATTCATTCCATTTTTTAATAAGAAGCAACACTTCTTCAATTACTTTCTCAAAATTATTAATAATCTTACTTTCATCTAGATAGATGTTTATTCCTAAATATTTTAGTTCTTTTCCTTCCCAATTATATTTATAGTCATCCTTAAACTTATTATCTAGTAATTGATTTAACACTAAAGTTTCAGTTTTATTGCTATTATATTTCAGCAGCAATACTTCTTGAAACTTTTCAGTTTCCTCATCCATTTTGTCAATCAAATAATTTCAATCTCCTACAGTTAGTAAAATATCTGCAAAAAGCTGTATTTTAGAATGGCACTCTCTATTAATTGAGAATCCATCAATGTTTCCATTGTTTCTTATACTATTAGTTAAGAGTTTGATAACTAATGCAAATAGTAAAGGGGGCATCCTTGTTCTGTGGCTTTATTTAAAGTGAATCCTTGAGAAATGCACGATCTGATTTTAACATATGCTTTGGAGTCTTTTTACATTTTTTTTAAATATTCCAATAAACTGTTCTGGAAATGCAAATGTTTCTAAAGTTTTAAACAAGTATTTCCAATCTATGGAATCAAAAGCTTTTTCAGTATCTAAGCTAATTATGGCCAATTTCTTGTTCATTCCTTTTGCTAAATCTATTCTAGTTGCTACCCTTTTTATATTATCATACATTAATCTATTTCATATAAATCCTGTTTGAGCTTTATTAATTTATCTACTATATCTCTTACTCGTATGCCAAAAATGGAAGTAAATGTTTTATAGTCTACAGTGAATAATGAAATAGATCTATATGAGGAGACTAACTTAATATCCTTTAATTGTTTAAGTATAGGTGAGATGACAGAACATTTCCATGAGGGAGTAATTATTTTGTTACCCTGAATTATCTTGAAAACATCAGTAATTCTAAAATATTTAACAGAAAAAGACTATATAATTCCATACTTAAATCATCTAACTCTAGCGCTTTACTATTTTTACCTTTTTTACAGCTTCTTTAACTTCTATCAGGGTAATAGGCTTATTCAACTGTAATATTTATTTATTTATTTATTTATTGGCTTTTATTGACTGGAATAGTCCACTGGGACAAGAAGAGCCCATTTTTCAGTTAAGGCCAAATGAGAAAAGCTCCACAGAAACTTAATTAGAATATACAATGCATAAAGATAAGCATATTACAAGGTAGGACATTTAGAATATAAAAGCACACAGTATAGTATATTATAAAGCAGTTCAAAAATAGTTGACATAGCAATAAGGGTTATATTATATCAAATACTTAGTGAGCATATTGTAGTATAGGTTTACGGTACAATTGTTTCAAAAGAGATTACTAGCAGCCAAATTAAAGACGTAGGTGAGTAAGAGAACAGATGTGGGGAAAGATTTTGGGGAAAAGATGTGAGGAATAGCTAGTGAATGTAGTAAAGGTGAAGAGGGTGAGAGTGAGAAAGAAGTAGAGAAGGGTGACAAGGAAGGACGTAGCTAGAAAAGAGTAAAGGGAAAGGAAGGGAAAGTGTGTAGTAAGTAGAATGTATAAGAAGGCAGGGAAGTGGGATGATAGAAGAAGTAGAAGGTATGAATGATAAGAGGATACCAAAGAACTAGGTTATGGAAGGGGGAGGCTTAGTGCAGTTACACATCCATTTGGAGTGAAGGTGATTACAGAGAACTGTTTTGAAGGAAACCACACTTTGAGTGGTGTGAATGGCCAAAGGAAGGCTGTTCCAGGTTTTAGCTATTGCCCAGGAGTAAAGTAGTTGGCCAACAGGTACTTTAGCTTTATGAATTTGGAGGAGGTGCTGGTTTATAAATCATATGGAACTGCTGTGGTTATAATGGGAGAATAAGGAACTTTGGGCCGAGCAATCCTGAGGTTTTGTATGTAATTTGTGTGTGGTGGTTTCCTGGAGAAATGTGAGGTAGTGGGGTAATTTGAGTCAGTTTTATGTTTTTAGGGGTATGCAGTGATTGCTGGAATGGTGGGTGTTTGCTGCAAATTTGGCTATTTTTATAGCATAATTGAAATTTAGCTTTGAGTGAGGATTGGAGGTTGGTTAGCAATGGAGCACCATAGACAAGTGAAGGAAATAGATAGATATAAGTGAGTATCTGTTTTGTAGGGAAAGAAAGGAAATATTTATGTCTGTATAGAAGTCCTAGTTTTTCTGTGAGTCTTACTGATGTTATTTTGAATGTGTAGATCAAATTTTAGGTCTTTGTTGATTATGACACCTAGCAGTTTGGTATGGGTAACTAATTCAATTTTGGTGTGGTTCAAGGAGAATATGTTAAATTAAGTTTTTTGATGGGAGCATTTTTCTTTGGAGTGAATATTATGAGCTTGGTTTTACTGGGGTTTAGAGACAGGTGGTTGTTGTGGAGCCATGATTCTATGGTGGAAAATGTGGATTGAGTGATGTGTTGTCGCTGAGTTGAATCTGTGGCAGAGGAGATGATAGTGGAGTCATCAGTGTATTGTACAAGAGATCCTTAGTGAAATGAGAAGTGAAGTGAAGATTATTGATAAAAATATTAAACAATAGAGGTTTAATATGAAAAGCTGGGGGACTCCGGTGGGGTTGTGTATATATGGAGAAATAGATTGCTGCCATTTTACATCATTGTCTCTGTTAGGTAGCTACTGAACCAGTTGAGAGATGGAACAGATAGTCCAATGTTAGAAAGCTGAGAAAGGAGTGAGTGAGAGATAGGTCTTAGATAAGTCAAGAAATAGAGCAGAGAAAAATATTCCCAGAGTTGCAGGCTTTGTTAATTAGGTCCATAAAAGATATTAGGGTAATGAAAGTACTGTGGCCTGGTCAGAAACCATGTTGTATTTGTGAGAGGATTTGATTGTTGAAAAGGAAATGCAGAAGTTATTTGCATACACATTTTTCTAAGAGTTTAGATATGGGTGATCGAATAGCTATGGGGCGAACGTTGGAAATATCAATAGAGGTACACCCTTTGTGGAGAAGTAGAATGTATATTTTTCCAAAGGTTGGGAACATAGGATTCTTGGATAGATCTATTAATGAGTATACTAATGGGGTAAGTAATTCCTTCTGCAGTGATTTTTAGGAAATTTGTGGGTAGGCCATCTGCTGCATTGGATCAAAGTTTTAGTTTTAGAAGTATTTTTTTATGGCTGAGGTTGGGGCAGTATAGAGTGGAAGTGAGGCTCAGAATTGTTTGTAACTAAGTTTATGTGGGTGGAAGATGGGGACTGGGACTGTGTGTGAGTAAGAAGAGATGGTCTATGTAGAATGTTTGTAGTAGGGAGTGGAAACTGAGATTGCATGTGTTGTGAGATAGTAGTTTGGTCTGGAATGTTTGAAGAAGAGGGAGGTTGTGAGAAGTTGGTTGTAATATTAGCTATAGTGTCAAAGAAGTAGTTAAATAAACTTATTTGATTTGGTGCTTTGTCAGGGTGGGGGCAAAGGTTACTTTTTATACCTGGGTTTAGAACAGTACCGATGGAGAACTAGAATTGTTTTGGGTTAAACTTGTGTGTGTTTTTTTATTGTTTGAAGCTCTATGCAGTATTCCTTCTTGTCTTTTTTGAAGCTCTCTGTAATATTCCTTCTTATCCTTGGATACAAGTTTTTGTATGTGACTATGAAGTTGCTTGAATTTAAAAAAAAAATCTGAGTTGTTTTTATGCTTATGCCAAAGTTCCAGGTTTTATCTCTAGTTAACATTAGTTCTTTTGTAGGTTTAGTTAACCATGGAGCTTGATTGGCTTTTACTCTTTTGGTTTTTGGGGTGCAAGGCTATCTAATATTTTTAGAAACGTAGTTTGAAATAGTGCAGAACGTTATCTAGGAAGAGAGTTTTTAGGATATTCCAATTAATGCTTCTTATGATGTGGTTAAATGTGAGTAGGTTGAAGTTGGATAGATTCCTGATGTTTTTATAGTGATGCTTTTTTGCAAAAGGGGAAGTAGTTCTTGTAATAAAGGCAGGAAGGTGATCATGTAAAGTGTTGGGTAGAGTACCGGATGAAGAAATTCTTGTGGGATCAGGGACTAGGATCCAATCTACTATGGTTCCTTCATTGGTTCTCTTATTATAGCTGGTGGGGGTGGAGACAAGTTGGGTGTAGCAGAACAGGTTAATAATGGTGGCTGAGGTTTTTGAGCTAATATTTGACCAGTTGGTGTTCACATTCCCAAGTATTATACTTTCATGTTTTATGGTATGCGAGGCCCAGGATAATATTTCTTCAAGAATTGGTATGTTATTAGCAGGTGTAATATATTTTTTGAGCTGTGTATTATCAGGAAGGAGACCAAGATTTCACCATTAGAGAATTGTGGGATTTTACCTGTAAATGGGAGTAGATTTATTGTAGTGGGAATAGAACTGAAATGCCTCCTCCTTTTTTGTTAGTTCTATCTGCTCATATTACATTTTAGTTGGGAGGAAGGAATTGTGAGTCATTTATATTTGGTTTAAACATGTTTTGGTAGTAGCAAGGATATCTGTTTTCTTATGGGCTAGCCAAACATACAGGTCTATAGTTTTGTTCCTGATACTTTGAAGATTCATGGTTGTTAAGTGTAATGATTTAGAGCAAGTGGGCATTGGTTGTGGTAGGGGCAGTGGTGGCATTGGGACCTGGGTTGGGATGAATGTCACCACATTGAATTAATGATGAGAAAAGTGATAATAGGGGTTGTGTGACAGCAGGTTGTTTGGAGTTGATAAGGAGCAGTAGAAGGGAGAATGTATAGTTTGGCTAGAAAGTAGAATAATTTGTGGGGGAAAAAGTATTTTAGAGCAGAGCAGTGGAGTTATAAAATATAGGCAATGGTGGGGTTACAAATGTAGTTTTAGATGTGTTTAGTCAGAATTAATCTCGGGTTGAATGAGGGAAGTTGTACAAGAAAGGCCAATAGCAGTATAATATGAGACAAGAAGACCAATAAAAGATGGAGGGGCAGCATGGTAAGGGGTGGAGTTATTGAAATTAGAGGTCAGTGAAAGGTAGGAAGTGAAATAGTTGTATGGGTTATATTAAGGTGGCAGGTGTCATTAGGAGTTATAAATTGTGAGATAGTGGAAGTGGGTGGGAATTGTGGGTATGGTAGGAAAGTGGATGCAAGAGCAAATGGAGTGGATAGGCCCTAACTCCAAAGTAAGGAGCCATCAGGAACAATCAGTAAGAAATGTGATTTTTTTTTCTTTCTTGAAACTGCCAGCTCTTGATCTGGACCTATGCAGAACTTGGGTGTAAAAGTAAGTAGGAAAGGGGAGGGAGGTAAGATTGAAAAATAGGGACAAAAAAGATAACAAAAGGTGCTTAGGTGTGAGGATAGGAAGAAGTAGAGGGTTTACAGCTAGCAGAGGGATGTAGTAGGTTAAAGTGAAAAGTGGAGTACTAGCACCAGTTTGCGATGTGCAGTGGGAGACTGGGGGCTATACAAATCAAAACCTTTTTATCTGTACATACATGTATATTGCTAGGTAGAATAAGAGGTGCAGTATAATTTATGGCTTAAAGGATGAAGAAATATCAGATTGAGGTTCACACTTTGCATCTTGCAGGGGTGGATAGGGCTGTTTCAGAGTACAATCTCTATTTGTTGTCTCAGTTCAGTAGCATTGCAAAAGAAGTTAATACTAGGTCAACACATGCACAATTGCCAGGTAGCCATGCAGACGAACAGAAGAAGGAGAATATAAAAGATGGCGGGTTCATTAAGTTTACTCATACTATTTTTCTTTAAATAATTGTCAGCTTTATAATCATCAGGGTTATTATTTTTATCTTTACTAAGATCCTCATGGATTTTTTAAATAATATTAAGCATGTCCTCTATATCTATATCTGAAGTAAGCTTATTAATGTGAGGATTTTGGATATTATTGATTTGTGCCTTTTTGCTTAACATCTTACTTCTATTGGCTAATCTGCATAAACTTTTGCGGTCATTGCATAACTATGCAATTTTATTTGTTCTAAAGCTATCTCCACTTTATGCATTAAAACTGTTAGATATTTTGTCATTAATTTTTTAATGATTTTAGTATTAATGAATTTCTTTGTTTGTTGTTCATACCTCACTTTGTGCATTTCATCTTGTATTTCTAACAACTCTTTATGCTATTCTTTTATTTTATTACTAGCCCATCTTCCTATTCTATCTTTAATATACATTTTAATGAGTCCCACAGCATGACTTTATTAACCTGGTCATTATCATTCAAAGATAAAAGTCGTTGATTTGTTCCTCAAGGTAACTCTTAAACTCTTTCAATTTCATCATATATACTGGGATTGTATAATCTGAAATTTCCTTATATCCATTACTATATTAATACTTAGTGCATTATGATCAGACAAGGGGCAAGGAATTATTTTAAACTAATTCACTTTATAAAGTAAATTTATAGGGGCATAAATCCTATCAATTCTAGTTTCTGTTCCATGCACATGAGAATAATGAGTAAATAACAATGAGTTATCTTCTGCTTTATCTAGTAAGTCAACTAAATTATTATTACTAATCCATCTATTTGGTGCTTTAGCTGATGCCAGTATTTTAGCTTTCTTCTGTTCACTTGTATCTTCTATACTAATATGCAGTTAAAATCCCCTGCTAAAATTGAACTACCCTCCCAATGACTTTGTGGTATATTTAAGTGATCATTAGCCACTCTTACACTTATTCCAGGGATCCAGTAAAAATTAGCTAATGTGTAGCATTTGCCATTATATTTAATTATTACAAATGTATACATTCCTTTAGGATCATTAAAGGATTTCATGACCTTAGGCATTACAGTGGATTTTGTCAAAAGTATAGCAGCTCCTCTCCCCTTTTTGTTAAAAGAAGCAGATGATAACATTTCATAACCTACGTTATTTAAATATTGTATATGTTTATCTATCAAGAAAGTCTTTCGCAAGAATATAATGTCTCCTCTATTTAATTTTAGATATCTTGTTAATGATTTCCTTTTGTTGCCATTAGTCCATTTACATTAATAGATAATAGATTAAAACTATCCATACTGTGCATTTATAAAGATTTCTTTTAAAAAATAATATGACAGATTTATCCATCATATTAATTTAATTAAATATAAGACTGTAATAAAGTCCTTTGATGCTATCTTAACATTCCAGATATTTTTGAAATTCTTATTTCTACAAACTAAACTACTAAAATTCAAAAATAAAGACAAAGACAAGTCTACAACTATAAATGCTAAATGCTAATAAAACACAATCTGCCATGGATACCAAAGTTCCTAGTCTGTTTATTGAAAAGTCAAACTGCTATACTATCTCTCTACCTAACAACACCTAAAAATTATTAAAAAAAAAAAAACTAAACAAAAAATATTGTGACCTGCAAATAATTAATAGATTATATATAGGCCAAAATAATAAGAGACTATTGATTTAGTTATGTATTTTGCCATTTAAAACAATCCCCCCTTTACTACATATATGTTTAATAATCCTCTTCTTTTAATCACAGATATTAAATAATCCAACAAATAGTATACTATGTACCTATTTATATAATAATAGCATAACTTACCCATTTAATATTCCTAAATTATTCACTCATTGTACATTATTACAGCTAGATTTCTAAATAAATAAGTATAACAGAGTGGGAACAGAAGAGATACAGACATCTGTCAACTTACATATCACAGGTAAACTTATACTCAACTGTAATACAAACAAGAGATCAATGTACATATATATCATGTCAAAAGACACACACATATTGTATAGTTCTAACAAAAAGCTCTGAATTAGTTTTAAAGTACAATTGTCTATATTTCAAATTTCTGTAACACTCAATATGTCAAATATTAAAATATTAAAAAATATGTTAGATTATTAACCTACTTTATAAAAATATGTATATTACTGAGTTTAAAGAAAATGTCTTACTGTTTCTATACAGTCAAAAAATGCAGTCTATATTACACTCAGAAAAATTAAAAAGTATTCAATTCAAATCACATTCTCCATTCCTGGATTCAAATATATTGAAAAATCTATTTTACTTTCTATCAAAATGGATGTACTGATTGAGCGATAAAACATACAAGTTTCAGCTTAGACTTATGAATTGAGTTATTTCAGGTAGTTTTAGTGAATCTAACAACAAACAACATGTAAAAAAGCTTCAAGTTCACATGACCAAACTTCAAATGTCAGCTTTTATATTATTTTGAAATATTTTATATGATTTTCTATGTCAATTATACGAAATCTTGTACATTCATATTTCTGCTATATGCAGGTATATATAATAGACATATTTCTTAAGAGCAGTTTATTTAAATATATATTCTGTCTTATTTTCACACTAGTATTCTACCTTATTACATATATCTTGAATTTCTAAAATCTCCCATCAAAGAGCTATTTAATCATCAGCTCTCTGTTAGAGATTATATTATTGTACATATTTCTTAATTTACTGTTACTCTCTTTATTTATCTTACACAGATATTGCATCCCTTATGTATATGCATATTATTCATAAGATGTTTACTCTTTTTAATTCTAATATTACAAGCAATATTGATGATATGTAAAATAATTCTTGCCTATTTAATTTGAATATGTGTGTTTAGCCATTGTGAACTGCTGTTCTGGTTTAAGCTTTACATGTTGACATCAGAATCTGGCTACAGCATGTAAAAATAATAACTCACAGCACACAGCAACTGCTAATTTATTCTCTTAAGTTTCTCATTCTTCTTAGTTCTTTTAAGCTGTTCAAATCAGGAACAAACATCTAAGTTTACTTCTTTCACTTAATTTGCACAGTTAATATGTATAGTTAAAGTTAATAATACTACAGCATAAGCTATTAACATGTAAAATGTAAGCACTACAATAGTTTTTGTCTTACCAATTCTTCACCACTAAGGAAAAAAAGAAATGTTATTTTGAGTAGATTTCTCACATACATACTTGAGAGAAGAAAGAAATAGAAAGTTCTCTTTCTTCTTTCACACACACCAGAGATAAACTTTGACCTAGATATTCTTCAGGACAGCTCAAGACAGGACAAAATGGCATTCTGAAGAAATGGAACATTCTTTTGTTCTCAAGCTTTCTTTCTAAATGACGGTTGTTTCATAAATGACCTGTGAAAGAATATAAAGGAAACAAAATCACTAGCACTTTAACACTTCTAATTAGCATATTACTTAGATATAACATTTAACCCAATAATGCACATACTAAGCAATGTTGAACAAATACAATAAAAGTCTTAACTTATATAGCTTTAAAGTTACCAGTTCTATTATTTATAATCTAATGACATTCTCTTACAGGAAGTATTTGTTTAACATTTAGAAACGACTTAGGTTTAGTTAAATTAAATATATTAAGTTCTTCACTATAAATATAGTAAAACAGTAGAACTAACCCTTCATATTCTTCATCATGAAAAAATGTTTTAGCTTAAAATATGAATACATATGTTTTGATGCTTAAAATTCAGAACAGACCTTTTACTTAAATGGAAAATCTATTGTTTCAGAAAATAATAGTTTTGCAATCAGAATTTTACGTTTTAGAATTAGTTTTCCAAGAATTCAGCTCATAATGTCTCTTTAGGGATATACTGTTCCACCCCATTTCTTCAGCATTACTGAGAATTTTAGGTACTTTTCCATTATCTGGGCAACAGGTTTAATGATCACTTGGAATATTAACACGTGGTCCCAATGATCTCACTGCTGCCACTGATGTGAGTACAGCCTTCACTTCCTCTGACAAAACATTTCAAGTGGAAATTATGATAAAAAAGGAATAATGTGCAGTTTTCCAGAGACTGTATCCCATTCACATTGTAAAACACAACTGGTTTATAGTCCAATAACTACCTTAGTTTCACCGGACATCAGCTACAGTAATGTGGTTTTCATAAACCTCCTGCTGTCCACAAGCTCTTCGTGTGTGGCTGTGGTGCTTCACTCTACCAAGCACATTTCTCATATTAGCCGTAATGCTACAACTTTTGAACTCTCAGAAAGGAACATAAAAGTACACGAAAAGAATACAAAGTGCCATCATTAATTGAACATCATTTCTCTTTTTTTTGGAAACCTCTACTAACTTAAACATCATACCATTTTTTACAGCTAACTGACAGGTCTACCTCTCCTTGTTGTTTGATCCAGTTAAAATAACAACAGTGTAGATCAACAAAGGGGAATAAATTGGATAAAGGATGTGACTTAAAAAGCTTTATGAAAAATAATGGGCTGTTAACTTTGAGCATGCTTGGACTGATTTTAGGTGCATGCCTCTTTTTGGACGTGCTTTTTCTCTTTCTGTGGAAGACGTATGACAACCACAGAATGCCTTCAGCTTATATCAAGCTTTAATTCCTACAGATGAGCAGGACTCAGTAAAAATATTAGTCTGGGAACCTTCTGAGTCTTACAACCATTTTATTAAGTTTTGTTTTGATTCAGGGCTAAACTCTGTGGGATCATTGCGTGTTGTCTCGATAACGGAAAAGTACCGAATTTTATTGTTGTTAACAAAAGTGGATGCCAGCTTGTTAAATATTTTGGTTTCTTCAGAAAGGAATCATTTGATCTTTTGTAGGAAACACCAAAGTAGCTTTAATATTGTTCTTTTTAAGTTACTTGATCAGTGTTAAACAGGATTTTATTTTACTCATTACTTTACTGGAATAGTCATTGTCAAATCTGACTACATGCTCACCTATTTGAATAGGTGGGCTGGACCATGCTGCTTTTAATTTTTGATCTTTTTCTAAGATAAACATGATCTTAACTATAATTGAGCATGGTGGTGAGTTTCTTTCACAGAAGGTGCTCTCAGGGATCTATGTGCTCTTTCAATTCCCAAAGATAAAGATTCAGGTAGATGTTCTATGTAGCCAGATGGTTAATAAGTTTATTATATTGTCTCCCTCATACTTTTTAACTATACCATAAATTTTAATGTTATTTTGTCGCAGCCTATTTTCTAAATCATTGAGTTTTTGTATGAGGCAGTTATTTTGTATTAAAAGAAATTTAGTCTGAGACTCCCCTTCAGTTATTCTGCCATCATGATCTTTGAAAATCTCTTCCATACTGCTCATTTGTGCCCCTTATTCACTCATAAGAATGTTAAATTGTTCCATCCTCTTTCTGGTCTCTTCTTTGAGTTTCTAGTTTTGTATCCAGTTTGTCTATTTTAAGTAATACATCCTGCATACTAGATAGTATTGATTGGATGTCTTTTTCAAAAAAAGAATCCTGAGTTCAGTATTGACTGGATGTCTTTTTTAACACAAGAATCCTGAGTTCCATTTTTTGAGTGACTCATGTTGAAGCCTCTTCTCTCTTAACCAAACATTTGAAATTCTAGCAACAAAACTACAGCTTTTGAAGAACTTGAATCTATAAATCTTTTCTCTTACTATTAATGAATAAAATTAGCTACTAAGTATCTTCAAATTTTAATTTTTTGATTAGATTTTCTGATAGAGAAAAGTTTTCAGGCACAGAGCTTTCACCAGTTGCTGCTCTCAGTTAGCCATCTTGGCCACACCCCTTCCAAAAGAATGTTTTGGAGTTGAAATGAGCTTTAAGAGGTTTAAGGCAGGAGCTGAAATAAATGTATGCACTGTTGTTTTGATTATATGATTAATAACAATATATGTGATGTACAATAGGTTTGTAAATGTGAACTTGTTAATGTGGTCTGAGTACTTTTAAATAGAAGTAAATTTACCTGTGTCACAAATGATAATTCAATAAAGATGTTTTAAAAACAAATTCTAAGGAGTACTTTGCCTATGTTGATCAAAATCAGAAAACAAAAAAAAATCATTATTCACAACTAATGGAAGTGCTTTAAATAGTTGTTTGAATAAGGAAGAATAAAATTATTTAAATTCTTAACCATACAAGTGTCCAGCAATTAATCATTTATATCTCTTTATGTTCCTCCATGGAAGGCTTGTGCTGAGGCACCAGGAGAATACATTTCCTGACTGGAGATTGTTGTTAAAACTCTCAGATTAACACTAATCCATAAACAGTTTGCTGGATGCAGATCAGTCTATCTAATCAAATGTGTAATTTTAAGCTTGGGTATTTGCTCTAGATAAAAAAAAATGTCACATGTAGTGATCTAGAGGGTTGTGTCCTATGTCCCTCCGCTTTGGCATATACTTCTCTGATATGAAAACCAACATCAAATGATTGTGGCTAACCATGTATGTTAAAGATTGCATAAAACTGGGATGGTTATAAAGTACTGTTCTTGTACTCAGATTCTCCAACAAAGGCTTAACCAATTTGCTTGTTGTGTTAATCATAGGCTTACAGTCATTTTCTACATGTTTATGAGAAAATTCAGTCCTACTTAAAAAGCAAAAAATAAAAAGTCATGGTTATTCAGAAGCCATGTAACTGTAACACTGATATGTCCTTAATGAGTCATTTGTATATATCCCATGGGCCTCCACTATGGGAGGTTTAAAGTATTACACAGTGAAGACTCTGGCTTGGCTGGGTCTTTGCAGGTTTTCCTGAAATTCTTTTCATTTTATAAGAGAAAGGGAGCATGTGGGGATTTACTTAAAGCATTTAATGTGAGCTAACAGTGCATAACATTGCTTGGTAATCTGGGATTCCTGTGAGCCAGTGTGTCCTCCATAGTAAAAAATGTAAACATTATGTAGACATTTCAATGCTGAAGAATGGATACATTTGAACATTAATATCAGTACATTGCAAAATAATAACAATAATACATGTATACTGTTTTCCGGAATTAAACATATCTTGTAACTGAGACTCCTGCCTACTCCTCTAAATTTTCACCCTCTGAGATAGATGCATTGAAGCATATTTAACAATATGATGTAAACTTAATGACAACCTGAAAGATAAACTCACATGGCTGAACCACCACATACCAATAGGCTGTATCACATATAGGAAAGGACCATCACTAAAAGATGCCCACTTCATCATTATAAAAGGGGCTTAAAACTGGTTAGTAAGTCTCTCCAACATACTATTATGAAATGTAAAGCCAACTATGAACTTTGGTTGCAGCTAATTCAGAAGAGAACCGTAAGACCTTCTTCAGGCATATTAAGAATCTTAGAAAGAACCAGGAATTCTATACTGAACTTATCTCCAATAGCACCTCCCTCTCTGAAAACAAGGGCATTGTTAATATTCTTGAGGACAAATTGTCTTTCAACTTAACTCCACCCAGCCTCCATTTTGGCTTTTCCATTACCCCTCACACAACCCTCCTGAGATCAATTTTTTTCCAAGTCCTTTTGGCACTTTCCAGAATTAAAAATATTACTTCCATGGGTCCTGACAAAATCCTTAGATGTCTGCTGAGAAGTTCAACCTAGTAAAACTCATCCATCAACTCTTCAACCTGAGTCTGTCTACCTGTTATGTCCTTGAGGTGTGAAAAATGGCAGTTGTAGTAACCTTGCATAAAGCCTGAGAATTACAGAGTGGTTAGTGTTACTAGTATTATTTACAGGACTATGAAATGCATTATAGCCAAACTAATAAACACTGACATAGATGACCTTATATCTCTGGACACATATCAGTTTGACTTTGTAAAAGACAGATCATGCCTGCCAAACTTGGTTGAATTCTTTAAAAGGACTACTAATGATGTGGATAAGGGACATACACCATTCTGCTTATCTGGTCCTTGCCAAGGCCTTTAATATCTTTTCATGTTTGGATTATTGGCAAACTTGCAACTCAACATTTGCTCATACATAGTTCGCTGGATACGTAATTGGCAATCTTACAAAACCCATACCATTAAAGTCAGTGGCATTTGCTGTAAACAAAAAAAATGTCACCAGTGGCATCTCCATTGCTCTGTCCTGGGCTCCTTCTCTTTAGTATGTATTTCTTTGACATAAAAGCCAACATTAAGAGATTATGGCAAAACAAGCTAGATGATGATTGTAAATTTGGGACTGGTTATTAAATCTCATTCTTATACTCAAATTCTTCAATGAGGGCTGGACCAAACAAATGCTTACTGTAATAATCATGGGCTTGCCTTCAACACCAAGAAATACAGAATAATTTCCTTTGGTCTGTCTAGCATCATTACTGTTACCATATAGATAACATTCCACTGAAATATGACACAGTCATCAGGGACTCGGGTAAGTATGTTGATAACAGACTCTCCTTTGTCCACCAGGTCTTTGTGGTGGTTAGAAAATTCTTCTGTCTTGTACAGCTTTCAGTTGTGGTATCTCCTCAAGGTTCAAAGGAGTTATAGTTGCAATTTATTCATCTCAGGTTAACCCCATCACCCTTGATAAGCACATAAACCAGCTTGAGACACCTTAATGTTTACTCACCAAAAAAAGATCTTAGGTCTCAGTACCCTTGGCTACTCTGGTGGACTAAAACCCTTGTCTTTCTATTCAGTATCATATAGACTCCTGAGGGATGATCTATTCCCCATCTCTTGAATAGATTGTTCTTGTCTATCAAACAGCATACTTCCCTAACAGCCCTTAAAACCAGTCTGGATGCCTGGATGAGTGTTCACAAATTTTCAGCAAGCATATATGGAGAAAGTTTACATAAAGAGAGACACTGTCAGTCTCCCACCAGCATTAGGTGATGCAGCTGAGCTTGTCATGACCTCCTTGGCCATAAAATTAGTAAGAACTTATGAACCTATGAACTTACTTATATTTATCTCTCACTGTAGTTAAATCCATATCTCTGCTAAATTTAAAATTATATATTCCATACAAAACAAAGAAAATGTAACAATTTTTTTAACACTGACCTCTGTTAAAGTTATGGGTGTGAAAGATTGGTTTCACATTAGGCAATCTCATCGTAGTGTGGGACTCAGGTTATAAATGCTACTTTCTAAAGACCATCTAATATATGTCATAATGTAACACATATGGGATATGCAGGTAGCAGTGAGCAATTTGGATTCTGTAGCTTTGAAGATTCAAATGAAGGTCAGATCTGGATTACTAAGCAATCAGCAGACAGGGATGGAAGTGTTCACCTGTCTGAACTCCAGGTTGTGCTATACTCTTTAATGCTAGTAATCCACTTTTAAATATTTAATTTTAGTAGCAATGTTGTCTGCATATTTGATGTGGCAAAAATTTCACTAGATGTCCTTTCTGATGTAACCCTTCCCATTTATCTGGGCTTGGGACTGGCACAAAGAAATACACTGGCTTGTGCACCCCCAGTGGCTGAGTTACCAGATAACTAGAGTTACCAGATAGCTGGGCAGCCACAGCAGAGCTGGCAAGAGAGACAGCTAGAAAGGTATTTGGTTTGACATCTGGACAGAGGATAGTGGACAAGGAGACCTGGTAGTGGAATGAGGAAGTACAGGAGAGTATACAGAGGAAGAGGTTGGCAAAGAAGAAGTGGGACTGCCAGAGAGATGAAGAAAGTAGACAGGAGTACAAGGAGATGAGGTGTATGATGAAGAGGGAGGTGCTGAAGGGTAAGGATAAGGCGTATGGCAAGTTGTATGAAAGGTTGGACACTAAGGGGGTTGAAAAGGACCTGTACCAACTGGCTGAACAGTTGGACTGATCTGGGAAAGATGTGCATAGGATGATAAAGGATAATGAGGGAAATGTACTCACAACTGAGGACATTATGTTGAGCAGATGGAAAGAGTATTTTGAGGGGCTGATAAATGAATAGAATGAGAAAGAGAGAAGGTTTGATGATGTGGGGATAGTGAATCAGGAAGTCCTATGGATAAGCTAGGAGGAAGTAAGGAGAGTTATGAAGAGGATGAAGAATAGAAAGGCTGTTGGTCCAGATGACATACTGGTGGAAGCATAGAGGTGTTTAGAGAGATAGCAGTGAGGTTTTTAACCAGATTGTTTAATGAAATCTTGGAAAGTGGGAGGATGCCTGAGGACTAATCTAGATTTTTGAGGTGAAGCATATTCATCAAATCTGGGTTTGACATGGCCTTGTATGTTTAGGCAAAGGTCAAATTCTGCAGTAGCAGCCGGGCGATTGAATGGGGAAGAGCCAGTCAGTCAGGGAGCAGCAGAGATTTGAGACCCTTTATCCTTTTTATCCTTTTTTTGGTGACTACCCTCTTGGCCTCTCCTGCAAGTGTCGGATCGGGTCAGAATGGGGCCGTATGTATTCATTCAATCATTGGTCTGATGAGTGATGAGTATAGGAGACTACTTGACCTAGATGAGAATCCCTTCATGAGAATCCCTACTGATTGGGCAATGTAGAAGGTCTTCCTAACTACTTTAGCTAATGGGTGTCAGATGACAGAACTACTATTAACCTAGGTCCCCAGGTCCCTGATAACTCTTCTGTACTCAGTGGATTGCCACCTATTTGGTAGCTAGGTTTTTCGAAAGTTTATGACTTCCCGGAATTATGACTATTTTTTTTTGGCATTTAAACTAGGCCATGGCTCTGGCTTCCCAGTTATCCGTCTGACCCTTCCTGTCTGATGAATGTGGATATACTGATGGCCCAGTTTGCAGTCATCTACTAGGCCCGTCATCTGCAAACTTTTGTGTTTGCTTGTCTGCCAGGAAAAGTAGATGCCAAACAAGTACAAGCGGAAAGTAGATGACTTTTTCTGCAGTGGACAGGCTTTGAGTCTGACATGAACACCACTTGTGACAGGCTTTCTCCTGTCCTGCGGCCAGCAACTCTGACCCTGGGTTAGCCATCTGTGCCAGTGATTAACCCATCTTGTGATGAGTTTTTGAACATTTAAGCTGATGAATTTTCAATGATACCGGTATTATCATTATATAGGGGCCTGGAGTGGAGAAAAAGAGCATTGGTACTGATTTTTAAGAATAAGGGTGATGTGCAGAGCTGTAGTAACTTCAGAGAGAGAAAATTGATCATCCACAGCATGAAGTTATGGGAAAGAGCAGTGGAAGCTAAGTTAGGAAGGGAGGTGATAATTGGTGAGCAGTGGTACAGTTTCATGCCAGGAAAGAGCACTACAGATACAATTTTTGCTCTGAGGGTGTTTATGGGGAAGTATAGAGAAGGTCAGAAGGAGTTGCATTGTATCTTTGTGGACATAGACAAAGCATATGACAGGGTGCCTAGAGAGGAGTTGTGATATTGTATGAGGAAGTCGGGGGTGGCAGAGAAGTATGTAAAAGTGGTACAGGATATATACAAGGACAGTGTGACAGTGGTGAGATCTGTAGTAGGAGTGACAGATGCATTCAAGGTGGAGGTGGGATTACATCAAGGATCAGCTCTGAGCCCTTTCTTATTAGCAATGGTGATGGACAGGTTGATGGACGAGATCAAACTTGGATGTTTGCAGATGACATTGTGATTTGTAGTGAAAGTAGGGAACAGGCTGAGGAGACCTGTAGAGGTGGAGATATGATCTAGAGAGGAGATGAATGAAGGTCAGCAGGACTAAGATAGTATATATATGTGTGAATGAGAGGGAGGACAGAGGAATGGTGAGGATGTGGGGAGTAGAGTTGGCAAAGGTGGATGAGTTTAATTACTTGGGATCAACAGTTCAGAGTAATGGTGAGTGTAGAAGAGACATGAAAAAGTGAGTGCAGACAGGGTGGAGTGGATGGAGAAGAGTGTCAGGAGTGATTTGTGACATACAGGTTAGGTTAGAGTGAAAGGGAAGGTCTACAAGAGGGTAGTGAGACCAGCTATGTTATATGGGTTGGGGAAGGTGACACTGGCAAAAAGGCAGGAGTCAGAGCTGGAGGTGGCAGAGTTAAAGATGTTAAGATTTGTATTGGGTGTAACAAGGAAGGACAGGATTAGAAATGAGTATATTAGAGGGTCAGCTCAGGTTGGATGGTTTGGAGACAAAGCCAAAGAGGCGAGATTGCCTTGATTTGGACATGTGCTGAGGATGAATGCTGGGTATATTGGGAAAAGGATGCTAAGGATAGAGCTGCCAGGTAAGAAGAAAAGAGAAAGGCCTAAGATAAAGTTTATGGATGTGGTGAGACAGGACATGCAGGTGGTTGGTGTAACAGAGCAAGATGCAGAGTACAGGAAGAAATGGAAACAGATGATCTGCTGTGTTGACCCCCCCTAACAGGAGAAGCCATAAGAAAAAGAAGCAGGAATATTGTTAACACTTCTGCATATTTATAGTTTACTTAATCAACATACCTCTTCACACAATATCAAACCATCTATCAGAATGTTACAGAGTAGCAATCACACTACTCTACCATTATATGATTCTGTGCTAATGTAGTTTTCTACATTACAGCCTTTTTCCTAGCTTTATCTTCTATGACACTACACTGAAGGACAGATGACTTTTTCACTTGCCTTTATTTTCTTTTCTAATGTGAATGATTACAGTTTTACCTCATTATTCAGACTACCACCACTAAGCTATTTTCCTTCAAAAAGTAATACTTTTATAGCCATATATTCTGGCTATTTTCTCCAAGTCTGAGTTTGGTACTTTACTCATTGAAACTTAGTACAATAAATGTCCATTTTGTTAACATCACCACAGCTGTCTCAAGACGTTTCATTCTCTTGAACGGATTCAGTTTTAAGCAGTCAAATCTGTTTTTCAGATTTTTCATGTTATGTTTAGCTTTTTTATTGCACTTTGGAGCCTTAATATTAAAACAAGATTGGCATATGCAAGCATGCGCTGTGCATAGCAAAATAAAGTTGAGATTTGCACAGTATTTACAGTTACTCATAATCATAAAACAATCATAAAACAATACAGATTACCAAGACTCAATTTTAAATGTAGTAATATCATCTGCACTCCTGTTGTCATAAATATCACTGATGTTTAAATACCAAATGTTATATACAGACCACCTGAGATGACTGCTGGCTATTTGTGCTGCCTTTTAACCAAGAAGAATGCTTTGTTAAAGAAAAGTTCATTTGTGACTAGATTTAACCCCAACTCCAGCATATGCCACCATCACTATCATCTAGTCCTACAGTTCTTGTTAGCATGGATTCTTATAAGGTTTTGAAAAAGTGAAGTAATTTAGATCAGAAATGCTAATTCAAACTTGCCATCCTATTTAAGATTCTGACGTAAAGTGCCTGCTATACATCAGCAGAAATATAACGTATCTGTTGGTTCATTTGCTACTGCTGTAAGGACCGTTCCTCTTTTCTGTTCAGTACTGCAGAACACCTTGAATGCTCCATGCTGCTAATCATGAGCAGCTGAATGCTGCATTTCTTTAATCATGCAAAATAATGCACCTGCTGCTGTCTGTATTAATTCAGCTGTGGAAAGGTACGGTAATGGAGGCATTTTTTGTTTTCTTTTTGTTAATCTTTTTGTTAATCTCAATAACAAAATTCTATGCAAAGTAAGAAGTTGCTGCAGCCCTACTCTGCCAGTAAAATTACAGTATTCTAGTAACACCTCAAGTGTCATGTGACATTGGTCTTTGGATGAATGCTGTATTCATTCAATCACACAAAGTGCAGTGTCTAGAGGTTGTATTATTACAATAAACAAAGCTATATAACAGAAAGTAATACAATGCATTCTTTTTCTCATATCAACCACAGTATTATTAAATCAAAATAGTCTACAGAGTTTTATCTGGCATTGAAAGTAATAAAATATTGCTGGCGTTATGCAAGCCAATGCTCAACAATAAGAAATTATTGCTTTATTTCATTCTGCAAGACATGTGAGCCTCATACTTGTTTATGGTAGTCAGGGGGTTGAGTTCTGGTGTTCATCCATGAGTGATACACACTAAAAATAATCTTGATTATGAAGTTTGCCAGTCTGTATAAACATGACTTCTGATTAAAAATAATTACAGGTATTTACTCTAAACAATAAATACATAACACACTGAGTTTAAAGCAAATGTAATGATGACAGAAACTGGTTTAATTTAACATTTTACACGAGTATGAAAAACAACCATTGTTCTTTTTTTTTCTTTTTTAAACATTGTAACATTCTGTTTGGGGCTTGTGCTAAATATCTGAATATATGAATGTGTGAATATATGAAAGTGGCAACACCTAATGAGTATCACACAACTGTTGAGATGATAAGGTTACTCAACCTACAGATAGCAAACTTGTGCAGCTTTATATCTTGCAAGATTATGAACTTTCTGTGCTGAGATACTGAGAAATTATAGCCTTCGGTGTTCACACAGATTGCTAACCAAATATTATATATAGATACAGCACCCATATGGCAGCAAATGATGTTTATACTGTTAAAGTGATATTTTATTGCTTTTTGTAAATGGGACAGGGCTACTGTTTTTTTTTTTTTTCGGGGGACAGCTAAAGTGGCATTTATACTGACTAAGGGAAATTATACCAGGACACCAGGGAAATTCTCCTGCTCTTTTGATAAGTACCATGGGATCCTTTACATCTACCCAAGCTACCACCAACTCGGGGAGATGAATCCTCAGTTTAATACCTTATTCAAATTATGTTATTTTAGAAGACATTTTCAGAAAGTTGCGATATTCAAGTGCTGTTTTGGGAAGTAAACTATGCCAGGAGTTATTTGATTTGATTTATCCACAAAACCTGTAATGTCTGCACTCTCGGGCCATTGGAGCAAAATAATAATAAACCAATCCCACAAATTAAGACTATTTGAAGAAGGATCTGGCTATGTTTAACAGAAGTCCAAAATTTAGTGTACATATAATCAGTTTTTAGTGTTTTAATAAATGGCCATCTTTATTTGTGAAATTTGATATAGTTAATCAACAGCATGGAGTGTGCTTCCGATCTAAGAGATTGATACTGCATTACTCCTGATTCAGTCACATAACCAAATCATGTAACTCCTTAAGAATTACTCTATCAGAAAACAGTACAAAAGAAATGAAATTATTGCTATGAACAGAAAAAAATATTCCCAGTTGCCTTTCTGAGACATCTCTTTTACTAATGAGGTGACTGATCATGATATGCTAAGCTGAATGAAAGCAAATTTCTTGGCATTCAGGGTCTAAAAGCTTCAAGATGGCTCATCCTTCATTCTCCATACTTAAGCATCATGAAACTAAAGCCAGCCAAAAAGGATCAAAAATTTATAGTACCTGTTAAGTGTGGGAGATATGCAGGAGTGGTACTTTATAAGCCATGTGATTGCTCCCTTGGGTTTTGGTCTTGATACTTGATCTGGATGGTCGGGGTAAATTTCTGTGTAATTCTTATGTCTTACCTGTATTCTTATAGTTGTAATAACTTATACAGACCATTCCATTAAGCATGTATGGTCTCTGAATGCTGAGAGAAGTATAACACAGGAATGGCAGGACAAAAGGGGAAACAAAACCTCAGTTTTTATATATCTTTCTGCTACGTACAAATTCATAAAATATACATTACATTTTTTCTGTTTTTAACCGTTGATTTGAAAGCAATCACCAAGAACCCTTTCCAAATGCATTATATTGCATAGTGGTTACAGCAGAAAAGATTAGTTGTTTCAGTGGTCTGCCTTATTTTTTTGTACATCTTTCAGCAGCACTTCTCAATGTCCCTTATCTTGAGCCACCACCCACAATGGCCTTCTTGCAGGACTCTAGTTGTATAGTCCACTACCTGAGTAATTATGCTGTTTCATTTGTCCACCACTCTATCCATAAAGAAAGTATCTTCTAATGTGAAGGCTGAATTGTGTACCTTTATCTGGAAGCCATGGTCCCGCCTCCCTGTTTTGTATTTCTTGAGCTGTATGCCTCAGGGAGGAATGGATTTCGCTCACATAAACACTAATCTTATTCCATCCCCTATATTATATAGGTGGCACTTCATTATGCCATATGGGCATCCTTAATAAACTTTGCTATAGCTATCTCAGTTTGTACCTAATATTGTATTGCCACACACGTGTCTGCCAGTCTTTTATTTATTTGCTTGAATTTGTTTACCTGGGCAAAGCATTGATCTTTTCTGACCAATTCCAGTCTCAGTCAGTGACTTTGAAGGTTTGCTTCCCATTTTTCTACTGTCTCTTCTGTCCTTCCATCACAAACCAATAGTCTGACTTCCTCATGATACCAAACACAAAGAAGCCAAAAAACTCCAGTACGAAGACTGACTCAGGTGAAACCAAAGATATTGAATCTTTTTTATTTGAGAATTGTTTTACTTGTGTTCCACTTCTGTTCCCTTCAGTTTGCTTTTCAGTCTTCTGTGAGGGTCTGAGTGAAAGGCTTTATTAACATCAATGTATATTACACTGACTGTATTTCTTTTGTCAATCTCAATCCAATCATAAATCTTAATCAGAATAGACTGACATGACTTGTCCTATACAAAATCACACTGCAACGTCTACCTACTACCTCAGTATCTTTTCCTTGACTTTCTCAGTTAAGAAGGTCAGGCTTATGGGTCTTTAGTTCCCAAGGTGAGTTATAACTTCACACCTGTGGACTGGCACCACCATTTCCTCCCTCCGGTCCTACAGAACCTCACTGCTGCTGAGTGATTGAATGAAGTGTTCTGTCTGAGAATTTATAAGTACATCTGCCAGGTTCTTTAGAATCCTGCTTGTATACTGCAATGAACCTACAATTAAATGAAATGTTCTAGTTATTTACTGTGATGTTCCATAGCATTTTTATTGTTATGTTTTTGTTTTTTTTGTTGCTTTACTTTTGATGCTGATGGTGTCATTTGGTAACTAAAAAGTGATTAACATCAGTTTATTATATTTATTGCACTTGGTGACTGGGAAAGGCCAACTGAGTGCAAGACCCCTTTCCAGCAGAGGCCCAGGGAGAAATGTTCCAACAGTGCAATGGTAATAACATTACAGTATACAATAATATTGAAATGATAACACTGTACAAAAAAGAAAGAACTTATTATAACAAGATTACAACAGTTAGAACCAAAGGAGAAACCTCAAATGGTACAATGATAAAAACACACTAACATGAGTAAATTGAAATAACAACAAAATAAAATTATATGTATTGAGAGTGGTACCTATTGAGTTGTTATACAAGGCAGGAATTGTAAGAGAGAGAGTAAGAGAGAAGAAAGATGGGTAAAACGGAAGAAAAAAGAGGAAACTTCTTGTTATTGCAATTGTAACTACTCCTATTTAGGAGTATATAAGAGTACTGGAGGATGGGCAGGAGTACTTAGAAAAAAAAATGTTATTTGGATGTGGGACATGTGCAGAGCCAATGACTGGATAGGTATGATTCTAGCTGGAGTTTAAATGACTTAAGTTGCTGTATCTGTTTTAGTAAGAGTGGTACGGAGTTCCAGGTTTGGACTGCATAGTTAGAGAAAAGGGTGTCACCTGCTGTATCATTGGAGAAGCATAGAGATCTAAATAATGTGTATTGTTGAATGAGTTGGGCAATTGCTGGGTTTGTAAATGAGGTTATGTATTAATGGTGAGCAGGGAGTAGGATAAATAGTGGGACTGATAAAGAACTAAACTGGCTTGAACTAAATGGTATGCAATGATGGGTCCTATGAGTGTGGTTGCTAATGAACTTAGTTGCTATGTGATAGCATTGTTCAAGCTTTTCTAGGTGTGTGGATTGTACGTTAGTGTAATTTGGGGTGGAGTAGACCAGGGCTGGGAGAAAAAAGTATCAAAGCAAAGTGTTTCCTGGTCTGTAGAAGGAGATTAGTTTCTGTTTTATTTTTACGGTGTCTTGAATGTGATAATCAGATTTTAGGTGTTCGTTGATACTAATGCAGACATGTTTTGGTTATGGGACAATTTCAGTTTTGGTGTTATCTGCTGATACTTGTGGTTTGAGAGGTGTCTTGATTTGAAGATGATGAGCTTGCTTATTTTGGGGTTGACAAATAATTGAGAGTTGGTTAACCATGTTTCAACAGAGGAAAAGGAATCCTGGATAGCTTTTTGCAGTTTGTCTAGGCTGTAGTTGCTAGAAGAAAGGCAGGATTCATCAGTGTACTGGATTAAAGTGGCTGACTTTGTGGCGTCTGAGAGAGATTGTTAATGAAAATGTTAAAGAGTATGAGGCCAAGGATGGACCCTTGGGGAATCCCAGTGGAGACTAGAGAAAAAGGAGAGATGTCTTTGTGTTATTTAACAGCTTGGGATCAATTAGAAAGATAACCTTCAAACCAGGTAATAGAAGTATGATTGGAGACTAGGTATGAGAGCTTTTGGGATAGAATAGGGTAACTGACAGTGTCAAAAGCTTAGGAGAGGTCAAGGAAAACAGCAGATACAAGCTTGTCTTCATTCATTAGAGTATTAACTGTGTTACTGAAATGCAGGAAGGTGGTTGTAGTTTTATAGTGGGGATAGAAGCTGTGCCAGGATTGGGAGAGGAGGTTATTTTGCATGATATATTGGCTGAGTTGGGACTGAACACATGTTTCTAGTATTTTTAATAGAGGGGATAGGATTGCAGTTGGAATGTAGTTACTTATCACCGTCATCAACCCCACTTTTTCCCATTTTATACATGGGGTTGGGGTATCATGTTAACTGTTGCCATCTCTCTTGATTCAGTACCACAGTCCTGCCTTCTTCGTCACTCATGACTGACTGTCACACATCTTCTCTCACACAATCCATCCACCTCTTTGCTGGATGTCCCCATTTCCTCTGACCTTCTTCCTGTCCGTCCCAAATCTTCTTCACCAGATTGTCTTCTGCTTTTCTGCATGTGTCTACCACACCTTAATCTGTTCTCTTTGATCTTTTTCTGCAAGTGGAGCTATTTTGGCTTCTGCTCTTCTGTCCTCATTTCTTCATCTGTCCCACAGTCTGCATCCTACCACTCTTCTCAGGCACTTCATTTCCATCACCTCTAGCTTCCTCATCTGCTCTGCCTATACTGTCCAGGTTTCTGTACCATACAGTAGTACTGGATGTACCACTGATTTGCACACCTTACTTTTCAGCTTCTTTGGCATTCTTCTGTCATTCACTACACCCGAGACTCTATGCTAGTTGGCTACAGCCTGTCTGATTCTAGCTTTGACCTCTTCATTCAGATTTCCATTCTCCTCAGCCACCCCTCCAAGATATTAAACTGTTCCACTATCTTCCCTTCTATCTCAATTCTCAGCTTCTTCTGATTTCCCCAGTTTGCTGACATTACCACTGTCTTATCTGTACCTAGTTTCATCCCATGTGACTTCAGTTTTGCATTCCATTCACCTATACTTTGCTGAAGTTCTTGCTCAGAGTCTACCTGTAATGCCACATAGTCTGCATAAAGCAAATTTGTTGATCTGTATCCTCTGACCTGTTTGCTAATTTAGTCCATCACCAGTATGAACAGCAGTGACCTCAGAACTGAACCTTTGTCCACACCCTCTCCCATTGGGAACCTCTCTGCGGGACCAAACACTGTTCGCACTTGAGTCATTGGAACATTGTACATAGCCTGCACTAATTCAACGAATGTTTCTTGGACTTCAAACCACTGAAAGACTGCCCAAATCAGCTATCTTGGGACCTTGTCATATACTTTCTTCAAGTCTAGAAATACCTAGTTGAACTTTTTTCTCATCTCTAGCTTCTTCTCAACTATCTGTCTCACTGCAAACATTGGGTCAGTTGTGCTGCAACCTGATCTGAATCTGAACTGCTCATCTCCCATCTTACATTCTACTACTCTGTGTATCTGTTTATCAGTCACCCTCTCCAGAACTTTCATGCAATTTGACAGTAGTTTGATGCCTCTGTACTGCTACAGTTGTGGATTTCCCCTTTGTTATTGTACACTGGCACAAGTATGCTTATTCTCCAGTCATCAGGAATATGCCTTTCCCTCCACACTGCTATGAGTACCCTCAGGAGCCATTTCTCCCCTATCTCACCCAGCATCTTCATCATATCTGCTGAGACCTCATCTGAGCTTGCTGCTTTCCCTGACTTCATTTACCTTAGTGCTATTCTTACTTCGTCTAGGGTGGACTCCTCTTTTTCTCTCATTGTACTCTGTGTCTGGGGCAGTACAGCTTCTGTGGGGTTTTCTTCATTCATAAGCTGCTGGATGTCCTGTGGACTGGTGAGTAGACTGTTTCTGGCATCCCTTATGAAGGGAGTCTGACTATCTTCATTATCTTTCTGTCTTTGCCTTGCAACCTGATACAGTTTCTTTGTGCGACCTACTGAGTTACTTTCCAGAAGCTGGTAGAATGCCACTGATGTTCCGTTCTTTACTATTGTAACTCCTTTCTTTGCTTCTTTGTTAGCCAGCCAGTATTCCTTCTTAGCCTGGTCGATCTTTTCTATCTGCCACTTTTTCCTGCACTCTTATTTCTTTTGATGATTTTCTGGACTTCTGCATTCCACCACCAGCTTTCCTTATATACCTTATTTCGATACCTGGCTCAGCCACATATCTATTCAGTAGTCCACACACATGATGTTTTGAGGCACTGCCATTCTTCTTCAACTCCAACTATTTTCTCCTCTTCTTGGGGTGTTAAAGTCCTGATTAATTCCTTGAACTGTTGTACTTTCTGTCCAGTCAGGTCTTCAGCCTGGTCTCTGTTGACCTTAGAGCCTTCTCAAACCACTGCTTACAGCTGATTGTGGAAACCAGTGATTTTTGCTGTGGCCACCTGTTTCACTGAGGATGAATTTGCAATCATTGATTCTATCCCAGTGTCCTTTCCTTACTAGAAGGAAGTCTACCTGAGTTGCATGTTGGCCACTGTTGTATGAGATCGTGTGACTGTCTCTCTTTCTGAACTATCTGTTGGCTACTGTGAAGCCATTTGCCAGACAGAAGTCTAGAATGGCCTCTCCTTCCTTATTCATGTTGCCCCACCCATGTGGACCCAGGCAGTCCTAATATCCTTTTCTCTCTGTCTGTCCTGATATGTACATTCAAGTCATCCATTATAGACATCTTTATCTAGTAGGTCCTGCAACTATTGTCTGAATGCACTCCTTTCCTCACTATCACAACCCTACTTTGTGGCATAGGCTGAGATTATGAATACTGCCCTGTCATTACACTGGAGTCTGATTGCCATGAGTCTTTCACTAATTCTGATGACATCCCTCACAATATTCTGAAGTCTCTCTCTCACCACAACTCCTACACCATTTCTAGCCTGTCTTCCTCCTGAGTAGTGGACGCTGGACCCCAAGCCAAGTGGCTTTGCTGTACTGCTCTTCCATCTTGTTTCTTGGATGCAAAGGATGTCCAGCCTCCTCTGCATCATCCTGTCATTCCCTTCCAAGCTGCATCCTGTCAATGAACCTATACCGAGTGTAGCAATTCACAATTCATGCTTGACAGATTGATTTGGTTTTACATCCAGTTTTCACTTAACAGAGCTATCCTAGGTAACCCAAGCTGGGCAACTGGACACCAGCCATCCAGTAGTTTATTGACCTAGGACTGCTGGCCACACACTGGCCAATAGGGGCACATACACCCCTCCAACCATTAGCATGGATCCCCGGCATAGGTCAGAGTAAGCGGGTCTTTGACCCACTTATCACTGGAAACTACTCGTGCCCATTTGGCGACATTAATCAACATGACTGAATCACCTAGAGCCATATTTTACATCATCAAGTGGTTATCCCTGCCATGGCACATGGTCTGTGATCCATGTTTTCCTGTCTTGAGGATACTGCAAACCAAAATAGATGCTCAAAGCAGGTGGTCTGCACAACACTTCCTCCTATAGGGCACCATGTAAAGTCTGTGCTGCTGCCCACAGCTCCATTCATTGGTGAGTCTGAGATGGAAACATTCAGCATGTTTTTCAGAGGTGGGAGGAGCCCCACAGAAATACATGGAGAAAATGCATATTCTAAACAGGCATTGGCCAGAGGTCAGGACTGAACTTAGTACCTTGTGCAAGAGAGGCAAAGAGCTTAACCATTATGAAAAATGGTATACTTATATCAGTGCAATTTCCCCCTTTATGCAAAAGTAGGATGCAGCATTTTCAACTGAGTGATTTATGAATAGATACTGAATAGGCTATTGCCTCAGATGATACTTTCAGGTATTCTGTGGGCAGACTATTCTTTGTGGTAGAAGTGAGAGAAAGTATGTGGGTTACAGTTATTTTGATAGTTGATTGAGTTGGAGGGGTGTTCTTTGAGTAAGGATGCTACTACATTTATGAAGTGGGTATTAAGGAGAGTAGAGATGCTGCTTGAGGTGTTTTGGTTGCTCAGGGTGGATTCAGGTTGTGCATCCTGCTCTGGTGTAAGGAATTAATTTATCCTGTACCAGAAGTCTTTTGGATGTTGGCATTTTTTGGATTGGGGTTAGTATAGAAGTTACTGTAGTTTTACCAAGTTTAATGTGATATTTAGCATGAATTTTATGGTGTTTATAGTTTTACAGGTTGGTTTGTGTTTTATTTGAGATTCAGGATTTGCAAGCATCATCCCAATGTTTCATTACTTGTTTTGTAGATTTGGTTAACCTGGTGTGGATTTTGCACATTTGGTTCTGAGGGCAGCCATGTTATTTAGGATGTTGAGGAAAGTTTGGGTAAATTTTGTTATGACATCATCACGATGCAGTGTCTTTATATATATTGTCAGTTACAATGGAATAAGCATCTATTTGAAAGTGGGAGAGGTTATATACTTAATTAATATGGTGGGATTTGGGGCAAAGTGTTGGAGTCTAATGGTGAATATAGGGAGGTGATGACTTAATGCACTAGAAACAGAGTTGGTGGAGCAGCTGTTTTTGGAAGTGGAGGTACAAATCCAGTTAATTACATTGTCTTTATCAGAAGGTTTAGTGCAGTGTGTGGGGGATTCATTGGGTGAAACCAAACTGATTTATGAAATTCTGGGGAGAGTCACAGGTTATGGAGAGCCAACTGATGTTAAAATCTCCTAGCATCATTTTTTTCTTGTGAGATATTGGAAAAGATTCAGGACAGGAAATCTTCAGTGGTGCCGATATTATTTCCCGAAGGGATATTTACAGATATGGATTTATGGGGGATTAGTCTGAGGAGACTGGTGATGGTTTCTGTAACAGCTATACCACCACCATTTTGTTGTTGTTGATGTCTGTCTACCTTTAACATATTGCACCTAGGTGGAAAGATTGCTTCATCTTACTTTTTGGTTTTAGTCCTGTTTCAGTTATGATGAATATACTGGGGAATTGCCAGTGCAAGTTCCCAAGATATGCAAAACCAAACTATTTGGTTAAACTAGCATTGCTAAAGCAAATCCTTCTAGTATGAATTTATATAGTGCTTTTTTTATCTAAAGTATTACCAGTCCTTCCTGGAATTGAGTGCTGTAACAAATCTGGGATATGTGTCACATTACTTTTGCTCAGTCATAATTTACTACTAAGATTAATTATAAGTGAGATAGGATGGTTTAGGAAAGAAAAGAATGGAATAAATGTGAAACCGGGCAAGTCAAGATATGAGTAACTGTAACAAAATGTCATTCTGGTTGACATTCATATAAATAGCTATATTAGTCTACAAAGAAATTGTCAGTTTTTACATGATATCGCTTTGCATACCAAGGCATAAATGAACGTTATGTGCACAAAAGTACAAAATGGGAGCGTATAAAGAGGTCTGTATTATAGAGAAGCACTTTTGCTTGAAATTACAAGTACGATATTGATGAACATTTAGGTAACAGACCTCCTATTCATGATTAACAAGGGCCTTATAGCCAGTTAATGTACAAGCGATACACAGCAAGATCTCTTATTAGTCCAAAATCAGACTCACACAGGCCAGTGCGATGCAAAATATTATTTCTGTACAAATGTGAATAGCTCATGCTTTATTTATGAATTTGCCTATTCCACAGAAGTAACATTTTTGGGGGTTCAGAATTTAAGAGATTTAGACAGTATGGGAAACTAGAGTGAGGACTTCACAGATGCAGCGAAAAACCTTTTACCTAAACTCTGTCTCTTATCAAAAAGGAATCTACAGTGAGAATTAGTTGCCCATTTTGCTCTCAAGTGCATCTGGTTGTTGCAAGAGTAAATTTAAGTCTCTTCATATATAATTTCATATTGATACAGTGAAATAAATTGCCCAACCCTTAATGTTCAACCTCATGAATTTATGCATGCCACAAGCCTCACCTAATAATTTCTTCTTGCCTGATACTAAGTATGTGAGCACAGTTACTTTACACAGTCATGGTGCTGTCAAGAAATCCTTTTTCTCAGTAATTCAGTAATCCAGATTAAGCAGGCTGTTTAATGCAGTAAAATGTTAACAATTACAGTTGCACTATACCATTTCTATTGGGGGGGTAACTATTTCTTTGACCTTCTATTTTGGGGCAAAAGGCACATAACTCTCACTTTGAAGCAGAATTGTGTAAACACTGTCACACATCAATGTTCCTATTTCAATGGTTAGTTCTCTTTTACAGCTGTGTTTTACATATATGTCTGTGCTACCTGTGAAAACCTATTGCAGTGGCAATGTGAACATTGCTAAACATGGAGACATACCTCCCAAATGTCCTTGATTTTCAGAGGCATCCCTGATTGTGGCCCACATTTCGTCTCTCTCCCTCCCTCTTAATCCCTCCTAAAACTGGTGACTTTGTGTATTTAAACTGACCGTTTGAAGTATTTTTTATTCTGAAGAAGTCTATACATTGTGTGGATGAAAGCGGTTACCAGAGGCTTAATTTTATTTCCATTAAATTGGTTTTGGGAAGTCCGGTGTGTGCCTTTGTGTTTTCACAAAACTGGCGACTTTTGGAGAAAAAATATTGGCTTACACATAAATAATGACACAAATTAGAGTTACAGACATCTTGTACTTGGAAAAAGTACATATTAATTCACATTCTCTTATTCCGACAGATTAATAGTACTAATATTTTAAAAGTGTCCCTGATTATTTCTGGATTTGTCCCTGATTCCGTAGATATTTGGCCATGATTGGTTGAGAGCTATGCATGAAGGCTCTTAACTGCATTAATAACTCACTATCCCAGCTTCATTCTGACCTAAATTCATTATTCTTTCACTTTTCTTAATATTGGTTTGAAAAGATAAAACACTGCTGTCATATTTTGCAAGACCAGTATTTGCAAACATAGCTAAAACCAAACATAAAGAACATGTTGTCACTGCCACATACCATGCATCCTGAATTTGCTGCTTTATAAGTTTTGATTTAAAAGTATTACACTTTCCATCTTTTGTTCAGGGTTTGCATTCCTGGAGGTCAGACACCTTTACAGCTAGTACTTCTGATTTAAATAATCTGATTGGTTTGAGTCCAGCTGCCTACACTGAGATTTAGAAAAGGGAAAAGGAAAAAAAAACTCTGCATCATTCAGAGCCAAGACATTTTTCTGCATTATCTTTTTTTCCCTTGTGCTCTTACATTTTCTGTTAATCCTTTTTAGCAGTCCACTCCATGTCCTGTCCTCTTCCCTTGGTCACTTTATCACATTCTGTGCAATATTAATTGCCTCTCTTTCTCCACCTATCTCTGCTTTTTAAATTATATGGAGTGCTCCCTCCTTCACTAAATTATGATCTGCTTATTTTTCTGTGTAATATTATGGATGTGACTTTCTGAGGTTTATTTCAGTTTCTATACTTTATTTATCATTCCCCACATTAGGATCTCTGCATTCCTCAATGTCAAGTTAGATCTTGATTGAACACTTCATGAAATCCCCTCAAACCATTGAACTGAAAATCTAACTTAGACAATCATTGAACATTTAAATAGTTTAGTAACCACAACAGCTTCATTGGCATAAGGAGATAAAGGCCTGACTATGACCTAGTGACCTAAGGTCAAATAGCAGCTTGGATACCTGATGGACCTGGCAGGGAAGAAGATGAATTATAAAACATTTCATGCTCATCTTTCCTGGGGGAAAGGTGTGGGGGTGTACTAGGGGTACAGCAATCTCATAAGTTGTGGTGGTAAAACTGGTTGTAAAACTGGGTTCATAAAATAGAAGCCATTGTTGTCATAGGTGGGCTGGTAAAGAGGAACATGCCACCATGTAGGTGAGGGCATTACCTTGGCCATGCCATTGATACACAGTTGGCTAACATCAGCCCTGAATGTCAGTGGGTAGTAGGGTACAAATAAAACTTCACCTTGACCAAAATATGATGATCAAGGGTCAGAACCCATCTGGTGATGTGACATACTAGGGTACCCTTGAAGGAAGTGGCCCTAGGAAGAAAGTACCCACAGGGGAAAGTTGAGGAACTGAAGTCTTTGGTAAGCTGGCCAATATTTTAATATAGATACTGCTTTTGTTTTGTATAGGACTTAAATGTACCTGCTTTAACTAGAAAAAAATGATTCTACTGTTAGACTGTGTCCATACTGTATTCACTATAAGGCTGTTTGTTTTTTTCTTGTTTTGCATTCTGTGATTCACATGTACTATATTGAATCCATGCTTAACCATACTGCATGTTCCTTTAATATAAATGTTAAATTACTATATTATGTATTTTGGATTGCTCTTGGAGCTTTTCCCCTTGAAACGTCAATGAAAATGGGCTCTGCTCATTCTGCCTTCCACAAACAAAACTAACTAGTGCAACTAAATGTATGTATAGCAAACAACACCACAAAAAGACTATGGACGGATTCAAGAAGGTACCACTGTGTGTACATCATTTTGTGCACATCATGGTACCTTTTCTGGATTAACTTACTGCCTTAACACAGCACTGCATGGTTCTCTAAAATAAAGACATGCAGCACCATGTAGACCTGGCCCTGTGACTGTGCTGAATGATAATGATGCATTTCAGGGGAGACTCTTATGCTAATTAGCCATGTGTCCCCCCCCAAACCATCATCTACACAGCTGTGTGATTCAAGAAATCACTCGGCTATGTTGATCAGCATGCCTATCCCTACCACACTATGGTGTTGCAAGAACATGGTGAGGGAACCAGCAGACCACCAGATATCACTCTAAAAGAGCCACAATAACACCAATGGCAGTACAAGGATTTGGAGACAGGAGATACACTAGATCATCAGTGATTACTCTTATAGTGCTGTAATGGCACCAACAGCAGTCTAACCTGGACCGGAACACCAAAGATGGAGGTGTGTCCATATTCATTAAGGATATCCACACCTCCAGGCTAGTTGCTCAGCATAATGCAGCCGAGGTTATCCAAGTGCAACTAACTCTGAGCAAAACTGCAATCCAAATTGTAGCTTGCTACAGATCCCCCACCACGCCCCATGATTCCCAATCCTCTTTTCTTGATATACTGGAAAATATTAGGGTTCAAGCAAACACCCTAATATTGGGTGATTTCAACTACCCCACCATTAACTGGGAAAACTACTCATGTACCAACTCCTTTGCTTAGTGCTTTCTGGAATTCATAAATTCCAATGCCTTGGATCAACTTATCCACACCCCCACCAGGGGCAACAATATCCTAGGCCTAGTCATTACCAGCATGAGTGACCAGTGTTCCACACCTGAAGTCAACTCTTCATTGGTCAGATACGACCATAAGCTAACCACCCTATATATTCACATCCCGCCCTCACCCCCCATTAAGGAAACCATGGTAAAAAATTTCTCCAAAGCCAGCTTCATGCTTCTTAAGACAGAAGTGGTGAACTTCATGACACCCATGCAGATGGACAATGCAGTTACAACTGCTGAATCCTACACAAATGCACACTATAAGCACTTACACGAGTGCATGGATTGTGCTATCCCAAACAGAACCAAGATGCTATCCTCTAAAAAAAGGAAGCCAATCTGGTGGTCCCCTACCATAAACTAACTATACAACAGAAGGAAGAAATTGTTGCAAAAGAGTAAAATCCGATGAGTGGAGGAGCTCCCTGGTCAGCCTCAGCAAGAAGCTGAGATCCCTTATAAGATCCTCCAAAGCTAGCTATGAGAACAAGATTGCCACTGATTCTATGGACAACCACAAAGCATTCTATAGCTATGTCAAGAATCTCAGTGGCAATACCCAGATCTTCTCTGAGTTACAGCACAATGGCACAAAAATTACAGAACCAACTGATATTGCCAACATCCTGGCAGATAGGTTCAGTGTTAACTTTACCCCCCCTCTCACCCCCTAAAGGGCCCATATCTATACAGGAAGAATGCAGAGTCCTTGTAATCACAACTTCACAGGTAAAAGCAGCACTCTCTAAAGCCAAAAACACAGCATCCATGGGACCGGACAACATCCCAGGCTGCGTTTTACATGAACGTCAGAACAAACTGGCTCCCCACCTAAGCACCATGTTCAATCATAGCCTCACCTCAGGCTTTGTGCCCACTGAATGTTGCACGGTAACTGTTATCCCACTCCACAAAGGGGGAGCCACCACTGATCTGGGAACTATCTCCATATTAGCCTGATGAGCTTTGTCTGCAAAGGCCATGGAACATATCATCATGGAATTCATAAACAAAGACATTGGTAACCTCCAAATCTGGACCCCAACCAGTTTGGGTTTGTGAAAGGCAGATCTTGCCTCCTGAACCTGGTCAACTTCTTTGAGGCAGTCACTAAAGCCGTAGATGAGGGTAAGGTGGTTCACACAGCCTATCTTGACCTCACCAAGGCTTTCAACACCATCCCCCATTCTGGAATTATAGCTAAACTCACTAAACTAGGTATAAATCCCTATGTCACAAGATGGGTTGCCAACTGGCTCACTGACAGAACCCACATTGTAAAAGTTGCAGACTCCAAATCTGACTTCAAACCAGTGACAAGAGGAGTACCACATGGTTTAGTCCTGCGACCTCTCCTGTTTGGTATCTACTTCTCTGAAGTACAGGCTAACACAGAAGGCCTCTGGCTAATGAAGTTTGCAGATGACTGCAAACTAGGAGCTATAGTCAAGTCCCCAAATGATGTGGACATCCTACAGAAGGGCCTCACTGAGACAGATGCCTGGTGTCAGAGCCATGGCCTCAAGCTAAATGCCAAAAAGTGCATTGTTATCCCCTTTGGTAAAAACTCTGTACCCATGAACTACCAGATAGGTGGCAGTCTTCTTAACAACGAATGTGTGATAAGAGACCTTGGGACCCAGGTGGATAGTAGCCTCTCCTTTGATAATCACATTGCCACAGTAGTCAGGAAATCCTTCTACATAGCACACCTCATCACAAAAGGGTTCTCATCCAGGAAAAAAGAGGTCATTGTTCCCCTCTACACAACATTCATTAGACCCATTATAGAGTACAGTGCCCCTTTTGGAATGTACCTCACAAGACATCTACAGCAGCTGGAAAGGCCACAGAAGTACCTCACAAACAGAATTACTGGCCTCAAACAGATGCCCTACACTGATCGTCTCAAAAAACTCCAGCTTTACTCTGTAGCATATCAGCTACTCCGTGGTGATCTCTGCCTAACATATAAAGCTATGTCAAGCCCATAGCTTTTGGACATGCTACACCTAAAGAAAGCCTAATCCCTCCGAGCTACATGCTCTAGGGACATAAACCTTGTCACCACAATAAACAAGACTTGCTGAAGGGATAGATTCCTGTCCCAGAGACTTCCCATACTCTGGAACAAGCTACCCATCTATGTCAAGCAAAGTTCCTCATTAACACTCTTCAAGAAAATTATTGATGAGTGAATGGGAAATAGGAAATACACCCCGGGGATCACTTCTGTGGCTCTGCTCATCAGGGGCACAGGAAATTAACTTTCTTGGGTTGGCGTAAGCCAGGGAACTTTGTTGACTAGGCTTACTTAGGCCCTTGGGCCAATAGCCTAGTACCTACCTATGAACATATGAACCTATATCAAAATTGTCCTTTGAAAGTGGCACAGCCTAGAGGTTGGGAGAAGCTATGGTCCCTGCCTCAGTGGGAGCATTGCCTCCACACATTCCTTACTCTGGGCTGCACTACTTTTGAGAAAGGTAGCAATTCTGATGAAATTGCTTAGTAAAATGAAGTCTTCCCATGAAATGACATGCCAAAATGCACAAAATATATCAGGTAAGTAAAACACAGTATTTTACTTGAATCTCAAAGAAAATTCCTGAAAAACATGAAGCAAACTATACGTTTAGGAGTGCATGAAAAAGAATGTGAAATATTAGCTGTGTCTTTTTACAAGGTTTGCTATTTGGTGGATCACCAGTTGAATAAAAGTATGAGCAAGGGTATTTGAGAAAGAAATGAATAAATGGAACAGGAAGAGCTGTTGGAAAGAAATGAAAAGCATTTTACATTGCTAAGATTCACTAAGAAAACAGGAAGTGTCATTCTAAAATGACACATTATAGTCTTGCTTCTAATATCTGAGGATAGAGTCCAACTCCCAGATTTACTAAACTTCCGTGCAGGACTAGCTTAGTCCTGCACAGAAGCGACCATTTAGGAGCAGGACGGCAGTACGCCATGCATATTAATAAGGTGCGCTGTCCGAGATCCTAGGCTTACAAGGAGCGTGTAAGAGTGCAGGGGGCATGTCTGAGAACAGAGCTCTCAGAATAAACATGCCCCTGCAATGTAGAACAGTAGAAAGGGGTATACAATGAGCGAGACCACTCACAGGTGTCCGCATATCCCCACCAACAGTCCCCCTTGTGTATAACAGCAACAGAATGTAGTAACAAAATGAAGAAACCCAATTTTTTTTTTAATCTGATTGAAGCTAACCATAGGTGCGCAGGTGTGCCCATCGCTTAGCTATGGTTAAAGCAGCTTAAAAGGCTGAAGAGGATAACAAGGAAGATATATGCAAATGAAGCAGCACAGCAATAGTGTAGTGGGCAGAGCATTCACCTCACGAGCAGGCATTCTCCGTTTGAGTCCCACTGCAGCACATTCTATTTTACATGGCAAAGCACGTTATGACCAATATTTTTGTTGCATAACCCACTGAATAACATAAGAAACCAAGACAACACTCCAAATGGTAACTTTAAGAAATAAGGCAACACTCAAAGTAATAAAACAACACTGCAAGCAGTATTAATACTGCTTGGAGTGTTGTTTTATTACTAATACTGCTTGGAGTGTTGTTTTATTACTTTGAGTGTTGCCTTATTTCTTAAAGTTACCATTTGGAGTGTTGTCGGTTGCTCAGCAGTTATAAAGGAATTTCTAATACCTTCTGAGTCGCCTTTTGTCTCACAGCAGCTACCAGTTATTTACTAGTTTGTGGACTTTGTTTTATTTTCCACTGAATAACATATATTTATGAACTGGAGTACTGCAGTAAATGCACATGTGAGGTGTCAGTATCATAATGAATAAGGCACTAGTAAGCAGGTCTAAACACAAATAAGCAGGGTTAAGCATAATTAAGCACTAGTTAGCAGATGTAAGCCCATTTGTGCGGCGGTAAGCAATGCCTACACTGGCAAAGCAATTCTAAAGCTAACTCTCTGTAAGCAGATGTAACGGCAGGTTAACAGTGCTTACCATTGCACAAACCCACTTACAACTGCTCAAACATGCCTTAATCACTCTGTATCCAACAGCCCTTGTTCTGCCCATCAACAAAATAAACAGCCATACAGGTCTTGAACCCAGGGCCCTATACACCATAGTCCCAGTAGTTATCCACCAAGCCATCACAGAAGCACAGAAGAATGAGACAGTAGTAAACATGTCCCCACCATAGTATAACCAAATTGAACCTGTGAAAGGCATCAGTATACAGTCATAATTGACATATCCTGCTACATAACATAAATATGTGAACTGAAGTACAGCAGTAAGCCCAGAAGTGAGGTGTATTTGTAATAGAGTGTTGAAGTCCCCAATAAAACACAAGGAGCCCACAGAGTGTATGTACACATCAATCAGGGATACCAGGCATACATATAAAGTGTAATGAATAATACAATGCCAAAAAGGCATTATAATGAAGGTCTAATGTAAGCAATTCTAAGCATTGCAAAGGCCAGCGTAGGAGGTGTGAGCAATATGTAGACCAGCTAACTCTTTGTGCCCAGTGGTATACCCCTTTAAACAATGCCAACCCTAGGTAAGCAGGTTTGCTCATAGCTTAGCCTTTTCAAAACCGGCCAATCATGGAAAAGTGCAGGAAATCTGCCCTACTTAAACCCAAGAGGCAGGAATACATCTCATAACTGGTTGTAGCTTCCCCTTGCAGGCACTATGGCAGTAAGTGGAGAAGGAGTTCGCTTCCGGGTACAGCACTGGTGTAGCCAGGAGTCCAAGGTCATAGCAGGACTCCTAGTTAAAGACCATGCACAAAGACTGTTGCAGGGCCAGTTCCAGTGTCACTGGCATACCCCAAACTGGTGAGCAGGTCAGGCACCACTATGCCAACCTGAAGCGGCAGAAGGGGGACCTCTTGGTGGAGTGGCTCCAAGAGGCTAGAGCAACAGGGGATGTTCCAGACATGTGTATCACCCCATTATGTATGTAATAAATTCCATCTCAGGTATATCATGGATAGGTATGGCTAAATATTCTTGTTATATCCCTCACAGCTGCAATGGAGTGGGCCACAAACCAGGAGGTCCACATCTGCTGCCTGGCGTAGTTGCGACATGAGGCAGGTCAGTAATACTCATGCTTTTACTGTCATAGGAAATAAAAATAAAAGTAGTAGTAAATTAATTGCTAGTATAAAACCTGTATTGCTCAAGGCAAGTACTGCATACACTAGAGAATATGGCAGGAAGAGTCTCATATTGTTTGTATGGCAATAAAAGTGTAATATCCTGACAAAACAAGTCTAACTGCTGGACTGCATGTGTATATTCTGGTATCATATGGTAATATAGATTTGCAATCATGTAATAGTACTGTAGTATTAAGCACTGTTACCCACACCATGCACCATAAATTGAATGTGTAGGAATGCCTGTATATGACAGGTGTAATCCCCAGAGGCCATTTAGTACAACTGAGAGACACATAGACAGTAAATAGGGAAAATGCAGAAAACAAAAAATGAATAGCACATGCAACTGAGATGTGAACTGTTGTTTTTTTTAGCACACACAGCCACGGTTCAAATCCTGCCAGTGGAAGTAGTCTGCATACAGAATCATACCCCACAACTGTACAGATATGTCCAGAATGTCTAGTAAAGTGGCCCATATCTATTGCCTATCAACCTGTCCCCCTGGGAAATCAGTGGGATGATCCCAGATGTATAAGCAGCAAACAGGAAATGCAACTGATTGACACACATCTATGACAACAAACCTGGCACACTAGCAACTCCCCAATACCTTATGTGAATAAGAAGCCTTGTATGTCCCATTTACTCCCCAACTTGGTAAGCTGTGGTCAGAGTGTGTACAATAACAGAGTGAGATGTATGTTCATAATAGTAATGCGGAACCTGGTACTGTGTGTGGGAACATTCGGGTAGTGTTAATATACATTCCTCCCACAGGTCTGTCAGATACCAACACTGTGCCCAGAAATACAAGAATGATATGCAGTTGCTCTGAATAATGAAGTATTACACATCACTGTCACCCACACTGTCCTACAACATATAACTGTCTAGGAAATCTGTATAAGAGTGTTGTTATACAAGGTCAGAATGCATAGGCACAGGGGATTAATAAGACAGAAAGCAGATTGGAGATGTACAGCAATATCAATTTAGCAGACACAACTGTGATGGAGAGTGTATAAGTTGTAGCAGACACAGCCATGATCTGAATCCTGGGAGTGGAATTAGACTGAATACAGATTCATACCCCACAACTGTACACGAGGCCAGAATGTCCAGTATATGTGCCCATATCTGCTTCCTGTCCCCCTGGTAAGTCTGTGGGATGATCCCAGATGTGTAGCCAGCAAACAGGGAATACAAGTGATTGTCAACCATCATGAGAACACACCTGTCACTGTAGCAACCCCCGAAACTGTTAGGAGAGTAATATTTCAAGTATGTCCTATCTACACTCCCATGTTGTCAAGCTGTGACCAGAGTGTGTACAGTAACAGAGTGAGATGTATGTGCATAATACTAATGTGTAATCTGGAACTTTGTGTGGCAACATTCAGGTAGTGCTAACAAACATTGCTCCCACAGGTACATTGGATACAAACACTGTGCTGAAAAATACAAACCAGTATAACCTGTACTGGTTCTATCCACCCTGGTATTGTAGGGGATTGTAAGTGTTTCAGTTTCTCTGAATAATAAAGTAGCACTGGTCACTGTCACCCACACTGTGCTACATAATATAACTGTGTAGGAAAGCAGGTATATGTATGTGTCAGGTCATTAAATGTGGAAGAGGGCAATATTCTAGATATGTCCAGGCACACTAGCATGTGGTCAACACATGGTCAGAGTATGTGCAGAAAGAGTTGGATAGCATAGTGCAAAACATCAACCCGGAATCAGGGCATATGTGTACAGTCAGTGTTAACAAACATTCCCTCCACAGGTATACCAGGTAAGAGGTGTACACTGCAGGTAAAACTGGTTCATGTGTAATGATGTCAACAGCCATATCACTATCTGATATAAGTCTATAGGGTAGTGTAGTAAGACTTGTAAGGTACAGACAACAGCACTGACTAGGAAAGTAATGTGGAGTACAGGAATATACTACTTGTTAATTGACATATTTCTCTCTCCCCCACCTTATCTCCAACAATAACCAACATACCCACCCCAACTGGTATGTACTGACTCTGATAATGTCCAATTGTTTGATATATATTTTAATGGTTCCCATGTATGTGCCATATTGAATTATTCCAACATTGCTGGCATGGTGCCATCAACGTACCTGCATGCTGTTCGTATTACTACGGTGGTCACATATATACATGTGTTTTGTTTGCTATATAACTGTTCCGAATCTGGTGTCTGGGTTAATGGGAATATCTATGCATGCTGTTATACCTAACCCTGGAATGTGTTGACTATTACTAACCCATATATGATGTTGAAATCCAAACACTATAGCACGCTTGGGAAGGCCGGTCCCAGTGGACCCACCTGTCCCACCTCAGCTGGCCGAGGGCACCAGCATGTCTGGGGCCCAACCCCCGACCTCTCTGTCCGTTGGTCCTGTACCACGTTTGGGTGGAACCGCCTCAGGGGATGGGGCTCGTCCCCCCAGGAGTGGGCGCAGACAGGCATCTGTCCCCTGTTGCCTGGTCAGGGTCATGGTGTGTAGAGCGATCAACGAGCAGTTTGGTGATCTTCTACACCAGCTCGAGGGCCGCATGAGGTGATTAGAGAGTCAGCCTGCCTCTGTGGCTCAGACCCCAGCACAGCCACCTTCGGGGATGTGAATGTGCAGAGGTGACTGCCCATGGGTGAGGAAATCAGTCCCACTGTTACCACTAGGGGGCTTGTGGGCTTCCAATATCCTAACACTTCTCCCCATCAAGGTGTTTACCCCCCACATGTGTCATATATTGCCCCTGTATGTGTCTTGTGTGTCTTGTCTGTTAACCTAGCCAACCTACCTCCCCAAATATACCTACTACCCCTCCCCAACATCCCACTCTCACCTGGAAAAGAAAAAAAAGGGCAATCTGCTCACACAAAAAGAAAAATCATGCCCCATACATAGCTGTCCATTTCGCACACGTGATCACTGGACACATGCAATTCGGTCTAATGGGCACCACAACCTGTTATTGTTATATTCACCCCTCTCCCAAGGGTTTGAGTGTCCAAATCTACCTCCAAATTCAGTGCATATGCACAGCTGTTGCTGTAGAAGAAATGGGCAGCTATGGACCTTCTCTACACCATTCATGCACATCCCTAGCTATTTTCCCTACTGTCTTTCCCCCTTTGTGCCCCTTTTTCACCACTTTCCTATCAACCCTTTTTTCTTTTCTTTCAAAGAAATTAGCACAGGGGGATGTGGGAGTAAGCACTTCTAAGCATCAGTAAGCGGGACTAAGCCTGTTTGCACTGGGGTAAGCAATACCTACACTGGTTAAGCAATTTAGAAGCTAAATGAATATAAGAAACTGTAACCGGAAGTTAGCAGTGCTTACCTCCAGGCAAACATGCTCAAACCCACTTACAACTGCTTTAAAGTGCCTTAATCACTCTGTATACAACTGCCCGTATTCTGCCCAGCAACAAAATAAATGGCTCTGCAAGTCTTGAACCCAGGACCCTGCACACCATTGACAAAGTGATTTACCACTAAGCCATGCCAGACATAAATAAATCTAATGTTTTCAGAAACATATCACCCAGCCCAGTCACACAACAGTACAGATAATGTATACCAACATTTAGATGTATGTGTGTGTGTAAATATATTAATATCTAAACAGATACAACATATCTATATATGTATATATATATATATATATATATATATATATATATATATATATATATATATATATAGATATATATCTATATATGTATATATATATATATATATATATATATATATATATATATATATATATATATATATATATATATATATATATATATATATATATATCTATATATATAAAGATATATATGAACATATATACATGCAAATGCCTACATCGACACATATACAAGTCTACACCTATATGTCTACATATACACAGCAAGTTACACATATGTACGCAGATATATATCTATGTAGGTATATGCGGACATAGTTATATATATGTGAGCAGATATAAATATATATCTATATAGGTATATATGGCCATACCTCTGTAGATAACAATGGTAGATTAACAAAAACAAATATGTCCACATGCACCGTTGATGGGGTTGAGAGGACCCAAAGCCAAAAACGAAACCTCCACAAGTAGGACCAAGTGCACGGCTGGAACAGATATGAGTAAACAAAAAGCGCCAGCACCAAACACAGTGAAAAAGCACAAAAACCAATGAGGTTAATACATAAATTTAATGTAAATCCATAAGGTAGTGTACATCCCAGACCAGTTTCAGCCAGCAGGCTTTCTTCAGTGGGAACAAAGTTGAGAGGCCCCAAACAATATACGTCTTGTATGAATAGGCATACCCCCCCACAGCCAAACATGTCCACCCTACAATACACTACCATGTGTTTCAGATCCCATAACCAGGACCTGACATGACATGGGCACAAGATTTTAACAGTACTACATCCCACCTGTATGATGTCAGTCTGGTATTGGTAACATATCATGTAGTACAGTCTGGCTCCCAGGATACATGTACACAGGCACATATATCAAGATACATGTACACAGATATATATATATATATATATATATATATATATATATATATATATATATATACACACACATATATAGAGATATACATGTGACTACACATACACACGCAGAGAGATATGTACTGTAAGATACATATGTAGAAGGTGCACACAATATGGAACAGCCACTATGCCTACAGTTACCACCTTAACAACTGGACACTGTATGGGCCACCCATACAAATGACAATAATTTCCTGCAACATATACCCACAGAGAGGTCATAGGAAAAAACACCACACACAGGTTTGCAGAAATGGAAAACCTTTATTTGTGTACTATTGCAGTTCTATATGCCATGTCATATAGCTGTTCAGACACTGACATCCATATAAACAGAGTAATGCAACTGTGAAACAGTTATACTAATACAGTACTGTGGAAAGGTTCACAGCTGTTGATGCCCAGGCCAAGCCCTTCAAATTGTACAATAGTAAAGACAAACTGGGCCACAGGATACCAAACAATCAACAGTAAGTAATGCAGGTGTACAGTTCAGCAGCCTCTATCTACACTCTGTACAAAATCACCACGTGGTAAAGAGTTCAGTTGACCAAATGGGATGTAACTGTTACATAACAAGGCATACCTGACACCATCACAAGCACACTGACAAACAGAACAGTCTGTATGGCAGGAAGCAGTAGGTGTGCATTAACCCAATTTATGTAAGTAATGTAAATATAGGTGAAGTATACTGTACTGTACATCCAGATACCTTAAGGCAGCTCACCCCTTATACCCCCACATTTTGTAACAGCCTAGGTCATTTATGGTGCATCCCCCTGACTCAATAATACAGGGCCATATACCACTGTTACATACACTGGCCTCTGGAGTGCATAAGGGGACACATGTATATGGTCCCAGCCCCACAGTATGTGTGGGGGATACAACAGCAGTGGACTGATGGCAGCAATGGCAGTGTGATATACTCACAGCCCACTACAGAACAACCCCTGACAGCATGTCATATGTGCAAACCTTGGTATGTAGGTGGAGGGCAGAAGCTGGAACACAGGCCTATATGTGGAAAACTGTTGACATACACTAAGCAAGTTGCTGGTGTTACAGGATAATCGGCAACATACCCTTAGTTAGGGGAATTGAGGTCAGAAACATAAATGGATGTATGCATGTACTGATAGCACTCAACACACACACTGCCAGTGAAATATCTGACACAGGACCTCTGTGGTGGACAGACAGAACATGATAGGCACACCTCTGGCCACCAAGAGGATAGGCCCACAATTAAGAGATATGCATACAGACTGCATTCCAAGGTAAACTAGTATGTACACACACACCCTGTAACACCAGGACTATACAAAGCATAACACAACTCTACTCACAATCTGTCTGTAGTTCTGGAACCTCATACAAATATGTAGCTGGCCTGAGTGTGCCAGTTCTCCTGTAAGAGGTATTGCTACCTGTTGTTTGTAACACTGATGCCCACACACAGGAAGGATGTCCATCACACAGTAAAGGTAAAGGGACCATGCCCATATGATGAAGGGATTTATAGTAGGTGGTTGCCATGACAGTGGTAATTGGAAATACTACACAGCAAGTCGCATGCAATTAGCAAGTGTAGGACACTGATTGGTGCAGAGGCCATCACCTGATTAAGTGCATCACCTACTAAAGACAGGCTGCAATCTATTCAAATCAGCTCAATCCATTCACTGGAGAGAGAGGGAGAGAGAAAGAAAGAAAGAAAGAAAGAAAGAAAGAAAGAAAGAAAGAAAGAAAGAAAGAAAGAAAGAAAGAAAGAAAGAAAGCGTAAGTGGAAGCGGAAAAAAAAATAAAATAAAGCTCATCACACTAACAGCTGAAGACACAGGCATTTAGCCAGCTGCCAGTCATAAAGACATCATTCCCACAACAGGTATGTGAAGTATATGGACATATATTAGAATGTAGTACCTGGTCCATCATAATGGGATAGATGATATGGAATGAGTTATATATGCCATCAGGTGTTGTTGTGATGATGTTCAACTGAACAACTGCTATGGACAATAGTGTTTGTCCCTGTGGATAGTGGGCCATAGCTGTTAACTGTGCAGGTCAGCACTGACAGACAAGATGTAAGCCATCACAGTATGCATTGTGTAATGGTAAGTATGTATATTATGTGGCCAATAGCTGGTGGGGGAAGTAATGTCATTATGACGGACATGTGGGAGCCATGGCCCACCCCTGGCAGGATACTCAGGTTAATCTGTAATGTAGCATGCCAGAATGCCATAGGTGTGTAATAAGGTTACCTGTAATCAGGTCCCACATATACCCCACTAATGTCAGGCCATGTCCATATGTGGCACGTTTCTGTGTTGTAGCAAGGCAGAACAGTGCAGCTGTGCAGGAATTTGTTGTGAGATTGTGGAGCTGATGTCTGAATGTACCCCACATATAGGTATGCATATGTGTACATATGTCACATATATAATATGTAAGGATATATATGTATATCAGCATGTATGTGAAGAAATATGCATATACCCATGTGTAAACATATATATGTGCACATATATATGACATCACATATATCTACACACACACATATATATAGATATATACCTATATGCACATGTCTACATATGTTCAAACACATATACAAACATATATGTATGTAAAGATATGTCCCCTATATCACTACCACAGTGATGTCTGCTATGTGCGAGGCAGCAGCACACATAGCAATACACACAGATATCTACAGCTGGCAGTGTGTGCATCATGGATGGGTAGGTCACATGTTAGTCCCTTCTTGGAACAACATTGCCCCTGTCTGTGATGTATGCAATGGGAATATTGGGATGTTTGGCAGGTACACATGTGGAGGTGGTCAGGATTGGTAGATATAGAGGACAGTCTACAGGGGTGGTATGTAAAACATGAGGTGGGTAAACACCATGGATAGTGTGTGTGGTCTATGATGTGGATGCCCCATGGTCCCCAGTATGGGCACAATAAGAACAAGCTTCCCACCAACTGCCACTCACAACAGAAGTCCAGGTCCTGAAGGTGCCTGGTCTGGCGGCTGAGCAGAAGGAGCATGTTGGCCATGTGAATGTGTACTGGGTGGCTCAGACTGATGTAGTACATTCCTCATGTGTCTGTGGAGCCCAGTATGGAACAGACCCTAGACCTGAGCTCAGGGAACAGGAACATGATGGTGTGTGCCCTGGGGGGGGGGGGCAACATCCCCTGGGTGGTTCCACCTGATCTTATTGCTGTAACAGTACACGAGGAGGTCCCAGGTTAGCACACACATGTGATGTGGCCAGGTATCATGGGCAGATGGATGTGGAGAGGGGGATCAGCTGGCCAACAGAACACATACATGTTATTGTGTCACTGTTAAAGAACATATGTTGGTAGAAATAATCTACACAATCCAGGTACATGTCCAACAGCATGCATAGATATCCTCAATAACACAGACTGTCAGATGTGCAGCAATCTCAGAGTAGCCATACCACTGGCATATATGTAACCATAGTGGCCCTGACAATGGCATGCAGGTGAATAGTCTGTAACAGGCCAGCAATGATAGTGCCCACACAGGGGACATGGCTACAATCACATAGCAGATGGTGTGGTACAATACAAAATCTGTCCAAATGGTAGTTAAGCTGTAGCCATACCTAATGAGTTGTGTGTACAGTCTGTTGAAGCTGATATGGTGGGGAGTGACGGAGGTGTGTATTATGAACTGTGGTAACCTTGCCGTATGAGTTGCTCAGGCCTGTTTCCATCTTTATGTCTTTCAGGCAAGATGTCACATGGCAGGTTACCTGTGTATTCAGAAGATGAAAATGAGGTCATCATCAACCACCTGGTACAGCACTACCAGGTGCTGTTTGGCAGGACAGCCCATGAGCAGCAGGAGCGGACCGCCCTGTGGAATGATCTAGTCCACAGGGTCAATGATGTCGGCCTGCATAACCGCAGTTATAAGCAGGTCCGGCATCATTGCAGCGACCTGATTTGCAATGCCTGTCAACATGCTGCTGCAGTCCGGGAGGATCACCTCACCACAGTGGGGGACCATGCCATCCATCCCCCCTGACATGTGTGGAGGAGCTCCTGAGCAGCCTCGTGGCACCTGCCCATCTGGAACACCAACAACCATTGGACCCTTCATGGAGGTGGGTGTCACCCACACACCAGCCGAGGAGCGTGCAGGTAAGGACACATGGCACATCAGTAGACCACTGTTTTGTAAATATCCACAGTGGTACAGGTAGATCATGCATGTCTGACATGTCATAGATACATTGTGTTGCTGCATTGTAGTGATAAACAGATGTCCAGATGTGGTAGTATTGTGGGAATTTACCATTGATGCATGGTAGTACTGCACCCAGCCTGTAGCAGTGCCACAGGTGTGGCCACTGATATTGCATCTCTCGCCTTCTTATTTAGGTCCTTCCGGAATAACAACAAGACAGCAGCCTGTAGCTGGTAAGTATGTCTTATGTAGATGCATGCCAACACACCAGGCATGTAATGGTGATGGTATATTCCATGCACACATCTAACACACCTACCCTGAATGCATGCTGTACATGTGCATGTATTGTTGCTGTGAAATGCACGGTCTCACAGGGGTGACCATGATGGGGTATTGAAAGGGTATGTCACACACCAGCATGATAACTAACATCCTGTCATTGCAGAATGTGTCCACAGGGAGTAACATACTGTTGGTAGGCATGGCCTACAGTAGTGACATGTTCTGAACAACACCCATATACAGTGCAACACCAGTGTATATACCTGTAGAACAATGCCAACTGCTGCAGAGATACACTATGGCATAAGGCATTACAGTAGTCCACATTATCAGGTGGGTCTAGGCTGCAACATGTGGTGTTCAGTGTATGGGACACTGCAAAGAAACACAAATGTGTAGGGCTTACCTGTCATGCATCTGCATAAAAGCTGAGGGAAGGGGGGCTCTCAGTATGACACACCAGTGCACTGCAGCAGGGATCCTAAGGATGGTAGGAATGGCTCTATCTGCATATAGTCAGGTTCAGGACCTGTGGCAGCTGTTACCCTACCCACACTGCAATAGTGATGGCATTGTATGAACACCATGGGACCTTGCAATCATGCAGAATAGGGGGACATGTGTAGGGTAGACCAAACATACACTGGAAATTGCAGAAGGCCCAAGCTGGTATACCCCTGTCATGAGCAGTGACTGTTGCAGCACACACAACAATAGGTGTGATAAACCATCATGATAAGGGTGTGCACACATATACCCACATGGTGTGTATGCATTGTGGTCAGCAGCTGCACACCTAACACAATCTGTAGACACTTCATGTGAAAGTACAGGACATATGTCACATACCGGGCTTGTGTACTACTAGGGACACAAGGAAGGATAACGCCAACAAACAGTATTTAGCTAAAATACATCGGAAGGACACTTATGGTAACTCCTTCTTCCATTACAGTAGTGCCCACCCCCAACATCAAAAAAGGTCCATAGTAAAGGGACAACTGGTCAGGGCCGCAAGAATGTGTACTACTGCCATTGACTTTGAGGAGGAGTGTAGATTGCTATTGCAAATGTTCACAAACAGAAGATACCCTGTAGACATGTTGAGCAACCTGAGGAAGTTCAAAATAAAAGGACAAATGGCCATTTTAAAGCCATTTTAGACAACAGCAATCAGGGGATGAGTATTGAAGATAGGGTACGTGTTGGAAGTGAAAGTAACCTAAGGGTCGATTATAGGTACACCTTCATTACTACGTTTAGTTCAGATGGTGAAAACATTAGACAGATTTTGCAAAAGAATTGGAATATTTTACAAATAGACAAAGAATTTATTAAATTTGGACCTGCACCAAATGTAGTTTACAGGAGGGGGATTAATTTGAAAAACCTCTTGGAACTGCCACCCCCAAAGATGATACATATTCCAGGTATGTACAAATGTGAATCCTGCTCTTATTGCAGGTTTATGCAAACAGGTAACCGATTTAACATCCTGGATGAAAAATGTGCTCATATGGGCAGATTTAATTGCAATTCCACTATGCTTGTTTACCTCGCTTCCTGCCAGTCTTGTACGGGTTTTTGCAAAACATGTGGTAGAAAGCCCTGGTCATTCCTTCACATTCAGGGTGATCGACCAAATTGAATTTGACATCAGGGGCGGTCCATTAGGCTTAAAACTTGAGGAGAAGGAGCTGATTTGGCAGTTTAGAACTAGAGCCTATGTGACACCAGGGTTGAATGATATATGCTCTTTGGCATATGTCTTGAAACTGAGAAGTTTAAAACGTTAACACAAGGCTAATACTCAGGTGACTAGACATATAATTTGGGGCACTCTTTGTGTTTGTTATATACACACAAATCCCCCCCACCTCCATACACAAGTACATGCATTTATGACATTCAACTGAAATGTATTCAGGTTGATTAGTGACATGTAACAATCTTTATGTACAAAATAACAAATATTGTTTTTTGGATGTTTTACCTGGCTTTTTCGTGTTTATGTATGTATTCTTTGTATATGTACATATGAATTTGAGTATTAAGTCAATAGGAAAGTGTATATACATTTTTTACACAATTGTTTATACAATTTTTAGGTACATGTGTTACAGAAATGAGAATTGTATTAGGTGACATGGTGTCATGTGAGGTGACTTAACATATGACTATGAATCTGGTTTTAAATATGGCTACCATTCTTTTCACTAGTGTCTGATGAAGTTGAGTGCAAGAATACTTGAAAGCGCTAACCATAAAAGTTTAAGAATTACTGTTGCCTGCCTATTTTTTGTTGTTTTTCAGTAGTTTGTTTGCAGTTTGACTCTGCACATGGTGACTGTACAACAGTGTACCACAGTCCTGCAGTGTAACATGTTGTAGGGAGTAGTGTGTGAGGCATATTTGACAGGTAGTGTAGCCATCCAGTAATGCTGCCTTATAGCTGTTAGTAACACTGTTTGGTTGTGGTGTCTAAAATGTTATCCATGTGTGTTGTAGGTGTACATGTGTCAGCACGAGAATGGTCTGCAGTCATATTGCACAATGGGGTATGTCACTGTGCTGACACCATGGCAGTGACATATCTGGGGTACAGTCGAACACATTTCATAGGTTACTATACCAGTTATTGCCTGTGCCACATGGACAGGTGGCCCGCTGAGGCATGTATACCCTGCAACCTGATGTAGACCCATCCACATACATGCACACTGTTACTTGCCAACACTGGGACTAGACCCCTACCTAGCAATGCCGTGATACTGACATGTGTGGCATACATTGCACACACTGCACAGCCTTTAGGGTGAGGTGTGTCCCAGGTTTCATGGTACATGAGAACATCCCCTGGCATGTACAGTATGCTAATGGGGGATGTAATGGGTGTATTTGGATGATACATAGTGTGGCATACCATCATATACACATTTACAGACACATAACAGCCAGACACACATCTGAGATACCAGGGCCTGTCGCTGCTAACTACCCTGACCATGTCTCCAATGTGTTACAGGTAGGCTGCACACATCACATGCATAACTGGCTTGGATTGTGGTAACAGTTACCTGTATGATTGATAGTGACAGTAGTAACCATAACGTGGTACATGGCACATCCACCTGGTGTAACTTGGTGTAATAACAGTGTACACAGCACCCACATCCCCCATTGGATATTGTACTCCCTGAAACCCATGATGACACTCTGCCATACCCACTATCACACATTGACCATGACTGCAATACAACCCATAGTATATCCCAACATTGGTACTACAGGGATATGCATCTCATGCACATGCCACATGCGTAGTAGGGCGTCAATCAAGCGTAGGTTGCCTATATATATCCCAGGGGGATACCTGCCATCTGCCCATCTGTACAGGGACTGACAGTCATTAGCTTTGCAGGTAGCTATGCAGTAGCATGAGTGCATTGACAGACCAGTAAGGGGTATATACTGTGACACAGCTCACACACCAGGGATATGACAGGAAGTCATTGGTGTCCAGCCATGCTTGCAGGTGTACCTGTTGTCAGTACTACATTAAGCACTCTGCTCTTGCCTGGATTAGCACTGTCAACAGTAGTACTGCCATGATACACTACATGCCAGTGTGACAGCATGTACTCTAGGCTACTACACCTGTATGTCACACATTCACATGGATAACAGTGCTGTACAGGCCTCATATATGTCTGTGTCCCACACATGACTCTCACACCCCTTGCTACTGTAATAACAGCACATAGGTGCATGAACTGTACATGGCATTACATACACTTATGACAGGTTATCAGACTGAGTTGTGTGTCCTGGTTACCAGGGCTAAGCTATGCTTAGCAAGTATCAGCATTGCTGCAATATAACAGCTAAGCTGATCTGCGCACTGGGAAATGCTGCCTACACTGTGTAAGTGCCAGTATGTTTACCCATAGCTTAGCACCACTTAGCTTCGTGCAAACCTGCACAAACACGCTTAAAGCTAACTTAACCACTCTGTATCTGACAGTCCTTGTTCTGCCCAGCAACAAAATGAACAGCCCTTGCAGGTCTTGAACCCAGGACTCTTTACACTGAAGTCACAGCACATAACCACTACACAAAGACCACTGTGGAGACAGCTGTTGTTTTACCAATATAGCTGTCAATACACATATTGAGTTGTATTGAACATTTGCCTTTACTTTCTAAATTGTGTAGTCCTTGTTATTAATATAACTGTTGCATCACATATGATGTTTTATCATAATGTACACATAGCAGATACATACGGTGAGATACATGTGGGAGGGTATACACAACTGTGATGTTTACTCATGTCAGGAATATGGTTGTATACATATCATAGGTGTATATATGCCTACATGTACATACACGTATACTCAAACATATGTCTGCATACACATCTGTATAGTGCTACATATATATGGCCATGTGTACCTCTCTTCGTATGTACATATGTATACATATATATATACATATATGCATATATACATATGTGTGTATATATAGGCATACGTATATGTACATATAGATATATGTGTATATAGCTATACATGTATGCACATCCTATGTGTACAGATATGCGTAGTTATGTTGGTGTGTGTGTATATATATATATATATATATATATATATATATATATATATATATATATGTGCATACATATCTATTCTGATATACCTACTACTGTCAATATATCTGTAGACATCCATACGTATATGTGCATATGTATCACTATTTTTATATGTGTAGACATATATTGCTCTGTATATGTATATATTTGGGTGTGTATATGTATATCTATGTACATATACATACCCATCTATATATGGCGATATGTATATGTGTAATCATATATATAGATATCTAGATAATTATATGTACATATATTGTCACCATATGTCCTGGACATGGAGTGTAGCCCTACCCCAGTTCCTATAGTCCCAACTTTGTACTGCAAGGGGATGTCAGGTATATATAGCAGGTATATTAGTAGACTATTGCTACTGTAATTGGGATTGTCTTCACAGACATGGTGTGTGTGTGGGAGGTCACATATGCTTTTCACATGTGTGCCATTGGCTACTGACAGACATCCTAAGGACATCATAATAAAATACCGCTGCTAGCACGTAATGCCCTTGTGGACTGCAGCAGAGATATTGGCCAATATATGTGGACATTCTGACACACTCTGTACAGTCCAGAGGTATACACAGAACCCATTAGTGCAAAACATGTTTGCATGCCTGACAATATGGATGTTAACAGCCATGTAGATGGGTATAACACATAACAACTGGTATACATATGCCACCATAGGTTATGCATTCACACACCCCTGTCTGACCTGGCACATAATAACTGCTGGTACAAGGTTGTCATGGCCACATACTACCCACTAGATATTGACATACATCTGTACAGCATCCCACTGCTCTGTCTGACCTACATGACTGTTAAGGGAAGCCCGGCAGCAGTACATCTGGCAAGTATCTGCACATGGCATCTCACTGGGTAAGTACACTAAGCTGCTAGGTAGGTAACAATACACTGTGCAGGCTACAGGCAGACTGGCTCAACACTGGCCTACATCTCCTATGGGGGAATGCACATGTACCTGCATATATAGCAGGCTCTACAGGCATGTCACAGCACAGGGTATGATGCACCTGTGTGAAAGTGCATAATCACAACCAATGTGAACACAGCCACAGCCACATATGGTAAGCTACCATAATATTGCAGTATATGGACTATCTGTTCAACCCAATCCTCATATGTGCCCCTCACAGACTAACCCTACATATACTGGGCTGTTACACAGTTTGTTCTGATGGCTGTCTGTGGTATGGGACATGTGTGTGTGTATGGCATTATAAACATGTAAGCCAATACAGTAACATACAGTGGAGTAGCATGTAACATCAGAGAGGACGGGGCCTAGAACAATGACATCTATCACAGTCTACACACAGGCTAAAGTACATATTAACAACACACACACTGTTGACATTCACCATAAGTACACAGACCTCAGTACTGTACAAACAACCACAGAATGTCAAGGTTATATCTTCAAATATAATCCCTACTGTACATAACATGTGTAGCAGTCTGATATCTCACTGGCTTGTTATCAGATATGATGACACTATTGATGGTGTACAGCACATATGCACCTCTTAATGCACGACATATGTACAAAGGTTGACAGAGTTGTGGCTGGAAGCACATACACAGGGCCAATATTGACATGCTGCTGTGATAACCTCATACATTTACTGTTGTAACAGGGTTTGTTGCAACATATGTCCTGTGAGGGGTATGAACTCAGTAACTGTCACAGCTTTCACCATCTACAGACTGCAATCCTCACACTACCTTCTGCAGCTCACAGATAGATGCTCTGTGGGTAACACATGAAACTAAAGGCACAACACACTGCCCAGTCTGCAGATGACCATACAGATAGGGATTCCTCATAAACACTGAACTGACATGGCAGGTATTAAAACATGTAGGACAGCCATATCCACATACACACTGTTAAACCAACATTACACCGAATGCAGTATAACAGCACTTACAGACTGTAGTCAGGTCAGGCACATCCCCCTCCTGTGTGTTGCCCTGTTTCCACAGTGTATGTTGTTAGAGGTAACTCCCCAGTCCACCTGAGATGCTGTTTGCCAAACAACAGATCTAGTTCTTGCTCACAGTGAATGAAAAGGGCCAACACCAACATGACGTTCCTAGATATTGGTGTGTGTTCCATGCAATTGGCTATGGGAATGTTACCACAGCTGTTCCACATGCAATCAGCTAGGGGAGGGCTGCAATTTATGCAGAGGCCATCAGCTGATCATGAGCATCACTTAAAATGCAGATGCTGCTGCCTACGCAAAGCAGGTGTAGGTCTCCACATCCACCAGAGAGGGAGTGAGAGAGGCAGACAGAGGCAAAGATAAGTCAGGTAGGAGTGGGAGAGTAAACTTAAGCATGTTTGTGTCACACACCTACCAGCACAGGGTATCAAACTCCTGATGACTATGCAGTGCTATCACATTTCTATGCAGTTGTTGGATGCGCCACATAGGTTACATGTTGTGGAGCCCTCAGAACGTATATGTGATGGTGAGTGACATCTGCAACAGGGATATGGTAGCTATACAGTAGGTGTAGTACACATGCCTGTCCACATGAACAGGTGCCAGTGCCAACACAGCCACATTCTCACAGGGATGCACACACATTGACACACTTGGCAGGGCCAGGAATACAAATCATCACTAGTGAGATTGCCACAACACATTACTGTGCAGGTATCACATGCACCACAGGGGTCATACAGAGGTAATATGGGAAAAGGGTATGGGGAGGTGTCTAACATCAGACAGCATGCTTCAGTATGCTAATGGGGGTTGTAGTGAGTGTGGATGTGACCATACACACCATACAACACACACACAAACACACAGGGTGCCAGTACTGACATGCATGGGTGCATTTCTGCATGGGTGTGTGGTGGTCAACTTTTCCAGATGGCTATACAAGGCTAGGTGATGGGTACATCTTGGCATCAGGCCACATGACAATGGTCAGCATTGTGGCTCAGGGCTGTAGTTTCTGCATTTGCCCACATAGATGGGTATTGTATCTCCCATCCAGTCACCTGGGTGACTATTGTGTGTGGCCAATGCTGTGCATCACTTGCCATGTATGTGTTCCTTAGTCCATTACATGGATGGTGTCTGGGATGTGCACACCTCCCAAATGCAGTACAGTGACATGGGGAAATGTAACTGGGGTGTCTGGTCCATGATGTGTACACAGATTATCATCAAATGTTACAGTCTTGGCCACCTGTGGGGGAACTGGTAATGGACAGCAGGTTTACCCTGCACCTGGTGTCAGTGGCATCTGTCCATACAGGGCATGTTTTCAGGCATGGCATGTCCTTTGTGGTCACATGTGATGGCACCACAGGTGTTGCAGGTGTCCAGTGGGGAACATGGGGAAGGTGCACTGTCTGCATGTACGTGCCTAATGGACAGATGGATAAGGTGCCATGCCCTCTGTAGCCCACTGCAATCACTCCATAGTTACTATCAGTGGCCAATACACAGTGTACTACCCACATATTGGCTGTTGCCTAGGTGTGTGTGTGTGTGTGTGTGTGTGTGTGTGTGTGTGTGTGTGTGTGTATGGGACATAGGTTGAGAGTGTGCTCTGGGTAATACTGGGGTTGCTAACTGTGATTGCCTGGCCTTGATGTCACGTATGGGTATGGATATGCACCCCAGCCTCTCGGCTATTTCTCATCTGTTATCCCTGTATGGTGGACATTGTGATATATACTAGGGCCACCATATAAGAAATCTGCAAAGCCCACTCCACATTGGGCCCAGGTGTCACACACTCACACCCACCTCCACACAAGATATGAGCTACTAGTGCACATGCACACACACACACACACACACACACACACACACACACACACACACACACACACACACACACACACACACACCTATCATGTTTGGGAGTAGAACTCCTACCTAATTAGTTTATTACATTACAGCACTATGCAGTTATAGTACACGACACAGAGATTACTAGAGTACTCCTTCCCCAAAGGTGTATATCACAGTGGTTGACATCAGCAGGATTGGCAAAGTAGGACATTAGAATTGTAGTGAGTGTGGCTAGGCTAAAATGCTTACTTGATGTCATCTTAAATAATCTATCTTAGCATAGCAGAGAGTGTTCAAATTTAGAATAAAAGTATGATATTCATATTTATATATTTTTATTTATTATTTTTATTATTATTATACAATTGATTTTAAGTAGTATATGTTGAGCTGATCATAGACATTATACTCTGCATTTTATACACATTTTTATATAGTTAGTGTTGCTTTAAATATTTGAATGTGAGTCAAGCACAAGGGAAGTGATGTCACACAGACCTAAAATATATATATATATATATATATATATATATGTCAAAGCTCTGTGATGTGTTTGGCCTGAGGAAGCCTACAAGGTGAAAGCGCTGGCCAGTTTTTTGTCAATAAAGTGTTCGTATTTACAAGATTATATCGCTGTGGTCCTTTCAAAAGTGCATTTTGGACAGCTGTTTCCATTTGTAATGAGGTAAAGACCGAACTTCAACACATAATAGCTTGTGTTGTTTAACTGTGGAACAATTTTCTGTTTGGCGAGGTGAAAACCGACCTGGTAACTCAAAAATTTACTGGGATTTAAACAGCCGGTGTGTTTCGCTGACTATTTTACAGTAAACTGTTTGCAGAAGGCATGAAACTCTAACAGCTGCTATCTTAACAGACAGTTATTGTCCAACACAAACTTGCTTTTGGCTATCAATTTGGATGGTTACCATCAATTATCTGAGGCGTTTATTCCAATTCGCTTTCCACTAACTGTAAGTAAAAAACTGAAACAGGAATAGTGACTGTTGCTCTGCCAAGGTGTCTTGCCATTTTTTAACTAATAGATACAGATAAAAACACATTCTACTCCATTTGGCAATTGGTAGGTTGATTGACTTACCTTGTGGCTGTGCCAGACTTGCAGATGGTGCTGGAGGGCTGCCTGTGTCGGATGCACCTAGTACACTCCCTATACATGGTTGAGCACAAGTAGTGTCATTTTTGGCATCTCTTTTACTGTATGTGCAAGTCAGAGAGAGGTGTCATTCCCTGGGTCCCTAATGTGTCAGTATATGTGCTATGCGTTGTCTCTTTGCTGCAGCCTCGGCATACTGAGCATGCCTCCATCTGCCTACTGGGGCAGGCTCAGGTTGTTCCTCCTCTGAGTCACTCTGTGCCTGTGCAGGCCTTGATATTGGTAGGGGGCTGTGTGGCCCTGCCCCATGCTGTTCCTGCTGCAGCTCTTTCCACAGGATCATATTGTGTAGCATGGCACATACCATAACAATTTGCATACATGTAGCTGATGAGTACTGCAAGGCTCCACCAGATGTGTCCAGACACCAGAACCGTGACCTGAGCATCCCAAACACATGCTCTATTATAAGTCTGGTCTGTGCGTGTGCCTCATTATGGCATTCTTGTTCAGGTGTATGTGTGCATTTCTGATGGGTGTCATCAGCCATGGCTCCAGTGTGTAACCAGCATCCCCCACTAGGTGACCATAGGGGATGTCCCTATTAGCAAATCTCTGGTACAGCTGTGTCAGATGCCATACATCATAGCTTCCAGGGCAGCCAGCACACACATTCATTATAATGCCCTGGGCATCACATACGACTTGGCAGTTGATGGAGGGGATGCCCCTGCAGTTGTTGTAGGCCCTACCCTGATCACCAGGTGGTGCTTTGATGCATATGTGCATGCAGTCTATAGCACCCACTACCTCAGGGTATTCTGCTATTTGGTGGAAAAGATGCATATTGCTGGCCAACACCTCAAGGGTTTTGAGGAAATATACGTGCTCACTGGCATGTGCTGACATGGCATCCAGGAACTGGTGGAATACTCTGGATGCTGATGCCTGTGAGATCCCCATGATATCCCCAGTTCAGCTTTGGGAGGTACCTGTGGCTAGTATTCCTAGGCCTACACATACCTTGATATCCACTGGGATGGGTTTCCCTCGGTCAGTTTGGTGTGTCAGGTGTGGTCGGCACAGCTCAACAATTTCCTGTAGGAGGTCTCTGTCCACCCTATAGCGCTCCACTATCTCCAGATCATGTAGCCCCTGGTAGATTACCCAGGGTCTGTACACTCTTCTCCATCTCCTCACTGAGGGTTGATCGGCAGCATTCACATCCTCACCACCCTCAGCCTTTTGCAGATGTTGTTCTATGTTGCCTGCTGCAGCCCTTCTCATTTTGTAGGTTTGTTTGTTAAAATTTCTCCACTTCTATACACCGGTGGTGTACAGTGTGGGAAAAACCAGAGGGGAAGGTGTTTGCATAGTTTATAGTAGTGTTCTGGGCTGGGCTGGTCTGCTGCCTGTGTAATTGGCTGATTCTGATACATTTCACCTGCCAGCTAAGCTAGTTCTCCTTTATTACCTTCTTACTGCTGTTTTCCCTTCCCATTGCCTTCCTGTTTAAGCCCGGGGGTGGCTGCAAAAACAGAGTGCTCAAATGTGCACAGTGCTGCTATTTCCTGGTTTAACTTCTTTTTTCTTCCTGTAAAACCTGGTGTGCGGCACGCACACCCACTTAGGCTTTGTAAAGAGTGCTAGGTAGGTTTGGACACACCCCCTAGCTTACCTGTGCTAAGCTAGGAGCAAACCCAAGCCACAGGGCTCCAATCCGCTTACAGTATACCTGACACACACACCCCCATGATGTCACCTAACTCCTAGGCTTGCGCCAAGCTATTCCTACTTTTACACTGTTGGGACCTGGTTCACATGCTGGGGAAAACTGGGATTCACTATCCTTCCCCTCATTTGCATAGGATTGCCTGCTAATGCATAGTTACATGTCTCACACTGAGCCTCCCCCCTTAGCAACCACTACTTACTGGCCATGTTGTCTTCTGCCTGCCACTGACTTGCATGGCAGAATACTGATTTTAGTTAGAATGCTTAATTTAGGTTCATTTTGTTATTTCCTATCCCGCTACTCTTAAACAGCTGTGATCAGCTAAAAAAAAAATAAAAGTTGATTTTTGTATTTTTTCAGTGTTTGCAATGCCAATGGCCTTATACTTGGCCATTAGCAAGCTTACTACATATATGCAGCCTTTATTTGGAGGTGTCACAGCTCCATTTTGGATTTTGCAGAAATGTACTCAGTTACTGAGTACATTTGTGCAGATAGCACTAGTCCTGCACAGATGGTTCCAAGCTTCCTGGATTGCAAAATCACCTCATTTGCATAGATTTCTCCTGCAAATGGGGTGATTTGCATACAAGGGCTTCATCCATGCAGGATTAGTGCAGGAGTGCTCGTGCACACCCCTGCAGGCTGTTCCTGGATCACACGGCAGACATATTGCCTGCTTGAGCTCCTGCACCGATCTTGCACGCCATGCAAGCTTTCGAGAATCCGGGGACAAATAAGAGTACAAGGAACTGCAGCAAGTTAATAAAAGGTTGTTTCAGTAAGTACAGGTGTGGGTATGTCCCTAATGAATCATAATATGAGGACTCTGAAAGCTGATGGACAAGAGGTTAACAGATGTTAAGCTAAAATTGCCAAAAAGGAAGAGCGGCTGTATGTGCTTGCTCATTGCATACTTCAAAAGTTTAACAACTTGCAGGGTTGTATCCATGTGCCTAAGAAATTAATGAAAAGTCAGATTTTATTAAGTTTGTTTTGAACTGAAGTATTATTATGTGAAATTGAGAGTTGTGTAAGGGGAAGAGCATATTCGAATTTAGAAATGAATCCATTACTGAGTTCCCTAATTTAGGAGAAGAAAGAGTGATGAAACTATCAACAGTTTTAGTTCTCTGACTACAACAATGTTAGAGAACTCAGTGCAGAGACAAAGGTGCAAATTCAATCAAGCTCACACAGTCATTATGTGCGTGTGTGCGTGTGTGCGTGTGAGTGTGCGCGTGTGTGCGTGTGCGTGTGTGTGTGTGTGCATGTATGTGTGTGTGTCACTGTACAATGCGAACACAGGTGCAGCGAGTTTTAGATTCAGTAAATTCCGTGTAACAGCGTGCAATCACTCACATTCATGTTCAATAACGGAGACTTTCATGGAATGTAAATTTCAGCATAAGTAGCTGAAAGTTATGCTAATGAAGCAAAACAAAAAGGTAGAACAATCCAACACCCATCAACACAACCATGTAGACTCCGTGTCCTTGTTGGTACTGTACACATACAGGAATCTACACAGAAGCAAGGGCATGTAAAAGTTCAGAAATATGGACAGAATGCCCATTAAAAGGTAACAACACACATATAATGGACAATGTATACACTGTGCATGTCCAAAAGCATTGGGGTGGGGTGTCAGAGTACTATACATTTAAAATATTTTTTTATCACATGTTTATACAGTGTGCCACTTACAGCAAAAGGTTTTAAATATGAGTAACAGAAATGTCATTGAAAATAGGAGTATAATGCAATACCCTGCTTTGTGTATTTAAAATCCTGCTCCCGTGCTGTTGTCCGGCTTACAAGGCTACTAACCATGTAGATTACAGGCTGCCATCGTGGTTATTATGTAAATGAGTGCAAAAAGCAGTGGATTTGTTGAATCACAAAAAGCAGGAACTGTGTAGGGCTGTTCTCTTTGTGTAAGCTCCTACATGGTGCTTATGTTTCCCATGTATGTCAATGACATCAGGGGCTGTGTCAGGTAACTTTCTTGTTTTTTTGGGTGTTTTGCACATGTTTGTACAGGGGACCATTCCACGCAAGTGGTTATGGCGATGCTGAGCTAGACATCCCTGGTAAGTGGAGCTATGCCCTGCTCATTTTCTCCAGTTATACAACTTTGCATTACTACTTCTTTGATGACAGGTGTTAGGTATTGAACTAGACTACAGATAGTCCTGAGTTCAAGTACAGGTTATGGCAACTTTTCTCATAATGTTCTGACATTGCATTTCTGTATGTTTCATGACAACAGGGATGAAAATATAAAATTTGTACTTGCCTTACCTTAGTTATGTACAGCTGTGCTCTGCTGAGTGCTAGTGCACATAACACACTACTGCGCACTGAAGCAGAACCTTTAAATCATGTTAATTATATCCTAAGCAGGTGAATTCCAACTTAATTAGCCAATCCGACATGCTGAACCTACTCAAGGAATGTATAAAGTATGCATAACGCCTACATTCTGATTTTCATCAATACTTCAAGACCATTGGAGTAGAGACTTCACAATTTTAACTGAAATAATGCTAGGGCCTGCTGCAGCTATTCCACACCTGCATGTGCTAGAGGCTAAAGTCAATGCTGCTGGTTCTGCTGACGATAGGCTTAGGCCGAGAAGGAGAAGAGTATTCAGACAAAGAGTAATCTTCCAGGCACTACATGAACTGGAGATTGTAGAGCACTACAGGGTAGACAAGGGCTTATTATAAGAACTCTGTGAGCTCTGTCACCCTCTACTCAAAGTCAGAGCCAACCAAGGGGAACCCATCCCAGTGGAAACTAAGGTATGTATAGCCCTTAAGATATTAGCTACAAATACTTAGGTTCATATGTGTGGACTATGCTAATGGCCCTGGGGCCTTTACAAGCCTAGCTATACGATTACCCTGTTGAGTGCCACTGGAGTTATCCCTGGAATGAATTTTCTATTTCCCATCCACTCATCAAGATTTCTCTTGAAGAAGGGTCAGCAAGGTGCTCTGCTTGACATGTATGGGAAGTGTATTCCATAGCATGGGCAGTCTCTGAGTTCTGAACCTATCCCTCCAGTACATTCTGTTGATTGTGGTAATGAGGTTGAGGTCTCTGGAGCATGTGGTGTGGAGGGATTGGGATTTCTTTAGATGTAGCATTTCTAACAGAGCTGGGTCAGACATGGCTTTGTAAGTCAAGAAGAGATCGCCTCTAAGTAGGTGATATGAGACAGAGAATAGCTGGTGTTTTTTGAGTCTGTCCATATAAGACAAGTGTTTAAGGCCTAGGATCCTCTTTGTGAGGTAAATTTGTGGCCTCTCCAGTTGTTGCAGGTGTCTAGTGAGGTAAATGCCAAATAAGGCATTGTACTTGATGACTGGGATAATGAGGGAAGAGTAGAGGGAGACAATGACCTCTTTCTTCCCGGATGCAAAACCCTTAGTAATGAGATGTGCCACATAGAAGGACTTTCTGACCACAGTGGCAATGTGGTGGTTAAAAGAGAGGTTGCTGTCAACCTGTGTTCCCAGATCTCTTATAACACCTTCTGCATTCAGTGGACTACCATCAATGTGGTAATTCATAGGAACTGGGTTTTCCCAAAGGGGATAACAACACATTTTTTGGCATTGAGCTTAAGGCCATGGTTCTGACACCAGTCGTTGGTCTCAGTGAAGCCATTTTGTAGGATGTCAACATCACTTGGCGAGTTAATAATAGCTCCCAGCTTGCAACTGTCTGCGAACTTTGTCAGCCAGTGTCCCTTCATATTGGCCTGGACTTCAGAGAAGTAGATACCAAACAGGAGAGGACCTAAGACCGAACCCTGTGGGACTTCACTCATGACTAGTCAGCAGTCTGACTTGGAGTCAGTTACTTTCACACTGTGGGTTCTATCTGTGAGCCAATTTGCAACCCACCTAGTGATACAGGGGTTGATGCCTAGCTTAGTGAATTTTTCTATGATTACTGAGTAGGGAATGGTATCAAAGGCCTTGGCCAGATCAAGGTAGGCTGTATGAACCACCTTGCCTTCATCCACAGCTCTGGTGACTGACTCATAGAAGTCGACCAACTTGAGCAGGCATAATCTACCCTTCACAAAACCAAACTTTGTGAGATCCAGAGTTTGGAGATTCCCTATATCCTTGTTTATTAGGTCCATGATGATGTGTTCCATAGCTTTGCATATCAGACTCATCAGACTAATGGGGCGATAGTTCCCAGGGTCTGTAGTCACTCCTCCTTTGTGGAGAGGGATGACTGTCGCAGTGTGCCATTCAGTAGGAACAAAGCCTGAGGTGAGGTTGTGATTGAACAGGGTATGCAGTTGAGGTGCAGTTCACTCTGTAGTTCATGCAGAACACAGCCAGGGATATTGTCAGGTCCCATAGAAGCTGTATTCTTGGCCTTGGACAGTGTTGTTTTAACCTGTTCATCAGTAATATTGGGTGCCTGGCAATCTACTGGTATTGTGATTGGTCCTTTGGGAGGAGGGGTAAAGTTGGCACTGAATCTGTTGGCCAGTATATTGGCAATATCTGTTGGCTCGGTATAGGAGGTACCATTGTGCAGTAGCTCAGAGCAAATCTGGGTATTGCCAGGGAGATACTTTACATAACTTTAGAAGGCCTTATGGTTGTCTTTACTGTCTGATGCAATTCTGTTTTAATAGCTAGCTTTAGAGGATTTGATGAGGGATCTCAACTTATTGTTGAGGCTGATAAGGGAGTTTTTCCAGTCTTGGGACTTCATCTTATTCTGCATCAGTTTCCTCCTTCTGTTGTAGAGTTTGTTTATAGTAGAGGACCACCAGATTGGCTTCCTTTTTTTGGAGGAGAGTGCCTTGGTTCTATTTGGTATGGCGAGATCCATGCATTTGTGTACATGTTATACAGTGCACTGGTGTATGATTCGGCAGTCATGCAACTATTCTCCATTTGCATGGGTGCCGTGAAGTTAGCCATCTCTGTTTTTAGGAGCCCAAAGTTAGCTTTGGAGAAGTTTTTCATGGTGGTTACCTTTGCAGGGTGGGGGTGGATTTCCAAGGTGATCAGTTTGTGGTTGGATCTAACCAGGGATGTATTGGTGTATTGGTGTCACCCATGTTAGTAATGACCAGGTCAAGGATGTTGCTACCTCTAGTGGGGGTAAGAACGAGCTGGTCCATGGCATTGGAATTAATGAACTGCAGGAAATGTTGGGCAAGTATACTGGTACATGAGTAGTTTTTCTAGTTAATGGAGAGGTAGTTGAAGTCACCTAGTATGAGTCTTTTCATAGATCAACTGAGGACATGATGGCGGTGTCACAGGCATCAGCATCCAGGATACTCCACCAGTTCCTGAATGTTGTGCTCCTACATACCAGTGAGCACATATAATTTTCCCTTTTCCCTGAGGAGAGGCCCAGCAATATGCAATGGTTCTACCCTATAGTGCACTACCCTGAAGTGCAGGTTGTCATAGATTGCACTCATATACACATCAAGGCATCACCTGGTGATCAGGGTAAAATCTACACTAACCACAAGGGATACCATTCTATCAACTGCTAAGTCATGTGCCATGCCCAGAGGATTATCTTGAATATGTGTGCTGGCAACACTGGCAGTTATCATGATTCCCATATTTGGTACATATCACAGCTGTATTAGATGTTTACTGGGGAGGGGGGACATCCCACAGGCCCATTTACTGGGGGATGCTGGCTATGCCTTGGAACCGTGGATGATGACACACATCAGAAATGCACACACACCCATGGAAGAATGCCATAATGAGGCACACACACAAACTAGAAACATCATAGAGCATGTGTTTGGGCTTCTGAAGTCACTGCTACAGTGCCTAGTTCTATCTGGTGGAGCCTTGCAGTATACTCCACGCACATGTACACAAATATTTACAGTATGTGCTATGCTCCACAATCTGATCTTGTGGAAACAGCTGCAGCAGGATCAGCAATGGGGAAGGGACATGGATCACCCCACCAATGCCTAGGTCACCACAGTCACAAGAGGACTCGGAGGAGGAACCCTAAGCTGCTGTCCCTGTAGGCAGACATAGGCATGCCCAGTATGCCCTTGCTTTAGCTAAGAGATAATGCATAGAACATTTGCTGATCACTTAGGGACTTAGGGACTAATACCTTTCTCCTACTCATATAGATACATTAAAAATTATGCCAGGCAACTCACATGACCTGTATCTATCCATGTATTGGCTGTGTACTGCTTGCATCAGACAGAGTCAGCCCTGAACTACAGTTGTGAAAAACCACTGCATTTGCAAGGTAGGTCCTTAACCTACTACACTGTACTTTTGTGGAGTATTATGACATATCCTTTGTATCTATGAACTTGGTACAGTATGCAAGTAAATGTTGGTGTATTTCTACAGAAAATTAAGTACCATGTGACTACTGACACTATTTTACTAGTATGTGTCCATTTGTACTTAGTAGGCCTCATGCATTAAACCTTTATACAGTCCTACTCCACCAGATTATTGGTACATCATTCAAGATAGAAATTAAAAAGAGAGGCTACACATTTCAGTTTCTGACTTCAGACTTGTCTGTATCCTAACAGTAGATGTGGTTTGTTTCCCCACCCCCCAAACTAGAGGTGTCCCCTTGTAACTGCCATAACAGTAACTCATCTATGTTGCTCCCAAACCCATGGTAAATGGGTGTTTGTCACAATTATTTTCCCCCACATTTCCAGGAGAATATTGTAGATTTGATCATACATTGTATGTGTTAGGTAACTCATGTATAGCAGTATGCATTGTTATACAGATTGTGTTGTGTGATGAATGACCCCTGTTCTTTCAAGCTGCTTCTGTGGCCAAAAGGACAAAGGCAGCCATCCTGTCTGATGAAGCTGTAATGCTGTTAAGGGTTTTGGATGTGTACTAGCTATAGGCTGTGTTTTACAGACGATGACTCTGTGTCCCACACTGTTATCAAGTTTTTCTTGTCTTAATTCCATATTTGTATAATGCACAGCATGTTTAAAATGTTTTTGATAAAGCTTAGCCAATTTGCTTGAAGTGCAGCAGTGCAGAAACAGTGACAGAAACTGTGAACATTGCAAGCAGTGCAGATACATCAGTAATTCTTTGTCAGTTGAGTATAAACACTGCAATGCAGTTGTTCTGGCCATGGGAAGATACAACTGTACTAGTAAAAATGTTGTTTATACTGCCTGTTGTAACTCATGTGAAGCTTTTTATATTGGAAAAACCATCAGATTTCTTAAAAGAGAACTTATGAACATTTATTGGCAATTAAGAAAAGGGATCAATCAAATGCTTTGGCAAGGAATGACAATGTGGTTCTGGGGTTCAAGAAATTTTCCTTTTTGGTTTTGGATAGTGTTACTAGTGATAGCTTTAGTGGTGTTTCTGTAGAAGTTTTAAATAGTGATTAAATAGAACAAAAGCACTTAAAGTTTGTGTCTGGATCCTTTGTTCCTCACCTGTCTCATTTCAGTTTTTTATCCATTTCAGTTGCTTTAGTTCATTTTTCGGCACCAGAGCTTCTAATGAAGTAGGAATGAGTAAAGAAGGAGTGGACAGTGATAACGTATCCAAGAGACCTTTTAGAAGAATGAGTGCTAGTTCAGAAGAGATGAAAGAAACTTCAGAAGGAACTTTAGTGCAAAGTAAGACAAAACAGAGAACACAATTTTAATACAACCAAGCAGGATTTTCAAACAGTTGATGTGTACCAGGATGGAGGCATGGGGCAGAGAACTTGGGCTCAGATAGCCATGCGGCAACCAAAAAAGGCAATAATGAATCACTGGCTAAAAGACAGTGTCCATGTGAGTGGAAAAAACATCAACAATTATTGCCATTGTCAGTATGCACAAAGAAAAAAGTAGAAAACAAACTATGTGAACAACAGGCAGATAAAGAGCTTAATCAAATTTATTTGACTGAAGGTACTGTGTTTAATAATTTCAAAGTTGTTAATTTATCATCTTTCATTTTGACTCATGATTATTTAAGGGTGTTGAACAAGGGGTTGACTTTTGCTCCCTCAGTGAAAGCAAGTGTGATTTTGACCATTAATTCTTTGAGAGAGTGTGTTCAGAAGCTGAATTTAAAATGTTTTTTAATGGCAATAGTGATAGAGGAAATCATTTTTTTATTTTAAGAAGCCCAGCTCATTCTGTCTGCCTTTAAAACCTGAGGTAGAGGCTGTTTTGGTAACTTGTCAAAAAGAAATAAGGGATGTGCTTAGTAGTAAAAATAAAAAAAAGGTTTTTATAATATGACTGTGAATGAGAGAAAAGCATTGTTTGAATTAAAAGTAATAATGAGATCTATATCACTAAAGCTGATCAAGATGATGCAGTAGTAGTCATGGACTACAGTTGTTACAGTCAGAATCTCTTTAAAATATTAAGTAAGTATGGCTGAAGTAAGGCATTCATATAATTTAATAGATTCTTATATAGAAGAATGGTTAATTGAAGGAAGAATTGCTAACGAAATAGCTGAACATTTTAGAATTTGGAAACTGAAATTGGGTAGGTTTTTTGGCGTTCCCAAAATTCACAAAAATTTGGATCAACCTAGATTTAGACCTACTGTATCGAGTAGTGGTAGTAAAACTGAGTCCTTGGCTACTTATGTAGATATATTTCTTCAAAAGTCGGTTATTAAACCAGACTCTTGTGTTAAAGATTCTTTTGAATTCAGCCAATTCATCAAAGTGGATAATAATATGTGATTGGTAACAGTGGATGTAGTGTTGCTTTACACTGCTCCTCCCAATGTTGAGGGTCTGAAAAAGGTCAACAAAGTGCTTCCTGAGTCAAAATGTTTTACTGCTAATGAAGCTGATTTATTTACTCACATTTTGGATGTTAGTTTGACATATTTATTTTGAATTTGAAAATGTTGTGTATAGACAAAAGAATGGAGTAGCATGGAGTAGCAACGGATGCTGCTATGGCACCCAGTTATGCTAATATTTATATGATGGCTTGTGAAAAAGAGTTCATTTTAAATTCTGTATTTGAACAGAATATAGTTATTTATAAATGTTTTATAGATGATTTTTTTTATATGGATGGGAACTGAAAATGAACGTTTAGACTTTATGCAGTATTTGAATTCTGTTACTGATTTTTTAAAATTGACTTTTGTGTTTAATAAGGAATGCATTACTTACCTGGATCTCACAATATACAAAAATGCTAACAGAATAACTGTTAAGATCTACAAACAAACCTGTGCAAAGCAATAGCTATTTGCACTATAATAGCATGCATAGTGACAGGCTCAAAAATAATATAGTTAGCAGTCAAATTGATATAATAAATAGGCTTACTGATGAAGAGCATTATTTTATAAAAGAATGTGAAACACTGAAGAAAAAGTTTCATGTTAGGGGGTATCCTCCTAGAATGGTGGATGAATCTATGAATACAATTTTTATCAAAAGGAAAACAAATTTTCTAGGTGATAGGCTGGGTAATGTGGAACAAGGAGGTGTTAAATTAACTAAGGATTTCATGTTAGCCTGCATGTTAGAGAATTCTGTTGATGAGAAAAATATTAGAGGGATAATTGCTAATAATTGTAAATTTTTAAGGAATTTTCAGGAGATTAGTGAAATAATAGGAGAAGCCTCTATTTTTGTTATAAAAAGGGGGAAAATATGAAGGAATGTTTTTTATAACAGTAGACAACATGACACAGGAAATATTAACAATATAGGAATGTTTAAATGCAGTAACTGTAACTACTGCAAATATATTATAGAAGGGTAAAAGTTAGTAGTGGCAGCTAGAGGTTATGAAATAAAAATTTTAATAGATATGATTCTAAGTCTAAATATGTAGTTTATATAGTATTATGTGGGCTTTGTGCCACATTTTAAATAGGAAGAACTACTCATGGTTTTTATTTTAGAATTTCTGAGTACCTTAGAGCAATAGAAAAACAGAAGGTTACCAATGTTTTGGCCAATCATGCATTTACGTCCCGTTTTAATACAAAGGTACTTTATACATTTTCAGTTATTGATCAAGTTAAGAATTATTATTTTAGGTGGGATGCAAAAGAAGATTTGGATTGGAAAAAGTATTGTTGGCAGGTTAGGCTTAATGCAGGAAGTAATGATAGAGAGAATTTTAAAGTTATTTTAAATAAGGAAGGGTTAAAGCACTGATGTAATGGATGATGTAAATGATCATGTGATTTAATTGAGTATATATTTACTGTTGATTTGTATTTGCAACCCAGTCTGATGAAGTTAATTTAGAATGAAAGTGTTTACCAGTTGCATTTTTCTTTTTTTTCATTATTTTGTTTTGGAGTCATTTGGAGAGCCATTTTTATTGTTTATTGTTTGTCGAGTTAGTTTTTTTATTTCTTTGCATCCGTTAAGTATATAAATCTGTACTATGTAAATCTGGATTGGTAGGGATTCTATCCTAACTATAGTCAACTGTGTGTGTGTGTGTGTGTGTGTGTGTGTGTGTGTGTGTGTGTGTGTGTGTGTGTGTGTGTGTGTGTGTGTGTGTGTGTGTGTGTGTGTGCGCGTGTGTGTGTGTGTGTGTGTGTGTGTGTATAAATAAAAGTGGAAGTGTGTATCCCACACTCAGTTCTCAAACAGCAAGGTTTTGCACTGTTTTGGTACTTGCACAAACAACCAGTCAAGGCAAACAACCTCCTATCCCCCACTTAGTCTCAGTTAATACCCTTTGACATTGTAAATGCAATGATATTGAATGCTATACTCTGCATGTCCCAGACTACTGGACAGATAACTGATGAATGGCCAAGTAACACAAACATGTAAAATAATGCTGTATATTTGCAAGCAAACATCAAAATGGTGTGTGTAATCAGTTACTCCAGTATTGTAAAAGTGAAATATATCACAAATTGTACAGGTAACCTGTACATTTTGTGAAACATATCACAAAATGTACAGGTAACCTGTAATATTTTATTACATTATTTTCAATTTGATTGTGTGCTGAACATCCCTCTCAACTGTACAGATTTCCACAGAATGTCCGGATGTTGAACTTGTATATCTGGTCTGTTTTTCATACAGTTGTGGTTGTCTGTCAAATCACTGGCAAATCATTGAGGACTGAGGTCAGGGACCGATGGCACACATTTGAGTTTCAGACTTTATATCCTTCAGAACAGTCAAGCTAATGCATAACCTGTTATTCGATCCACTTCCTAAGTATGTAAGAACAATATTTAAAGAGTAACCCTGTTTATAGGCCCTTTTCCCCCAATTAATTGTGCCTTTGTCCAGATTCCCTACTCTAAAGTAAAGTAAAGTAGGGTAAAGGCACACATCCTGTGTTTGACATGTGCATTGGATAGTGAATTGGATTGCAAAACTATGTGGGGATATTTCCTGTGTAGTTACATTGTCTAGTAGTGTATGTGATGCACTGATTTTATATTCTGCCTATTGTCAATTGTTTTTATCTCGATATTTGGAGTTTGCATGTTGCTGCTCATAGCACAAACGTCATCAGTTATGTGCAGCTGGTTTTTGCACAATGCAGCAGTGCACAAACTGTGGAAGAGGACCACCCAGGTAGCAGACAGGAACCAGACATCTGAAAATAGACCTGCGATACACTCTCTTAATGTCAGTCTGCATAGCGCATATTCACTAAATACCATTGAACTGCATGTAACAGTGAGACCCTCAGGATAAATATTAATGTAGTAGATCTTCATGTAACTTATCTTTTGGCTGCAGATGTTAAATGTTGGCCTGAAGTTCACATGGTCCTGGGTTCTGATACAAGGATTGCAACTTGTATTTTACTAATGTATCCTTGCAGAACATTGCAATGTAATGAAACATACACATGTATTCTTTAATTCTTCTACTGGCAACAGCTGTGAGTGTAAGACTACCACGTATAAGGTCCATGGTTCTACTACAGCAGACATCTCTCTTTTTTCCAGTGGTGTCCCACCTCACATTATAGTCATCTGAGTTATAGCAGTTGCCTAGTATTTCTCATATCTTAAGTATTTTCCTGATGCACGACACAGTAATAATGTCAGTTGTGTAATGATATGATAATATCTGTCTGTATTAGTGAACTTCATTTTATTGTTTCTCATCATGCAAATGAGGGCAACATGTTTGCACGATGCTAAGCAGGGTGTACCATTTTTAAATGTTGCAAAGTCCAGTAGTGTGCATGCTCAGTATCTGTCATAACTGGAACTGGTGGGAAAAGTAATTATACATTGGTGTTCATCTGCACTGGACATGGCTGGTGTTCAGGGAGAGGTTCTGAGATTTTGGTCTCAAAGGTGGGGTGTTAGACTCCTAGTGAATGATTATGGTCCCCAGCTGTTTCAGGAGCACTATCATGGATCAGATTACAAATTAGATGCATAGAATAGTTTGGTCTGGGATCTATCCAGTGTTACCAGTATCCCCCACACTGTTGAGCAGTGTAGGAATCACTACTAAGACCTCAGGATGAGAAAGAGGGATACCCTCGACCATTGGATCAAGGAATGCAGGAATGATGGTACTGCACAGATGTGCAAGTATCACTTACAGGCACTGCTTGTAGAAGGTAGCAGGCATATATGTTCATTACTGGTGTTCTTAATGGTATTCTGCTGTGTCCTGTTTTTCCCACAGCTAATGCAAAACAGGCACTGAATGTGTGGACCTATGAAGAAAGAATGAGAAGGATGAGAGATGCAAGTATGTATGCTTCCAAACAGTTCTGTTATTTTAATTAGGAGTAAATCTTATTGTGGTAAAAAACTTGTATCACATTGAGTATGCATTTTTCCTTTGTAAAGCAAATACATGCATTAGTATGCTATTTAGAACAACAATCCAGTTTTATAGAGTAGACAGGGGTGGTAATTTATAAAACTGCACATCCAAACTATACAGTACTTGTTTAAGTTGACACAAATATTTTAGTATAAAGTATAACCTATGTACCAGGAACAACAAGAGCATGCTGCGGATTGTTATCATTGTAACATTGAATCTGTATCTATAAAGTATAAAAGGAAAGAGTGCTTGCATTATGCTGCATTACAAAGGAAAGGTACAGTATTACAATAAACATTGCTTGTGGGTCTGAACACCACACTCACCATATTTAAAACCAGCTCTTTAGAATACTGTTTTAGATTATCATCAATAAAAGTACAGTACTGTTAACAATAGCATTAGAAGTGCAGACCTCTTTAGCTGTGGCTTGCATGCCCTGCTGTCAAATGTAATCACTGTACATGGAACATGTATATGTGCAGTATATACCCCCAAGAATAATTGTTAGATGCAATCAGATCTGCACTATTGTGTGTCTGTGTTAGCAACAGGGTGGTATTCAAATGATAACAGTATTTATTAACATTTTATATTATTGTAAGTAAAATGTATCAGAATATTGTACATTATTTGTAGATATTTTTGTATATTGTCTATGTGGTTACTAATGTTATTTCTTTTTTCTCCCACCCCCACCCCTTCTATTTGTTTATTTTTTATGTTATTCATATTTGTTATTATTATTTGTATTATTATATGATGTATATAATCATATTTTCATTATCATAATGCTTTTTAATTACCTATGGATTGTTTATTATGTATAATGTTTCATTGTTTTTCTGTTAAATACCTTTTCATTTCATATTATTTTTCATTGTGTTTGTAATTCTATTATTATTTTTGTATTAATTTATCATGATATGCCTACATTTTATTTAATGTTATTCTGTCCATTATTTTGTGTTATGTTTTACTTGATTATGGAATTTTAATTGTATTTATGTTATTACTAAAGCACAGCAGGGTAGACCAGTTTCCTGTGGTCCACCTACACTCCCTCCACTGGCTACGGCACCAAGGCCCAGCACTTCTGGGTTGCAACCTGGTGGCACCCCCCCCCCCCCGCTGACCCTGCCCTACCTAGACCCTGAGGTAGTTCTGCCCCAGAGGATAGACCTGTAATTCCCTCTGGGACCAGAGGCAGAGGGGGTGATTTTTGTCACACAAGTTGAACTGTCAGGTCTGGTACATAGGATTGTGCGCTACACAATAGATGCATGCCTACACTTAATTTGGTCCAATTGGCTTCACAACACAATTATGTTGTTGTCACCCCTCTCTCTGGAGGTGACAGTCCAAATTCAGCTAATAAACTGTAGATGTGCCCAGTTGTTACTTTATTTTTTTTAAAGAGAAAGTGGAATTTTAGGGAAGGGACACAGTCAAGTCTGGGGCAGGCAAGTTGTGAAGGTGAAGAAGCATTTGCAGACAGACAAGACATACAAGACAAGAGACAGCATCAGTGAAGGATACAAAAGGGAGGAGAACACATTGGTTGGGATGGGGGAGGGGGGTTCAAGGTCCCATGGACGTCAGCACAGTAACAGTGTGACTCAAGTCCTCATCCATTGGACTATCAGCACTGTCCCATCACTCCGCCTCTGGCTGTAGTGGCTGATGTCTGTGCCTAGGACTGGTCTGCTGTAACTCAATCCAGCACAGGTGTGCACCCATGGTCGGGTGCACAGTCCTATGCACCACAGCTAGCAACTCCACACAGGTGATGTATGTACCCCCTCTACTCCCAGAGGGGACCACAGGCCTAGCCCCTGGGGCAGAAGTACCTGAGGGACCAGGTAGGGCAGGGGCTGTGGGGGGGTGTTGCCAGGCTGCAGCCCAGAAGTGCTGGCCTCAGTGCTTTAGCCGGTGGAGCGAGTACAGGTGGATCATGGGGGACCTGCCTACCCTGTCCTGTAGTAATAACATACATAACATTCAACCCAAAAAGTAAATAAAACATAAAACAAATTAAATGAGAATTATAAAAAATAAAGAAAAGATTATAATGCAGTATAAAAAATTTCAAATAATACAATTACAAACAAAATGAAAAATCATAAAAATGAAAATGTATTTCACAACAAAGAAATATGAAATTGTACATAAAATAAGATGTAAAATGAATAATATAATAATAAGTAATCTGATTATTTAAATAATACAATAATAATAAAACAAATAATAAATGTAAGAAATCCATTAATAAATAAAAGAAGAAAAGGGGTGCGATGAGAGGAAAAAAAGAGGAACATTAACAGTAACCTCACAGATAATATACAATGCTTTCTACAATTAAGGTGTTCTATTCTGTTACTTTCTACTGTTAACAATGCCAACTGCTAAGAATATTCTTTATTACTTGGAATACATGTACAGTGATTATACACTTGTTAGCAGGCCATTCAAGAAACAGGTCTAGAGGTATGCCCTTCAAATGCTATAATGATGATTATTTAACAGTACGGCATTTTTTATTGGTGGTAGGCTAAAACTATATTGTAATCAACTGAGCTTTACATTTGGGGAGTGTAGTCTTAGAATCCACAAGCAGTGACTACTGTAATACTGTACTTTTCATTTGGAATACAACATAATGCAAGCACTCTTCCTTTTACACTTTATAGACTCATGTTCACTGTTATCTGAGAATGTGCAACTGTTGCTTTGTGTTACAGACCATACCTCTTCACGTTTTAGAGCAGGATGTCTTGACATATCATAAATTAATGGGTGTACAATGACCCATAACAAGGAACATATTTCAAATATTGCTGTTACTCACATGCATAGTTGCACTGGATTGGAGTTAACATACATTTTGACACAAATTATTGACTTCAATAAAATTATTTGCCAGATAACCATGAATCCTACAATGAACAGACCAAAACAGTGATTCTTAAATGTGGGTATTCAGCAGGAATATGTACAATTGAAAGCTATGCTACAGAGTAAAGCATGCACACTTGCTTTTAGAGTTCAGACATGCATTCCTAAGTTCATACAACTGTATGATATAGCAACTAATCTGTCTATCACTATTAATACTGCAATAATAGTACTTTATATAATTATGCTTACTTACCATATGCTTGTCTCATCCTGGCCAATCATCTGGCATGCAACCTCAGATTTGAGGCCCTTTCCTCTGCAGCTGTGGAAAAAGGGAACAAGAGAAAGCATTATGAATACTAGTTTCTACCATATTCAACTTGAATATTTACAAGCACTGCATATAAAGTACACATACACATCTCTGGGATTTGCCCTGCCAACACTCCCTGACCCAGCAATCAAGGGTATCCCTTTTTCTGTGGTGCAGGTCATCATAGTGGTGGCAATATTGTTTCCAGTGTGGAGGATACCAATCACACTAGTAAGGCCCTGGTCAAACTATCTGAGGCTTATTTATATTGGGAGCTGGTGTAGTTCTCCTGCAGCAGCCAGGGTCCATGGCCCTTAACCAGGAGCCCAGCAAAGACCTTGGACTTCTGGACACCATAGCACTGTGCTTTGAAATGCACTTCCTCTCCAATGCCTGCCATTGCTGCACAAGGTCGAGCTCAAATATCTAAAGTACAATTCCTGCCTATTAACCTTTAAATAGCATGTTTTCCTGACAATTGAACAAACTGACAGTGTGCACTGTCTACATTTTGATACATTCAAAAAAGCTGCACACCACTTACCATCACACAAACATGGTAAAACAAGTGCATTGGTTTGCACAATGCTAAGCAGTGCACACTTTTTTCAAATGTATCCGAAAATAACTTATAACCAATGCTATTCTGTTGTTATTTCATTACACTAACACTTTATTTGTATTAACTGCAATGTCACAACAGCATAACTAAAGTTTGCATACCCTAGACTAGAACCCAGGACCATCTGCATTGCAGTCCAACACTCTATACATGCTGCCACAATATTTGTTGCCTATAATCTGTATTTTACTATGGATTGTTAATCTGATGATATGCACATAGTGCCGTCCCACTTACTGCGATTGTGCAATGCCCAGTAGTGCTGTGCAATAGCAATTGAAAGCATCTGATTTCTAGTTTTGGATGTCTGTGTCAAGTCTGATACATGGCTGGTCCTGTTGTGCAAGTGAGGTAAGCATTGTCAAACGCCACTGTGCACCATGCAAACATGGCATACATAAAACAAAAATTAGGAGGAAAATCAAACTATATAGATATAACTAGTTCTGGCAGTTTTTCCAGGGTTTGGCTGGTATTTTTGTGGTGTTCCTCAGCACTAAATGCTGACAGTATGGGAGCAGAACTTCACTGGTTTCCTGTACATAGATTCATTATCCTTGTTGTTTGTTGAGGTTTCATGGCTAACACTACTGAGGTGCGCCATGAAACCTCACTTACGCACACAGCGAAACATTAACATGGATTGCCCATTGCTGAGAGCTCACTGTGGCCATGTACATGAATACACTACATGTAGGCTCTACACAGAGCCTACACATAATGTATTGAATCCTGCAGAAAGCTTTATACAAGGATTTAGATAAACCTTAAATATTTAATAAGTTTACTGATTAAGTTGGATACCATAGTGGATCAGAGAGACACTGGAATGTGCAAAATAACAATAATTAAGCTTTTGCAGTATTAACTACTAAATTATGATTACTGAACAAAGTATAAATCTTACAGAAGTAATTTAAAATGAGTTTTTTGGAATTCTTGGAATTAGACAATATTTAACAAAAAAAAGATCATATGCATATAATATAAATTGGTTGGGAGTAAGATAAAAATGAAAGAAAAAGTTAAATTAAGAATGACCTGACCAGTCTGATACATGGTTACCATTGACAAAGAGTGTAAAGTGGATGTTGTCTTTATTTTGTATGTAGTTCATTGAAAGAATGAAGCATGAACTTAAATGTTTGTGTATTTGAATGCACATTTCATTGAGTCTTGGGAATTTTCAGAGCAGGAAGATGGATTTGCAGAAGTGATATGAGTTAATGTGTGGGATAGTGTGCTTGCAAGTGTTAGTGGGCTAGAATTAGAGTAAAGTTTAATGGAAAGCTCCCTCCTCTCCCTTATTATTATCTACCAAGCCTAACCTTGCTCCTAACCTCAGCACTATACCTTACCTTAGAGAACCCTTCCCATAACACTACCACTATTCAGACAAATTATAGGTAGGGTTAAAAGATCCCAAGAATAAAAAAAATGGGTGTTTTCCTTCTGTGATCTGTTATGGTTTGATATTTCAGGCTTTTCGTGTATTTATTGCTCACTTTTCTGAATCTGATTGCCATGTGATCTTCCTGTTCTTCAATTAACATATATAGATTCAAAAGTAGACATGACTGGGATGACTTGAGAGATAACTGAGATGTAATTTTATTAAAACAAAGAAGAGGATTTTCAGTCAGTCCTGTAGAAGCAAGTTGTTGAAACAGAACTCAGGTGTCAGTTAAATCAAATGTATTTTGACTTCTATAGCTAATCATCCTTTTTCCATGTTTTGAAGACTGACTTTGTGGTGTGAAGGAAAGCAGTACAAGTATTACAGATGGGCCTGAAGCCATGCTGTGCTGGTCATCTATCTCATTTATGGTACAGCCTGGTTTGATGCCTTCTGAATGGACTATACTTTGTACTCCTGATGGATACTTGCACACTTATCCAATTCCTTCAGCTCTGCCTCATTGACTACAAAAACTGGGGGAGGGGTGTACAACAGTGACTGAAACCCTATTCAAGCTCCACTGAAATCTTATGAAATCTTACCATAGCATTATGCATTTGGATAATATATGTTGCCATTTTACAGCAGAAATATCCCTCTGATCTCATTTGTAGCAGAAGTAGAGAAAATGCAAAACATCCTATAAGTGATCTTCAAGCAGTATATAGTTCATTCATATCTGCAACAGATCCCTGCTAGGGCAATAAAAGAGAAACATAGAACGTTGAATATGTAAGCGCAGGGAATGCTATAACTGCCACTTTAAGATACCTAATCAATGAATATTTGATTAGACTAAAAAAAATAACATCTGATGATTAAATATGGATATGGTCCAAAACTGGAGTTTTCAAAAGCTTAATTTAATAGATGTATATTAGCAAATTTTTTCATTTTAATTAATTTGTTTCAAGTGAGGTTTGGTCAGAGAGAAGCATGTCCATAATATAAACAGGCCCTTGCAGAAATAATTATCCTAACAAATGTCCTTCAGGGATCTTATATCAAATGAATTTAATACAATTACTAAGTAGCAAAACGAAATTACTCCCCATAATAATAACACTCAAAGCCATAGTTCATGTCTTATCAGATATATTGATTTAACATTTGTAAATCTTAATCTAGAAATTAATTAACTAGAACAGAACTGATGTGTGCTTAATCAACAAGCTCTATGGTACACTGCAAGATATATATTTATGATTGACCTTATTACAGTACTGTTCATTACTGCTTGCAACCATTCTCATACATTCAGGAAAAATGATGAATATAAAAATATACATTCAGAAATCTAAATGTACTGCCTGGAAAAAACATGTATTTTAACACATTTTATTCCTCCAAATAACTATGTGCTATACATCTCTTTGTATTGTTCTTGTTTTAACATTTCCTTACTTCACACAATGCTCAAAACCATTAATATTCAAAGCCATGTTCTTTCTTGTATTATTTTATAGTAACCACGACATCCAAACTCCATCCACATACCCCTCACCTGTACAGATTTTCACAGACTGTCCAGAATTTTGCCTAATATTTTTGGTCCTTTTTTCATAAAATTGTGGCGTTCTGCCAAATAAATGGCAGATCATTAAATATTGAAGTTAAAAAATAATGACAGAAATGTAAGTTTCAGACTTCATACTCTCCAGAAAATTCATGCTAATGCAAAACCTGTAATTCTATCAACTTTCTAAGTTTGTAAGAGCAATATTTAAAAGGTGTACCTATTTTTGGGCCTTTGCCCCACTTTTATCTATTGCTTTGTCCAGATTTCTTGCTCCAAGAGGTTGAGAGGTATGCATCCAAGTCTAGCTTATTGTTTCCTATTGTAATTCAAGCAATTCATATTTTACTGTAGGAAGCCATTAACTTCACTGAATATTTCCCTTTGGCATGTGCACTGCATATGAACTTGAACTACCAAGCATGTAAACATTTTCAAACAGCTGTTACAGGAGGAGTACATACACATTAATTCATGTATGCAAACACATTCTATGTCTTAATGCACATTAATTCATGTATAAAAACACATTCTACCTGTTCAACATGGGTAATCACTTGTAAAAGAAAATCTCAAGCTGAACCAGCAAAACATTATTCTTCCCATACAAGAGCAGTGCTGCATGTTGTCAATAGATAGATAGATAGATAGATAGATAGATAGATAGATAGATAGATAGATAGACAGATAGATTAGATAGATAGATAGATAGATAGATAGATAGATAGATAGATAGATAGATAGATAGATAGATAATAATTCAAATGCTGCTACAAAATACGAACTTTTATTCCACCAAGACACGTAAAACACAACGTTTTAACATTCCTACCGAGCTTTGTCAAGTACAATCACCACTGCATAAATTGCCATTTATATACATTTACTTAATTCAATTAACTTCATTAATTATGCAAATGCTTTCTTAAGGTCAAACCTCTTTGTTTTTTTAAAAATCATTAAGTAATGTGCAATTTCTTCTGTTTTAGTGCAATATGTGCAAATTCTGTTGTAATCATTGTAATACTCGTTGAAAGTAGCATAATGTAGTATAACCAACCAGTACAGAAGAGTGTTTAGAATTGTTGGAGATAACAAATGTAGTTAGTTACAAATGTAAGTAACTGACTATGTGGGAAATACTAGAGAGAAGAAACCACCGGCAGAGCAATGGAAAAGGTGTCAAAAAAGGAACTTACAAGTGCGGGGCTTGTAAACAATGTCACATGATTATTCATGACTCTCATCTGTTTTTAAAAGCAAGAAATTTTGACATCAAACCACAGGGACACTACACCTGTAACACTAAGGGAGTGGTATATCTTGGACTATGCATCACATGCAACAGTTTCTACATTGGAAAAACGGAGAGAGAACTGAAAAAGAGATTATACGAACACGCTTATGACATTGAGAAAAAGAAGGAAAACAACGCCTTCTACAAGCATTCGCTTGTATGCCCAAACTACAACCTTAAGTTCATAATCTTAGAACAAGTGTTGCAAAATGAAAGAGGTGGCGATTGGGAATCTGTCTTAGAATCCAAGGAGTTAGCATGGCAACTAAGATTAGATGCAAATAGGAGTCCAGGATTAAACGACACTTTAAGTATAAGCTCAATTTTAAAACTAAGGAGAGCAAAACTTTAACATTTAAGTCAGGAAGAATTAGGGTATTATTAATTTACTACAAACCCAGTTTTTTAAAAATTAATTGTGAAACATTTTTAGAATAGTTCTTAAAAAGAAATCAAGCTATTTAATTGCCCAGGTATATTTTAACACATTTAATGTACACACAAATAGGTTTTGCTGCTTTTAGGTTTATTTTGGTGGAGTGATTGCGCAGGGTTGCATAGTTCACTGTATTACAGAAAAGTATGTGTAATGATTGTCAAACTCTATTGTTGATGCTATTGATCCACACACGAGCGGTCCTTCTGTCAACCCTTAAAAAGAAATTAAGTTGTTTAGTTGTTTAGCATTTTTTAACACATTTTTTGTACATATACACAGGTTTTGCTGCTATTAAGGTTAACTTAAGAGAACGACTATATAGGAATACAAGGTTTTGTTGTCGCATAGGGAGACACTTTGCAACTATCATTTAATTTTAATTTGTTATGCTGTTGGTTCATACAACAGCAATTCTTCCATTACCTCTTTCCTTCCCCCTCACCATACCCCCTACCCCCGTCCCCCTCCCTATCTCCTTTTCCTCCTTCCTTCTTTTCCCTTCACTTTTACCCCCTTACACTTTGCACGTTCCAACCCTCCCCTTTTTTTGATGCTTAAAGAATTGCTTTCACAAAAGCATAAATGGAAGACCTACATTGTTTTAGATGTATGATAATATGTCACATTTAATCCAAGGAGACAACCAACTAACAGACTGTTTATAATCAATTTTAAACATTTTTTAAACTATTTTATATATATAAAAAAAGCCATCATGTGGAACATAGTTAAACATTTATAATATTTTTTAAAAATATTTATTGTGTATTAGTAAGGCTCTCTGAATCCCAAAACGTTTGGAATAACAATATGGTATATTTATGTATGGGTTATTCCCACATAGTCAGTTACTTACATTTGTAACTAACTACATTTGTTATCTCCAACAATTCTAAACACTCTTCTGTACTGGTTGGTTATACTACATTATGCTACTTTCAACGAGTATTACAATGATTACAACAGAATTTGCACATATTGCACTAAAACAGAAGAAATTGCACATTACTTAATGATTTTTAAAAAAACAAAGAGGTTTGACCTTAAGAAAGCATTTGCATAATTAATGAAGTTAATTGAATTAAGTAAATGTATATAAATGGCAATTTATGCAGTGGTGATTGTACTTGACAAAGCTCGGTAGGAACCGAGTGAAAGCGCTTGTGTTAAAACGTTGTGTTTTACGTGTCTTGGTGGAATAAAAGTTCGTATTTTGTAGCAGCATTTGAATTATTGCCTCCGCTCTGCCATTGTGGAATTTACTGTTTCGTGCTTTGGGTGCTACTGTTTCCTCTTCTAGATAGATAGATAGATAGATAGATAGATAGACCAAGCAATGTGTACAGCTAGTTTATAAAAAATCTAAATTAAATAACTCATAGTGCCCAAATAATTTTCCTGAACACTTGGTTTGTCTTCTCTTTTTTTTTTTTAAGCGAATCATCTGTTTATTTCTTTTTTTTTTCCAAACACTTTTATTTAATTATCACTGTATATTCATATAAAAGTAATCACTATAATTGACATAACAAACATTTTACTTCACATATATTGCTATATATCATATAACCTAAGCAACATTACATAAATTATTTAATTCCTGCTTTTTTAAATAAGAAACATCTTTATTAAACCATCACTTACTACACAAGCAATCATACATTTATATAAATGAAAACAAACCACACCGACACAATCCTAGCTGCAAGCATTTTACATCACAAAACATATTGACATACTTCCAGTTGCAAACATTATGCATCACTTATAATCTGCCCAATCTTTTTCAGTCAGACATTACACAGCTTATTTAAGTCCTGCCGCCTTTTAAACCTCATTCTTCCTTTGTATGTATTGTTCCCACAATTCCCATTTTTTCCTATGTAGTTTGCTCCTACCCTTTTCTAAAGATCTCAATTTCCATTGTTTTATCTCTGTTACTATACTCATTACTTCTAGTATAGTTGGTTTCGATTTAGATTTCCAAGCTTTACTATGTCTAGGCAATTCCGATTCTGTATCATAGATCAGAAAAATCCTCTCTCTCATCAGACCAATCTGCCCACCCAGCATCTCTGGCAGTGTATCCCACAGGGAATCCTTAAAGTCCACCAGTCCAGTGTACCCCCAGAAAATATGGTCCCAATTACCTCTTTCTTCCCTGTCACACCTCCAATATTTGCTGTCTACTTGAGGAAAATTTCTCTGGAGTCTACTTAGGGTATACTCCAGGAAGTTTGTCTTCTCTTATGAGTTTAAAGCACTTACTGTTTGCAACACTAGATTCTCACACATAAAGGGATGAATGTTCCCAAAATCAAAAGATGACACTATAGAAACTTCAAAACCCATTTTCTCATATTCAGGCTCCACGTCCGCATCTATTCCATATTGAAACAAAAGTTAAATGCCTTCACAATCTTTGTATTTTGCATACCAAAAACACAAGTAGTATCTTATTTCAAAAGCACTTTCTTTCCCCAGATGATGCCATCCAATGCATACAACCTTTCAGAGCTCCCTAATACTAACCTGAAATCACATGCACATGACCATTTTTATTTTAAAAATAAAACAGTAAGTAAATTTGTTTAAAAACATAAAATCTGTTGAGCTATACTTCTAACACCAGGATAAAGATAAAAACTTTATTTTAAATATAGTCACATTGTGACTTTTTTACTCATCAGATCTGTCATATGCAGTCAATACAGATGCAGTTTACTGTCTCTTCCTCTTTGATGTGCTTTACCTACTATTTTACAGTGATTTAAAGTGTAGAATCCCTGTCTAAGAAAACACTATTTAGATCTTTTGATAAGCAGCTTTAGAATCCTGCATAACTGCTTGCACAAGCTGATATAATTTATTATTTATTTTTATTTATTTTACGTTTGTTTACTGGGAAAGTATGACTGGGCATGGATCCCATTTTCAGGGATGCCCAAGGAGAAAAGCTCCTTAAAGATTAGTACAGCAAATACAGTAAATGCAATATGCATGTTAATAAAGTACAGTACAGAGTCAAAAAGTTAATAAGGTATAGTTTCAAGGCCAAGGAAGGGCAAAAAGTAAATATGCTATAAGGAGTACAGTATGTTACACTAGACAATACAGTTGAAAGGACATTTTGTTCAGCATTTGGTTGCATTCGTCAGTGGCTAGTAAAGTAAACACATATTGATTAAGAGTATAGAAAGGTGTTGTTGCAAGCTTTCATAGAAGGTTAAAGTATGATATGATCTAATTAAGTGCAACTACCCAGGGTCAGAACAATTACATGACCAAGAACTATGTAAATGGGTCCAGAGTGTTTTGAAATTATTTTTGTTTTCAGTGACCTTAATATCTACAGAGATGGTATTCCATGCTTTTGCAACAAAAATGAAAAAAGAGGAGTCCCCAGAGCTATTGTTGCTTTTGCCTATGTCAGTCAGTGCTTTACTGGTGGATCTTAATAGACATTTGTTAGAGTAGATATTAAGTAGACCTTGAAGAGTTGAAACTCTATCAAGATAATATAGCATCTGGTGGGCTATTGTAAGCTGGTTATATGTGAGCAGGTTGGGTAATTCTAGCCAGGATAGTTGCTTGATTCCTATGCACTGATGTGTCCTGAAGAGTAAGTCATTAAACCTAGCTCTATTATTATAGCAGGTGTTTAGTTTGTTAAGTCTGCTTTGTTTAGGGTGATGAGTATGAGGGAGGCATAGAGGAGTGTGGATAGTATGTGGGTTCTTCTAATGGTGGCTTTACTGTCATTGGTGAGGTACTTTTAGCAGCTATATAGGGTTCCCAGTTTTTTATGGACTTTATTGTCTGTGCAATGTGCATATCAGATTTCATGTTGTGATCTATGATAACCTCTAGAAGTTTGGTGTGTTGGACAGGTGTGATAGGGGTGTTATTAGCTGAGAATATTGTAAATGGTGGTATGGGGTCTAAGGCTCTAGTGGGATAGAATATCATTAGCTGTGTTTTATTGGGGTTAAGTATTAGTTGAGAGTTGGATAACCAGGCTTCAACAGCAGTAAAGGACTATAGTGTCAATTCCCGGAGTTGAGAGAGTGATAGGGAGGATGAGATTAGAGTGGAGTCATCAGTGTGCTGGACTAGAGTGATGTGCCGGGTAGCTTTCTGGAGTAGGTTGGTGAATATGTGGAAAAGAAGAGGTCCAAGAATGGATCCTTGGGAACCCTTAGGGTGACAGGTAGGAGGGGAGATAAGGAGTTGCCATTTTACTACTTGTTGGCAGTTGGTTAAATAGTCTTGAAACCACACTAGTGTGGAGTGGCTGAGATTAAGATCAGAGAGAGCAGAAAGGAGTTTGGGATGGGATACAGTATCAAAAACACTGGAGAGATCTATGAATACAGTAGATACTAGGTTGTTTCAATGTTGGTTTACTGTATTGGTAAAGCTAATAAGGGCAATAATGCAATGGAAGCTAGATTTCTGCTGCTTATTTATACCTAAATTAATACATTATATAGGTAGTCTATCACAAAGTTACCACATTAGAACAAAGTTCAGTCTACATTATTCTGTTTTCAGTTTGTTGCTTCCATAATCAGCACAGATGCACTCTAATGCTGGTAATCTCTACAGGCTACAATGGCCCACAGTGTGACTTCTGGGCCAGTAATCAAGAAACCTCAATCCTCACCACTGGCACCAGTGAGGGACGTTCACTTACAATAAAAAAATAGATACACACAGTATCTCCAGATGCAGCTCTCTGCACCAAGCACAATTTCCCATAAGAGCACACTGGGAACACACTTAGTCCTGGTGCTCGGTCTCCCTCTCTCTTTCTCATTCCAGGCCCCAAATAAGATTCCCCACTGACACAGCTGTAGAGCTGAGTACTCAGCCAAGTGTTCCAAGCCAAGTCCTCCACCACTCTCTCTGTGAAACCAGTGCTCTGTTTTCCTGCTCCAAGTAGCTGACACACACACACACACATACACACACACACTTTGAGATTTGATTTTGACACACACACACACACACACACACACACACACACACACACAAACACACACATACACATACACCTGGGAAAGGCTTGCACAGATTTACAGGCTATGCCCCCTCTGCCCAGACTATAAGGTAGATAATGCCACCAAAACACGTTAAAGGCAGCAACTCTAGGGTTCTTAATTATATTGAGTAAAATTAATACTAATGCAAATGGTAGAGTTTGACTGATGCAGTAAGGATTTCAGGAGTGGCCACAGTGCCACCAAATAAATATAGGTACTCTCAATGGTTAAAATATTCTCTAAAAGACCAGCCACAATGAAAAGTTTAAATATATTTAATAATAAATAATAAAAGAACATGAAAATACTAAATATCTATTTACAATAAACACCAGAGTTTCCTCACAGGAAATATTAAAAATAACACGGATGGAAAGATTCACACAGCCACAGATCTCACTATATTTTCCTGACTGATCTGAAGAAGTACTGTTTCCTACTTACTTAATAAAGCAAGGCGAGATGACGCAGGTGAGTGGTCATTCTTTTGCCAGGTTTCACAAACAGACTGCCATGAGACTTCTGTCTCATCTACTATTAAAACATAACTTTAGTGCTAGATTACAGAATGACATCACATACATCTGGTCACTTGAATTCTGGTTCCCACACTATCCCATTTACTAGAAACTGAGCCAGAATCTTGCACATATGTTTTACCATACACACACACATAGAGCTTTGCTATGATGTGTTATATAGCATCTGGAAGTTATTGAACCATTTCAAAAACTTCCACCCTTCCAGGGTAGCAATTAGTTCACCCCTAAGGACAACACAGTATGATTCATAGTCCTGGTTTTCACAGACATTTTGTCTCTGGTTGCAATCAGAACTGTAAGATACAACCTTCATGGTCTAAACCAGGTAATTTAATTTCAGACTATTTTCCAAGTTAGTTGGACTAAGACTGACCTCTTCTCTTCCAATATCCACTGTTACAGTATATTCATTTCAATGGTTACAGTACAGTCTGACATACAAGTGTATTTCTTTTC